>NC_079199.1:51711307-52024847 GCF_029499605.1 Hyla sarda | reverse complement strand
CATGGTCAATGACGTATTCGTTAAAAAATACAAGTTCAGAATTGTATACTTTTGGTCCCTTTTTGTACCCTAAAAAAAAATGAATGAAAAGAAGATAAAAACTACAGATCACAGCGCAAAAAATGGGCTCACACAAATCCCAGTATATGGAAAAATAAAAAAAGTTGTAAGGGTCAGAGGAGGACAATTTTGAAAATACTAATTTTTGTTTCAAAAAGACGTAAAACAAAATAAAACCAATATCATTTAGGTATTTGGGTATTGTTGTAATTGTATGGACCTACAGAATAATGATATTATGTGATTTGTACCAAAAAGTGCACTGTGTAGAAACCAAAGCCTCCAAAAGGTTTTTTTCAATTTTGCTCCACAAAGAATTTTGGTTTTGCCATAGATTTTGTGGTGAAATAATTGATGTGATTACAAAGTAAAATTGGTGGCAAAAAAACAGCCCTCATATAGGTCTGTAGGAAGATTCCCCTAGATAGCTGCCCCCTGTAGGTAGACCCCCTGTATATATAATTGCCCTCTGGAGACAGTTGTCTCCTTGTAGATAGTTAGCCTCTGTTTATAGTTGCCCTCCTGTATATAGTTGCACCCTGTAGATAGTTGCACCCTGTAGATAGTTGGCCCCTGTATATAGATGCCTCCCTGCGTAAAGTTGCATCCTGTAGATAGGTGGCCCCTGTATATAGTTGCTCCCAGTACATACAGTAGTTGTCCTCCTGTATATAGTTTCCCCCCTGTATATAGTTGCAAGCCTGTATATAGATGCTCCCCTGAATATAGCTGGCTCCATGTGGATAGTTGCCTCCCTATATATAGTTTCCCCTTGAAGCTTAATAAAGTGTTTCTTCTTCCTCCACTCTGGTGCACAATGACGTCATTTGTGTGTTGGAGCATAGAGTTGCGTAGCCTCTTGTGAGTGCCAGATAATGCAGCTGGAAGTAACAAGGGAGATTGAAACACCTTGCTTAGTGCTGTCAAAGTTCTTTGCTGAAAATCAGCATCCAAAAGCAGGCAGGGCTGACAAAAGCGTGACTGTCCCGCCTAAATCGGGACTGTTGAGGGGATAGATTAGCACCTATTCATTTTGCAGGCTGGCTGTCCAGGAATACTGTTCATAATGCAAAAGAAAGAAACTGCAAAAAAACTAACAAAGAAATTGTGACACTGAAACAATGGTTTACCAACTCCTACTCTACACCCCATGGGGTGCCTTCATTCTGTTGGAAGAGTACCATAAACATTGCAGCAAAATGGCTTAAAGGGGTACTCCACTGAAAATATATTTTTTCATATCTACTGGCTCCAGAAAGTTAAACAGATTTGTAAATTACTTGTATAAAAAAAAATCTTAATCCTACCAGTACTTATTAACTGCTGAAGTTGAGTTGTTCTTTTCTGTCTGACAACAGGGCTCTCTGCTGACACCTCTGTCTGTCTCAGGAATTGTCCAGAGTAGCAGAAAATCTCCATAGCAAACCTCTCCTGTTTTGGACGGTTCCTGAGACAGACAGAGGTGTCAGCAGAGAGCATTGTTGTCAGACAGATAAGAACAACTCAACTTCAGCAGCTGATAAGTAATGGTAGGGTTAAGATTTTTTTTTTTATAGAAGTGAATGTACCCTCAGACAATGAAGTAGAGTATTGGCACCTTTACCAATGCCACATGTGTAGGCTTCAGGCCTGGTACATTATATTTATACAAGCGTAAACAATAACTGTCCTCGGAAAACCCCGGAGTGTGGAGCCTTCTTTTTTTATGACAACATAATCTCAAAGTGTGAAATAAATATAGATATGTGAGGAGGACGTGTAGACAAGAACATAATTAGTTCCAAAAAGTGGTGTATATGTTTGAGAAATGTGGCATGTGAAGAGGTCAGGACAGACTGTGGAAAGTGTGAGGAACTCCTCGGAAAGTTACTGATTGTCGTCTAATTAGAAGTATTCTTGGTGCCACACAGCTAAGCCTGCAGCTGCCTACTCCAAAAATATCTATTACCATGGAGAAGAAGTGTCAACTGCTCTTGTTTTCTTGCAGATATGACAATGACCTCATGTTCATCACTAACCCACCCACACAAGCAAGGGATTTCTTTGCTGTTAATATTTTGTAGCTTCGGTTCTTGTTTTGGAATAACACAACATCTCTAGTCTATGTCTTCCTCTCATATCTATCTTATAGTTATCTATCTCCTGTCTGTCTTGTATCTACAGTATCTATTTATCTATCTATCTATCTATCTAAAAGAGGTAGAAGTTGGTCGGCACATTCTCATACACAACCATTGTATGAAATAAGTATACAGGTGCACGCTACTGCGGCTGAACTACAAATACAAGCAAAAGAATTACAGCAGCACACTGCTAGCACAAAGCTACAGTATATATGAAATATGTTTAAATGGGCACTGTCAGATACAAAAACATTCGATATGTTGTAAAGCATGCAAAACCAATAGGTTTTGCAATTGCTTTCATTAGAAAATTTTCAGTATTTCATACAGAAAAAGCCAGTCAAACAACTGCCCCCCCCCCCCCCCCTGCCTGCCTGGACACATACTAGTCCTGCTGTGTCCATGCATCATCACCTATGTCATGGACAAACTTCCTTGATTGACAGCTGTGAGTGCAGGGCTCACAACTGGAGGAAAAATCCTCCCACTGTCAGCTTGTGTCCTGCTACTGTCAGTGAGGACAAGCTGGGAGTTGTAGTTTTGCTAATGCTAGGGAGATGTGAGCAGACAGCATACTGAGGGAGGGGCAGAGACCTGCACAGTGAGGCCACGCCCCCTCCCTTTCAGAGGAGCTAAATTAAAAGTGTAATAAAAATATAAATAAAGGTGCAAGACACATAAAAATTTAGATGTACATGGTCAGGATTACGACAAAAACTGAAAATCTCCAAACGACAGGGCGGGATGGATGGAAGCGCCGAGACCAGGCAAAAGCTCAAAAGACCCATTCCCACAATGCAACGCGTTTCACGATTACCCACTTCCTTAGACATGCCTGAGGAAGCGGGTAACCGTGAAACACGTTGCATTGTGGGATCGGGTCTTTTGAGCTTTTGCCTGGTCTCGGCGCTCCCATCCATCCCGCCCTGTCGTTTGGAGATTTTCAGTTTTTTTCGTGATTCTATTCCGGCGGGAAGAAGCTGCAGAGACTCTTTGATGACATGCTCTGATCCATTGTTGTACTTGGTTGCAGTACAACTTCATTTGGTAAGCGCAGTTCACACACAGCGTTACCATTTGCACTCTGGTGTTACACTACGGAGCGCATCCGTTTGTGCTTTTTATTTCATGGTCAGGATTAGGTACTGAGTGATATATTTTTTTTAAAAAGAATTTTTTGTTGGATCTGACGGGTACGCTTTAACTTAGCAATATTGTTATGTTGAAAAATAGAGGTTCTTTGCCAAGTAGAGTGGACCATCACACCACGATAAGGTGACCTTTTTGGGACAGACCCTACACTATGAATATGAATATGCCTTTCCTAGGCTGCACTGAGCCTCAGTTTCTGGGCATGTAAGGTCTGGCACATCCCTCACCTAATGAAATGGGTGGGGTGCACAAACCAACCTGGAGGCAGCCACTCCCCCCACATGTGCAGTACAAAAAGATGGTGGGATGGTACACACTATTTGGCCAAATGGTCAGCTAAGAACCTCTATTTTTCAACATAACAGTATTGGTAAGTTAAACATATTTCATATATTGCTAGCAGTGTGCTGCTGTAATTATTTTGCATGTATTTGCAGTTCAGCCAAAGTAGCATGCACTTGTATACTTATTTCATACAATGGTTGTGTATCAGAATGTCCAACTTCTACCATTTTTTTGTATTGCACATGTGGGGGGAGTGGCTGCCTCTATGTTGGTTCGTGCACCCCACCCATTTCATTTTCATTGGATACGAGCTCCCTGTTGAGTGTGATATGTCCTTCTCCACCACACCCAGATAATAGGAAATTCATGAACAACAGCTAAAAGCTTCTTCTTTTTTTTTTAATATATATATATATATATATATATATATATATATATATATATATATTGCATTTTTAATTTAGATGGACTGATTCATTACATATATGGATATACTGTATATTTAAATCTACTTAAGTCACCTTTTAACCACTTGAAAAAGGTTCTGTGAAATAACTGAAATGTCACCATTTTACATTTGATGGAATGAACCTCTGTTCACATTGAAATTTTTTAGTCCTGTTTTGAGTTTTTTGTATCTATCTACAGATGTAGCCAGAACTAACATCATAGTTGGCATGCTACATCTATCACAAAACATGTTACACTATTAGTGGAATGTGTTTTGCAAGGAGCTGAGACATTTGTTTTTGACAGATGTCCAGGTCCTCTTGTGTAGTTTCCACTGTGCCATATGCTATTAGCCTAGGGTGCCATGAAAAAAGTTCAGGGACAGTAAGCTAAATATACATTATGCAATTTATTTAATACATTTCCCAGCACATCTATTTTCACAAAAAAAAAGTGATGTCCCCCTGCTTTTCTATAACAAGTGTGAGACAGCGGAAAGAATGGACATCTGGAGGAAATAGTTAAAATTATTGGTAAGACTTAGTTAGCATGCTGGGGAATTTGGTAAGTCCTGTCATTGAGCCTGTATTTTTATAGAATGAAAGGTAGGTTTGGTAGTGGGGTCTTTCATCTCCTTCTTGGGCCAGTCCAGATTTTCAGGTTGGCCCCAAATCAGCACAGGTGCTGAGGACAATGAATACTGGGCTTGTAAAAGGTTTAACCACGTCTGCTCTGAGAGGCTGTTAGGAAACTCTGATGTGAGTTGGAGTCCTAAGGTAAGCAGCCTCAGAATGGGAACATATACCTTGTGTAAACACATTTTTGGTGACTGTTTTTTGGGTGACTGGTAGTAAGCCACCAGTACAGACAGGGAAGATTTTGTATAATTAGTGCTGTTCAGGCAGGATTTCTTTTGTATTTGTTTGTGCTTGACGTTAAAGGCTGTATGAGTTTTACTGAAAAATAAAACAGGAGAAGCCTTGTTTAAGCATTACTTACATGCCCCTGTCCCTGACTGCGATTTTGCCACTATTGGACTGGTTCTACGGAACTAAACTTCCACGAGGTAAAAATGGCAATTTTTGGCCCTTCGTAGCCTTATAATACCAGTCTGTTACCACCCAGACTATGAGCCTCATTATTGACAGTATCTTTCTGATACCCCTGGTGGCAGTGGGTACCAGAGTAATAGGGCATTAGTGCCAGCCATTTTAAGGCCTAATATTAAACACCTCTTTATTAATTGACAACATCTATCAGATCGCTGCACTACTAAGCCAAGAGTAAGTTAGAAAAACTTAAACAAAACACACTATAACAACAAAACTTTGCACTAAAACACCCCAAGACCCCCTACTGCAGTGGAGGATTCCTGTCAGTATCTAAGACATTCCTGTGTCCCGAAATATCTTTTTGGGACACAAGGATGTCTTGGTTACCTCTCTGCGGCCCCACGTTAACTTTAAAAATGCAGGGGCCACCAGGAGGTAGCACACACAAGGATGTCCTGTGTGTGCCCCCAGAGGAACGGAGGAGTGGAGCAGGAGGACGTGCACTGGCCGGCATGGTAAGTTACCAGCGACACGTTAGCTTTGGTGTTCTGACCACCGCTCCTCTGGTTCCAGGACCTACTGCTATGGCCTATAGGCTATAGAAGTAGATCATGACCCTGGACCAGAGGAGTGGTAGTCAGAGCACTGAATTAGGGCAGTACACAGACATATAGCCTCCAGCCATACACTGTATATGGCTGGAGGCTGTATGTCTGTGGGGGCCACTGCCTACCTGATGTGGGGGAACTATGCTGCTAACATAATGTGGGGGAACTATGCTGCCAACCTAATGTGGGGGAACTATGTTACCAACTTAATGTAGGGGAACTATGCTGCCAACCTAATGTGGGGGAACTATGCTGCCAACCTAATGGGGGGGAACTATACTGCCAACCTTATGTGGAGGAACTATGCTATGTCCTCAATGCAAGTCTATAGGATATGGCGTGTTGACCACCGCACGATACTCTGATGCCCCTCCCTAGAATAGACTGCCTCACTGACTGTTTTATTTAAGCTAAATTAAAGAAAGCTTTGTTCCTTCATAGTGCATCAAATCTGTCATAGTCCATAACAATTCAGGCCACCTCAAAGACAAACAAACAAGAAAAATAAAAAAAAGATTATTAAAAGAAATGTAGACAAAAGAAAAAACATACTTTCCTCTATTTGGTCAAGTGTTATATCCGCTCACTGCTACAGGACTTCTTGACCAAAAGAAGAAGGTGAGACAGATTTTGGCTTACAATTCAGGAATGGGCGTCTCATGGGTGCCAATTTTCAGTTTGAAAATATACAAAAGGGCCACAAAAGCCTCTTTATGTATTACCGCACACATTTAAAAAAGCATTACTTTTATTTACATTTATTTAAATTGAAAAAAAGGCAAATGTGACAATTTAAAGATATCATTGAAAGCTGGCAGTAAGGTCATGAGCTGGTAACTTTGGTGGGACTACTGCCCTCCCTATATGTTGAGATGCAGTCCAACAGTTTAGAAGGCAACAATGGTACTGGTGATTTAAAGCACACACACCATGACACACCACGGGTGGGACGGTCCAAGTTATTTGACCGCCGGCGGAGACAAATTTGCGAGCTAAGGGCCTCACTATTTCATAGTTTCACATTTGCATCTATTACACCATTGCTGTATAGCTCTCCATGTTTTAAATGCATATTCATGGTTTCACCTATATCTTTGTGCTGGCAGTGTGCTGCTGCATTCTTTTGTTGCTGTATATCTATCTATCTATCTCATATCTATCCATCCATCTAGAACTTAGTCCACAGAGCAGCACACAATAAAAAGCACTAAAATAGCAGCAGGTGCATGCAAGTATATAAATCCTGGTCAGGAATTCTTCAGCCAATATGCAAGGAAATCCACAGAACATCAATGTATAAAGTAAAAAAATCTGTGGAGTTTATTCCATTACAGACAATGTTACAGAATGAGGTTTCTGTGACCTGCTTGACAAAGGTGACGAGAGGTCGCTGAAAAGTAGCTTGCTCTGTAACATTGTATGTAATGGAATAAACTCCACTGGTTTTTGGACTTTATACCTAGGTGCTGTGATTTTCTTCTTTCTGGATATCTATCTATCTATCTATCTATCTATCTATCTATCTATCATCTACCTATTTATCTATCTATCTTTCTATCTATCTATCATCTCTCTCTCATATGTATCTATCTATCTAACTATTTATCTCCTTTCTATCTATCTATTTATCTCCTTTCTATCTATCTACCTATATATCTCCTTTGTATCTATCTATCTATCTATCTATTACCGGTTTATCTATCTATCTATATTAAAGGGGCAATAAAAGACAAAAGTAAACCATAATCATTTAAAATACTAAAACAGGACAGCAGTGAATTAAAAGCATTAAAAGCTATAGAGAAACATGTAAAATATGTAAAAAAAAAAAGATAAAAGCCGCAAAAATAGAGACAGAAAAACTCATTGCCAAAGAGAGTAAAACTAACCCCAAAATCTTTTTTAACTACATAAATAGCAAAAAGGTCAAAAATGAAAGTGTGGGCCCCTTAAAAAATTATGAAGAAGAAATTATAAATGGGGATCAGGAAAAAGCAAATATATTAAACAAACTTTTCTCCACTGTGTTCACCGAGGAAAATGAAATGCCAGTTGAAATACAGTTTGATAAGGTAAATTCCCCAGTACAGGTCACCTGTCTAACCCAGGAAAAGTACAGTGCCGCCTACAAAAAATCAAAATAGACAAATCACCAGATCCAGATGGCATTCACCCCCCGTGTTCTAAAGGAATTAAGTAATGTTATAGACAGACCCCTATTTTTAATATTCTGGGACTCTATAGTAACAGGGACTGTTCCCCAGGACTGGCGCATGGCAAATGTGGTGCCAATATTTAAAAGGGGAACAAAAGGTGACCCAGGGAAGCTCCGTTGTATGTAAATTGTTTGAGGGTTTTCTAAGGGATGAAATTCTAGAGTATCTTAATAAAAATAAACGTATGACCCCATATCAGCATGGCTTTATGAGGGATCGGTCCTGTCAAACTAACCTGATCAGCTTCTATGAGGAGGTGAGCTCCAGACTGGACCAGGGGCAATTGCTGGATGTCGTATATCTGGATTTTTCCAAAGCATTTGATGCAGTGCCTCTTAAAAGGTTGGTGCACAAAATGAGAAGGATGGGGCTAGGGGAGAATGTGTGTAAGTGGGTAAGTAACGGGCTCAGTGATAGGAAACAGAGGGTGGTTATTAATTATACTTATTCTGATTGGGTGATTGTTACTAGTGGTGTACCACAGGGGTCCGTCCTGGGTCCTGTTCTGTTTAATATATTTATTAATGACCTTCTAGAGGGGTTGAACAGTTAAATAACAATCTTTGCAGATGATACTAAACTCTGCAAAGCGGTAAACACTATAGAGGACAGTGCACTGTTACAAATGGATCTGGATAGGTTGGAGGTTTGGGCTGGGAAGTGGCAGATGAGGTTCAACACTGATAAATGTAAGGTAATGCACATGGGGAGGAAAAATCCGGGCTGGGATTATGTATTAAATGGGTGAACACTTGGGACGACTGACATGGAAACGGACTTAGGAGTCTTAGTTAACAGTAAATTTATCTGTAGTGACCAGTGTCGGGCAGCTGCTGCCAAGGCTAATAAAATCATAGGGTGCATCAATAGGGGCATAGATGCCCACGACAAGGAAATAATTCTACCGCTGTACAAATCACTAGTCAGACCACACATGGAATACTGTGTACAGTACTGGGCACCTGTGTACAAGAAAGATGTAGTGGAGCTGGAGAGGGTTCAAAGACGGGCAACCAGAGTAATACGGGGAATGGGAGGACTACAGTACCCAGAAAGATTATCAGAATTAGGGTTATTTGGTTTAAAAAAAAGAAGGCTTAGGGGAGACCTAATAACTATGTATAAATATATCAGGGCGCAGTACAGAGATCTCTCCCATGATCTATTTATACCCAGTACTGTATCTAGAACAAGGGGGCATCCTCTACATTTAGAGGAAAGAAGGTTTCTACACCAGCACAGACGGAGGTTCTTTACTGTAAGAGCTGTGAGACTGTGCAATTCTCTGCCTGTGGAGGTGGTCATGGGGAACTCTGTAAAAAAGTTCAAAACGGGTCTGGAACATCACTGGTTAGGTATTCTAGATTTATAGGGACAGAATGTTAATCCAGGGATTTATTCTGATGCCATATTTGGAGTCGGGAAGGAATTTTTACCTCTAGTATGAGGTTTTTTTTTGCCTTCCTCTGGATCAACTCAGTAGGGTCTCATTAGGGTTATAGGTTTAGCTTGATGCACTCTGGTCTTTTTTCAACCTCATGAACTATGTTACTATCTATCTATCTCATATCTATCTATCTCATCTCTATCTATCTATCTATCTATCTATCTAACTATCCATGCATCCATGGATCCATTTCACAGTTTCTCATTAGGTATATTTTCCTGTCATATCCACTATCAGAGATAATTTCAGGGAGGTGTTTGAATGCTTGGCTTTCTATGTTGTTTTTGTGATAAAGGTGTTTTGAAGTCATACATCAAACCTAGTTGATGTCTGAAGACATGCCTGAACAATAGAGCAGAATCCCCTAATGGTGCTTTGACCATCCCTAATCAGAAATGACCTTTTAAGTATATATATGTTGGATCCATTAAGCTAGGAAACTCTGTCACCGAGGTATCTGGTCAATCAAGGTTGCTTGGGGCTGTGGAATTTCCATTTAAAGATTTCTTTTCAGGTAATAAAGGATGGCTCTATAGAGATGGCCGCTAATAGATGGTGCTGTAAGCTACTATTAAAGTCTGGACTGTCAGCTTAGCTGCAGAAAACTTTTAATGAGGAATCTATTATAGCTGCACTACTGAATCTGGAATAATTTCCCAGCTTCTATAATTCTAGAGGTCCCAAAAAACTTTCTATAGATGATATCAGGCATCTAATATGTGGCAGGCACAGTATTAGACAAAACTATTTCCTGTGCTTACATTGGGTTCACATTATTGTGGAAAGATTGTCACAATAACTATAAAAATAGATAACTAGAAGATAGAAAGATGGATAGAGAAATAAATAAATAAATAAATAAGAGATAGATAGATAGACTAGACAGATAAAAGGGAGATGGTTGCTAGATAGCTAGATAGATAGATATGAGATAGATGAAAAGATAGATACAATAGAAAAGATTGCAGCACACGTAGAATTCCATAAAATGCAGTGTTTATTGTGTACTCACAACATAAGGTCACACCTTATGTTGTGATGACACAATAAACACTGCACTTTATAGAATTCTACGTGTGCTGCGATCTTTTCTATTGGATTTAAGTTGGATTCCCTGACCAGGAACCCGATGATGGCGTGCACCTTATACGTTGGTCTGTCGGGCGGATGTGCTGCTTATTAGGATTTCTGAAAAGATTGATAGATAGGTAGATAGATAGGTAGATAGATTGATAGATAGATATTAAATATAGATAGATAGGTAGATAGATTGAAAGATAGATATGAGATAGATAGATAGATAGATATGCAGTGGCCCACTGCACATGTTGAGAACCTTGCACCTTTCTCTGGTCCACTGTTTATCACTTGGTGTTCAGTGTGGCATTCTCGTGCACAACAGAGTCACGTGGAAGTCACATTGATTGTTTATGGGCGTTGAATGGTAGACCTGAGAAAGGCACATGTGACTGCCGAAATGTGTTGTCCTGTATTCTGTTATCTGTTGTGGTGAAGAGTAGTTGCACAGTAATACAGTAGATCTCTTTTTACTTATTAGTTCTGCAAAAAAATAAATATAAACCATGTTTGGTAATGTTCTTTCAGAAGCTAGTCCTTTAGGTACATACCTGGTGTCGCATATGTTATGTGCTGATATACTTTGTTGCCATTATGAGCCCGGTTGTAATCTTAAAGGGGTACTCTGCTGCCCCAGCGTTTGGAACTGTCAGGATTCGGCAAGCTGGAGGTGGATCCTCTGTGTCAGAGAGGGATTGGCGTGGACCGTGTCGGTGGACCAGTTCTAAGTTGCTACTGGTTTTCACCAGAGCCCGCCGCAAAGCGTAATGGATTTGCAGTGGCGGTAGCAACCAGGTCGTATCCACCGGCAACGGCTCAACCTCTCTGACTGCTGAGATATGCGCGGTACAAGGGATTAGACAAGAGCAGGGTCGGACTTAGCAGAAGGTCAGGGCAGGCAGCAAGGATCGTAGTCAGGGGCAATGGCAAGGAGGTCTGGAACACAGGCTAGGAACACACAAGGAAACGCTTTCACTGGCACAATGGCAACAAGATCCGGCAAGGAAGTGCAGGGGAAGTGAGGTAATATGGACAGGGAGCAGGTGGAAGCTAATTAGGCTGATTGGGCCAGGCACCAATCATTGGTGCACTGGCCCTTTAAATCTTAGAGAGCTGGCGCATGCGCGCCCTAAGGAGCGGAGCCGCGCGCGCCTGGACGTGACAGCCGGGGACCGGGACAGGTGAGTGAATTGGGATGCGATTCGCAAGCGGGCACGTCCCGCTATGCGAATCGCATCCCCGCCGGCAATGTCAGTGCAGCGCTCCCGGCGTAACAGGAACATTTTGTTCAGAACGCTTGGAGCAGGTTGTGGGGGTCATGACATCAGGCCCCTTCAATGCAAGTCTATGGGAGGGGGCGTGGCAAGTCTATGTTCCTTTGGATAGGGGATAAGATGTCTAGGGGCAGAGTACCCATTTAAGGTGATATCTTCTTCACACGTGAATGATATACCTGGAGGTTATTTTGTTCCATCTGTGCAGCCACAGATCAGAGGTGTGTGATACCTTAGAAAACATTTTATTTGACCATAATTCAACTTTTTCTTTTGGTTTATATATTCTGAAAACTATAAATAATCTTTTTTCATGACCTTAGAGTTATTAGAAAAAGCTGCATTTTTTATTAACCATCACTTTTTTCCACCAGCTTTATTAAAGTAGGTCAAAAATTCTTTAAGGATATTTATAGAGTTTATAGATGGTTCCCCTCTTCACAATCTTCATGAAAGAGCAGAAAGCGGCTCTAAGAGCTCTTTGGAGAACCAATGTCTGTCCAGGCATTACACACGAGTCCTGTTGATTTCATAGGGAATGGTGTAATGCTTCATTTCACCTGTGTTGGCAGTAAAGGGTATGAACACACTTTCCGTCTGGTTCTTTTGCTGATTACAGATGATCACCGGGGATTCTTAAAAAACTTGAAAATAACTGAGGGCTTGTTCCCACCGCCACTGGGCTCTGTCTTATTTAGAGTCCGTTTGCGCCAAAAAAGGGAAGCTGAATGGACCTGACGGATCTTATGACTTAAATGGAAGTCTGGAATTTTACAGAAGTTGAACGGAGAAAAAAAATAGGACATGTAGTATTTTTATCTCTGCTTAACTCCCGTCATTTAAATGGGTTAAGAAATGAAGCTTCCTTTAGTGGAGCCCAGAGGCAGTGTGAACTTAGCAAAAGAATGTGGCAAATGAGAGCACATCACCAAATAAATACACTTTATCAAGGATTCCAAATATTTGTCCTTGTACTTACCCTTTTACAGCTAGTGTTAGTAAAATATATCTATAGCACACACAATGAACCAAGTGTGAATGCTATACAGACAAAAAGGTTCCAGTGCATGTAAAGAGCATATCTGAAAAGATGGGATCAGATTTGGAGATCTCTGAACTAATGGATGTATTTCTATATAGGTTTTCTTATTCCAGCGCTGATTAGAGGGAATTTACACTTAGCATGTCAGGATTACTCCAGGGAACTCGCCATTCACCAGAATATCTCATTTGCTTTGCACATTGTTAAACCCCTTAAGGACCTAGCCCATTTTAGCCTTAAAGGGGTACTCCGGTGGAAAACTATTTTTTTCAGATCAGATCAGAGGAAGTTGGGAATTTTTTTTCAGTCTGACCACAGTGTTCTCTGCTGACACGTTGGCTCAGCATTGATCAGTGTTATCTGTGTTCTTCTGCTCTAGCCTGCCATGGCTGGCAGGGGACATCAGAGCACCGATCGGACAGCAAGGAGGCAAGTCTGTGACTCCACCTCACTAGGATGTGGGGTCACAGACAATGGATATGTAAATTGAGCCAGCGAAGCCCCACCCCCTGCGTGCAACACACTGAATTTGGGGGAGGATCTTCTGGGGACCTATCTCAGGACCTACTGGACATATTTAAGTGAGTGACCCCTCGTTGGACTTCTGTTCACCCACACTATAACCCAGTGTATTGGGTTTGGTGTGGGTGAACAGGCTGACAGTTTTCCTTTAAAGAAATATTTTTCTTACAAATAGTTTTTAGATTGGTACATTTTGTTGATTTTATGGGTTTACTGTACACTTTAAGGCATAGATGCTAATAGAGAAGTGGCTAAATCTATGGATATATATGTATATAAGAGATTGTAAAAAAGACTGTATTAGTTTGTATGAGCCACTTCTTGCTAGCCATTTTTCTACAATAGTTCATAAAGGGAACATAGGCAACTAACCCCCCCCCCCCCCCGTGGTGTCTATATGCCCCAAATATGCCATTTGGACAAAGGTTGTTCTGATTGGACAAATCCTTTAGGCTGACTACTGTGGAAATGACAGTGCAAGACATATTTGTATTCTAAGGAAAACATAGAAGCTCAAAATATTGGTGTATTGATACAGTACAACTATATAAATAACACACCCCTCGGTACCCCATTATTTTAAAGAAAGAATCTGCATCTTGAAACCCAAAACTTATTGGGACATGTTAAGCCTACCAAGGGGAAGTCCTAAACCTCCATCCTGTTTAGCCATTAATGGAAACCAATAGAATAGAGGAAAGTTGTGCCTCCTTTCAATGGTAGTTAGCACCATCACACCTATAACAGGACGATTCAATGCCTGTCATCCTATCCTTTCCTGATCTCTTGGTTTATTTTCCATTCTCTTGTCTGGAAAATCAACCAGGATTAAACCAACCTGGGCTTTATGCCCTCTTTGCAGGGAGCCCATAGCAATGCATGGTCTGCATTTATGGTATGTACATCCTTGTCTATACTACTGAAAAGGCTTATTGGGAATGAGAGATCATGGTATTGGTAAAGTTAGGGTTTCTAGAAATATGACCCCTTGTTATAAGCTTCTGTGGGTAGGAATTTGTACATAAAAGGTAATGTCCAGCAAAATATAGGTACAGCTGGCTCTGCTTATATATTTACTACTAAGTATCCTAGGTGTAATGTCACTCACAGTTATAAATGGCACTATCGCTCAATAGTTGAGCAAATGTGTCAGTGGCGCACAGACAAAAGGCGAACTACAGTCTCAGCTGAGAAGAAGAAAGAAGCAGCATTCACCGGAGGCTATTTCCAGGCTTTATTTCACTATTGTATAGTGATGATGGACATACAAACAGGTTAGATTTGTTATTAAGCAAATGTCTACACCGAGAATTTCCTTTATCTAACCATGTGTCAGAATCTTGCCTTAATTGAATACAGTTTAAATGACTTTCCAAAGTCTGTCCGCTTCTTCATGAAAATAGTGATTATCCAAGCACCACATCTGTTTGGACTGGGTCACCTTCTATCATATGCCAATGACGGCGTATAGGTGACTATATAATGTAATATAATAGGGAGGAATAAAAAACGTAAGCTACCTTCACTGAGTGCTGCTTATTTCTTCCTGTCAGCTGAGATTATTAAAAAAGGGAATGTTAACTCCAGGCAACCATTTGATGTATTTGCCCACTGGCCCTAAATAGAACAGATATGAGTTGGTCCTAAAGCTGGTCAAACACATTAGACTAACATTTGTATTGGAACTGGCTGGCCATCTAACATCTCTGGGGACTCTGCAACTCTCACCAATGGCAGATGAGAGGATAAAGAAAAAATGTTTTCAAAGCACACAATCCTTTTGATCTCAAAGGGGATCAGCTGCTTGCAGAGGTGTCTGGCAGCCACTTTCTCCTCGAACCAAGCAGAGGTCAGAAGAGATAACTGTTGGTCAAATGTTTGTCAAAACTTACCTAAAATATTTATAGCCATCTTTACTATCAAACCATGAGAAACATTCTATTTAGTTTCCATTTACAGGTCATATCAGGTCAATGACAGTGTTCGGTAAACTAACCAGTTGTGGTTTGGATTGAAGGCTTGTAAATCCTTTAATAGTCATTTATCGTCAGAAACACTTACATGCTTTTCCTGGTGTAGGTAACTTAATTTATGTCTATTGGTTTTATCTTTCTTTGACACTTACACAACCCAATACCTTCCAAATAAGCTGAGTAGTATTATTCCTTTGGCTGCTTGCCTTCCATGCTCTCACATAATACTTTCATTCTTTTATACACTATTAGCTTAAATAATTTGGCGCCAGGATCTACTTGTAGCGGATTTCCCTAAAGGACTGAAATGGAAGTTTATTGTTTATTAAATTCCTTAAAGATGTTAAACTAAGGTAGAGAGTTCTCGGAAAGTCTCCTTAATGCCGACATGACTCCCAAAATGCTGAACCAACATATGATTGCATTAGTACGCATAAGAGCCTACAATATCATATGTATTGATCTTTACAATGGCTTAACATAGTCTGGAGACCTTTTTGATGTATGATCAGCTTTAAACTGAAACAATATGCTGTGCATTATCAATAATTTCTTTATGGTCTGTGATCCCGTATAGTTATGCCAACAGATAAAAGGTCAACCCAATAGCCGGCTTTCTTAGTTTATTTGACACATCCAATGCTAAACCATGCAGAAAGCATGGCAGTGAATAATGATTATTTTTGATGCAAGACAAGGATTTTAAGGAATGTTTAGGAATGATTAACTTAGATCATATGTTCTCAAAGCAGAGATTAAGGTCTTCAAGAAGCCTTAGGTTTTAGTTATACGTCGACTTTAGGTGTAATAGAAATACTGTACAAAAACAATATGTGACAATGCTAAAGTCAGTCCTGCCAAAAAATTATAAACTGGCCGCAATACAGACCTTGTAACCTCATTATGCCAAAAGTATTTCTGACCAAAAAGCTTTCCTGTTACTGATTGCAGTGTGAAGTAGACGAGGAACTACTTATTTTAAGAAATAACAAGGTACTTGCTATCCTAAATACCTGTTATGTTTATGCTAAGTATTCTATCTAGACCGAGATATCCTATTCTTCATGAGCACAGCTGATAAAAGGTATGGCACTGGTTGCCATACAGAATAGCTTGGGGTTTATTGTGTGATAATCAGTTCCTGTGTTGGCCCCAGTATATAACCTGACCATGGACCCCTCTCTTTCCTGACCCCTTTGCACCAGTGTCTGTTGGCCTGCTAGGTCAGCTGCCACTTAAACTGGGGCCACTCTTATAGTTAGTAACCTAGGGCAGCACCAATGTGCAAAAAAGTCCTTGTAATTCAAGGGTGGAAACCAGTGGACCGCAGGAATGGCCAAAAGTTAAATCACTTAGGTGGTACTGTAGATCCACACCAGTTGGCTGTAACACTAGCAAGATCTTTTGGCTTGTTGGCTATACTTCATTGGGCTATAGTTAAGCGAGCCGAGCCCCCATGTACCTAGATTTCATTAGAACATTTCCATGTCAGGGCTGATCTGTGCTTGTAGCTGACAGCCACAAGTACAGCTTAGCCCAGCAAGAAGGGAGTTAATTATCGCTACTCTTTTTTTAAAAAATCTAAGTGGTGGTATAACATATACAGGGAAGAGAATGGCGAGTACTATCTCGTCATCTTGTGTAGCCCCCCCCCCCCCAGCAATGTCATCGCTAGAGGTGTGGCTATACAAGAAGAGGCCCGAACCAACAAAGAGTTGATATCACTCTCTTAACTGTATAAATTACTCAGCAGTGCTAATTAACTTCTTCCTTGCTGGGTCGGTGCATATCACTTAGCCCAGCAAGATGTTACAGTAAACAGTACAGGGATTAAAGGGGTTAATCTCTGCAAACAGTAATAAGGTGACTTTATTAATTCGCTGTCAACCAGTAATATATAATTATAAATTCTGTAATCTCATTGGACAACTACCATATAAATCTTCTGCCTTTCTGGATGGACACCACCCCAACTCTGGCGTTTCGGCAATCGCTCCGGTGCCTGTCGTGTTATTTTGTGGTAATGTATTATGTTCCATGCTGTGTACTGTTGATTGTATATGCTACATGTTATTTATACCTTGGGATCTAATCCCACATTACTTTCAGTGATTTATGACGTCAGTATGAATTCTTGTATAGACACCTTTATGGCAACCTATGGCAACTTATTGTTCTTTCCCCCCTCTGGGTGGATTACTTCCTATTTTTACTGTGTTTAATAAAGATTTATATGTGTTAAAAAAAACTTCTTTTGCAAATGACTAATTTTTTTGTGCATGCAACCAGTAATAGACATGCTTACCAAGGATCCGTGCTTGTGTTGGCGGTAAATGGTCCTGTCCTGTGTCCCCCATTATGCTTCTGGCTTGTTTGTGTGAGCTGGCTATTTCCTGTTTTTGTGCCCTCCCTCCAACTACAATCCCTAGGAATCTCTTGTTTCTAGGTGGGAGATGAATTATTTCCCTCCCACACATCAGCCACCCCACCCATTGCAGCACAGCTAGGCTCCCTTTCATACATGCTGTGTTTGAAACTACAATTCCCTGTTGCCCTATTGAGAATGATCTCCCTCCCACCCAGTGGTCACTCCACCCATTGAAGTACAGACACCCTTCCATTTTAACACCTGGATTGTGATCTCATTTTGTATGCTGAAAAAATATTAACATCCAGGGCAAAGATCACATAAGAATTGCGAGACCAGCCATCACACACAGGTACAGACACTATATTATGAACTACATTACCTTTACAACCCCTGTAGCATAGTCAAATAAAAAAAAATCCTGAAATACCTCTTTAACCCCTTAAGGACCAAGGACGTACCGGTACGTCCTTGGTCCTGCTCTTCTGATATAACGCGGGGTTACACAGTAACCCCGCGTCATATCATGGCGGGCCCGGCGTCATAGTGAAGCCGGGACCCGCCTCTAATAGCGCGCAGCGCCGATCGCGGCGCCGCGCGCTATTAACCCTTTAGCCGCGCGCTCAAAGCTGAGCCGCGCGGCTAAAAGTGAAAGTGAAAGTTCCCGGCTAGCTCAGTCGGGCTGTTCGGGATAGCCGCGGCTAATCGCGGCATCCCGAACAGCTGACAGGACAGCGGGAGGGCCCCTTCCTGCCTCCTCGCTGTCCGATCGCCGAATGACTGCTCAGTGCCTGAGATCCAGGCCTGAGCAGTCATCCGGCAGAATCGTTGATCACTGGTTTCTTATGAGAAACCAGTGATCAACATAGAAGATCAGTGTGTGCAGTGTTATAGGTCCCTATGGGACCTATAACACTGCACAAAAAAAGTGAAAAAAAAAAGTGAATAAAGATCATTTAACTCCTCCCCTATTAAAAGTTTGAATCACCCCCCTTTTCCAATAAAAAAAAAAACACAGTGTAAATAAAAATTAAAATAAACATATGTGGTATCACCGCGTGCGGAAATGTCCGAATTATAAAAATATATCATTAATTAAACCGCTCGGTCAATGGCGTGCGCGCAAAAAAATTCCAAAGTCCAAAATAGTGCATTTTTGGTCACTTTTTATATCATTTAAAAATGAATAAAAAGTGATCAATAAGTCCTATCAATGAAAAAATGGTACCGTTAAAAACTTCAGATCACGGCGCAAAAAATGAGCCCTCATACCGCCACATACACGGAAAAATAAAAAAAGTTATAGGGGTCAGAAGATGACAATTTTAAACGTATTAATTTTCCTGCATGTAGTTATGATTTTTTCCAGAAGTCCGACAAAATCAAACCTATATAAGTAGGGTATCATTTTAATCGTATGGACCTACAGAATACATATCAGGTGTCATTTTTACCGAAAAATTTACTACGTACAAACGGAAGCCCCCAAAATTTACAAAACAGAGTTTTTTTTTCAATTTTGTCGCACAATGATTTTTTTTCCCGCTTCACCATAGATTTTTGGGCAAAATGACTGACGTCATTACAAAGTAGAATTGGTGGCGCAAAAAATAAGCCATCATATGGATTTTTAGGTGTAAATTTGAAAGAGTTATGATTTTTTAAAGGCAAGGAGCAAAAAACGAAAATGCAAAAACGGAAAAACCTCCGGTCCTTAAGGGGTTAAGTACCATGCTAGACAGATCCTTATACCTTATAGTTAAAGCTTCTATAAGGTCAGGGATTGTTCCGCAGGACTGGCACTTAGCAATATTCAAAAAAGGGGTCAAAAAGACATCCTGGAAACTATAGGCCTGTAAGTTTTTGAGGGTTTTCTGAGAGATGTTATTCTGGAGTATTATAAAAAAAAATAACCTTTTAACACAGTACGTACCCAAATGGGTTTATGCGGGATCGGTCCTGTCAGACTAATCTGATCAGCTTCTGTGAGGAGGTCAGTTATAGATTGGACCGGGGGGGGGGGGGGGGGGGATTGGGGTATTAGCGGTGGATGTTGTATATCTGGACTTTTCTAAGGCATTTGATACTGTGCCACAAAAATATAATATTACAGGTTATGGATACTAGATTTATGTGGATAGAACGTTGATCCAGGGAATTGTTTTAAGGTGCACTGTTTGTTGGCAACAGTTGATCTTTAAAGGGGTACTCCGCTGCTCAGCGCTGGGAGCTCGTGACATCATAGCCCTGCCCCTTCATGACATCAAGCCCCGTAAATGCAAGTCTATGGGAGGGGGCGTGACGGCTGTCATGCCCCCTACCATAGACTTGCATTGAGGAGGCGGGGCGTGATGTCACGAGCTCCCAGCGCCGGCTCCAGGGTTCGGAACAGTTTGTTCCAAATGCTGAGCAGCGGAGTACCCCTTTAAGGCCTTGTTCACATTTGCACTGAAATTTAATTATCTGGTTAAAAAGTAAGAAATGTGCTGCAAACTGCTGTATACCAACTGTTAAAATGATACCACACCACAATATTCCCAGTGTAAGTCAAGGGGGGTCTGTAAGGCAATGGTGACATTGCAGATATGAATACAGCCTAAGAGATTTTTTTCCAGATCTATAGTTAGATGTGAATTATCTATATAAATTATGTGCTGTAACAAATCATTGTTATAGCTTATGAGCTGTAATGAGCTTATGGGTTATCACCCTTGTCCTTCTATTCAGGTCCTTACCGGGATTTTAATAAAAGCTTAATTTCCTTTTTCTGAAACTGTTTTATATGTAGACAATAAATGAGTAAATGTACTTCCAAGGATCTATACACTAATTCTCTATGCTCCTTCTTGGCCTTGCAAAGTGCCTTGTTCACCACCCTGTCCTTGAGCACAATGCAAGAGTGTGGCAATGACATTAGCAATTACCGGAGTGCCCCTTCTTCAATGACAGCTGAGCCGAAGAGCCAGGACTGCATTATACTGCTGAACATTTATGAGCTGCAATTAAACAATACATGGGGGTAGGACATCTTGGCTTGTATGAGTTTTTAAGGGGATTAAAGTTAATAGCCCAAGGCATTCGCTTTTATATTTTATACAGTTTTGTGCAGGTGGATGACTAATTTAGTGAGCGCAAGTTTTCATTTCTCTGACCACCCAGATCTTTAAGGTAATAATAGAGATGCATTAAAAACTATCTTACTGCATATGGTGTCCTTTACATTTTCAGGGCTTAATGTTGAAATTATTACATTTCCCTGCTTCTTAACCCCTTAAGGACCAGGCCATTTTACACCTTAGGACCAGAGCGTTTTTTGAACATCTGACCACTGTCACTTTAAACATTAATAACTCTGGAATGCTTTTACCTATCATTCTGATTCCGAGATTGTTTTTTCGTGACATATTCTACTTTATGTAATTGGTAAAATTTTGTCGATACTTGCATCGTTTCTTAGTGAAAAATGCCAAAATTTGATGAAAAAATTGAAAATTTTGCATTTTTCTAACTTTGAACCTCTCTGCTTGTAAGGAAAATGGATATTCCAAATCATTTTTTTAATTCACATATACAATATGTCCACTTTATGTTGGCATCATAAAATGTACGTGTTTTTACTTTTGGAAGACACCAGAGGGCTTCAAAGTTCAGCAGCAATTTTCCAATTTTTCACAAAATTTACAAAATCACAATTTTTCAGGGACCAGTTCAGATTTGAAGTGGATTTGAAGGGTCTTCATATTAGAAATACCCCACAAATGATCCCATTATAAAAACTGCAGCCCCCAAAGTATTCAAAATGACATTCAGTCAGCATTTTAACCCTTTAGGTGTTTCACAGGAATAGCAGCAAATTGAAGGAGAAAATTCACAATCTTCATTTTTTACACTCGCATGTTCTTGTAGACCCAATTTTTTAATTTTTACAAGGGGTAAAAGGAGAAAATTTATACTTATATTTGTAGCCCAATTTCTCTCGAATAAGCACATACCTCATATGTCTATGTAAAGTGTTCGGCGGGCGCAGTAGAGGGCTCAGAAGCGAAGGAGCGACAAGGGGATTTTGGAGAGTACGTTTTTCTGAAATGGTTTTTGGGGGGCATGTTGCATTTAGGAAGCCCCTATGGTGCCAGAACAGGAAAAAAAAAAACACATGGCATACCATTTTGGAAACTAGACCCCTTGAAGAACGTAACAAGGAATAAAGTGAGCCTTAATACCCCACAGGGGTTTCACGACTTTTGCATATGTAAAAAAATGTAAAAAAAATTTCACTAAAATGTGTGTTTCCCCCCCAAATTTCACATTTATGCAAGGGTTAATAGCTGAAAATACCCCCCAAAATTTGTAACCCCATCTCTTCTGAGTATGGATGTACCCCATAAGTTGACCTGAAGTGCACTATGGGCGAACTACAATGCTCAGAAGAGAAGGAGTCATATTTGGCTTTTTGAGAGCAAATTTTGCTCGGGGGCATGTCGCATTTAGGAAGCCCCTATGGTGCCAGGACAGCAACATAACCCCCACATGGCATACCATTTTGGAAACTAGACCCCTTGAGGAACGTAACAAGGGGTACAGTGAGCATTTACCCCCCACTGGTGTCTGTCAGATCTTTGGAACAGTGGGTTGTACAACATTTTTTATTTGCACAGCCCACTGTTACAAAGATCTGTCAGACACCAGTGGGGTGTAAATTCTCACTGCACCCCTCATTACATTCCGTGAGGGATGTAGTTTCCGAAATGGGGTCACATGTGTTTTTTTTTTTTTTTTTTGCGTTTGTCAAAACTGCTGTAACAATCAGCCACCCCTGTGCAAATCACCTCAAATGTACATGGTGCACTCTCCCTTCTAAGCCTTGTTGTGTGCCCCCAGAGCACTTTGCGCACACATATGGGGTATCTCCGTAGTCAGGAGAAATTGCATTACAAATTTTGGGGGGCTTTTTTCCCTTTTACCTCTTGTCAAAATGAAAAGTATGGGGCAACACCAGCATGTTAGTGTAAAAAAATTATTTTTTTACACTAACATGCTGGTGTAGACCCCAACTTCATCTTTTCATAAGGGGTGAAAGGAGAAAAAGCCCCCCAAAATTTGTTAGGCAATTTCTCCCGAGTACGGCGATACCCCATATGTGACCCTAAACTGTTGCCTTGAAATACGACTGGGCTCCAAATTGAGAACGCCATGTGCATTTGAGGCCTGAATTAGGGATTTGCATAGGGGTATTCTACGCCAGTGATTCCCAAACAGGGTGCCTCCAGCTGTTGCAAAACTCCCAGCATGCCTGGACAGTCAACAGCTGTCCGGCAATACTGGGAGTTGTTGTTTTGCAACAGCTGGAGGCTCTATTTTGAAAACAGTGGAGTACCAGACGTTTTTCATTTTTATAGGGGAGGGGAGGGGGGCTGTGTAGGGGTATGTGTATATGTAGTGTTTTATACTTTTTATTTTATTTTAGTGTAGTGTAGTGTTTTTAGGGTACAGTCACACGGGTGGGGGATTACAGCAAGTTTCCCGCTGCGAGTTTGAGCTGCCGCGCAAAATTTGCTGCATTGCAAACTTGCAGCCTGATACTCACTGTAAGCCCCCTGCCCATGTGAATGTATCCTGTACATTCACAGGGGGGGGGGGGGGAACCTCCAGCTGTCGCAAAACTACAATTCCCAGCATGCACAGTCTCAGTGCATGCTGGTAGTTATAGTTTTGCAACAGCTGGAGGCACACGGGTTGGGAAACACTGAGTTAGGAAACAGACAATGTTTCCCAACCAGTGTGCCTCCTGTTGTTGCAAAACTACAACTCCCAGCATTCTCAGGCATGCTGGAAGTAGTAGTTCGGCAACATCTTTAGAGCCAGATGTTGCCGAACTACAACTCCCAGCATGCTTGGAGTTGTAGTTTTGCAACATCTGGAGGACTACAGTTTGCATACCACTAATACAGTGGTTCCCAATCTGTGCCCTTCCAGATGTTGCAAAACTACAACTCCCAGTATGCCCAAACTGTCCAGGCATGCTGGGAGTTGTAGTTCTGCAACATCTGAAGGGCCAGATATTACAGAACTACAACTCCCAGCATGCCTGGAAAGTAAGGGCATGCTGAGAATGTGTAGTTTTGCAACATCTGGAAGGGCACTGTGGACCTCCAGATGTTGCAAAACTGCAACTCCCAGCATGCCCAGACGCCAAGGACTGTCTGGGCATGCTGGGAGTTGTAGTATACAGGGTCCCAATACAGCAATGCATCTCGCTTTACGGCGACGTGCATTGCTGTAAAGGGCCCGACCGCGGCTGAAGATCTACTCACCTGTCGCCGCCGTCGCCGTCTTCATCGCCGGGATACGGGTCTTCAGGGACGAGGTAAGTACCGGGGCCGGTCCCCAGCACTCCCCCGTCCCCCGCCGCTTTCTCCGGTCTTCCTCCCGTCCTGTCCGGACTTTCAGGGGCCGGGCAGGACGGGAGAACGTAACCGCCCCCCCCCCCCTGCGATTGGTCGGTTAACTAACCGACGGATCGCAGGGTATAGGAGGAGGTGGCAGGCTTGCCACCTCGCTCCTATACTTCAGCATGGTCCTGGCTGTCTGTGACAGCCGGGATCATGCAAAATTACCGGGCGATCGGGTCCCAGAGACCCGATCAGCCCGGTATCGCCACAGATCGCAAGGGCAATTTCCCTTGCGATTTGCGGCGATCGCCGACATGGGGGGCCTACATGGCCCCCCTCGGCGTTTGCCCTGGATGCCTGCTGAAGGATTTCAGCAGGCATCCAGTTCCGATCTCTGCCCGGCGAGCGGCAGGGACCGGAAAAGGCCATGACGTCGTGGGACGTCATTGGTCCTTAAGGCCCAGGGTGCCATGACGTCCCAGGACGTCATTGGTCCTTAAGAGGTTAAAGGGGTTGTCCAGCGAAAATTTTTTTATAAGAAGCTGATTGCGAGGGGTCCGCCTGTAATCTCCGAAGCGGGACCCTGGCTCTCAGTGAACAGTGCGTAATAGTTTTGTAACAGCTGGAGAGTCCATTGGAAAACACCAATCTAAGACATAGCTTTGGAAGTGTTAGAAAACTGTGTTTTTCATCTGTATGAGATCCAGCTTGTCAAAAGGCCCCTTCTTTATAGTATATGCTAGAGATGAGTGAATCGAAGCTGACGAACCCGAATTTGTCTCGAATTTCATGAAATGTTTGCAACGAATGCCTCATTAAACTCCATTTACTGCGGTCCAGGCTCCAGGGCATCTAAAATGGCAGATCCACATGTCAGTACATGGGGCAAGGAAGGCGGGAAGGGAAGTTGGCGGGATGACCCTGAATCACATGCAGGATGCAGCCTATCAGCAGCCAGTCACCCCTGTGATGTCACAGCCCTATATAATTGGCAGCCATTTTGCGGCTTGTCATATCATTCATTACACTGCATAGAGATAGGACGGACATCGCTGTGTGTGTGTTACACAGAAAAGCTCATTCCAGCAGTGTTTTACCTCCTAGTCACATCAGCGTTCTGTGGACAGAGACCAGGGTTTTTTTCACTGAAAAGGATTTTTATTGCAGCCATTAACCTCCCAGTTACGTTCGTCAGAATTGTATTACAGAGAGGGGCAGATAACTGTGTGTTGCCTCATACATTTCAACAAGCTGCCTCAACTTCATAAACCTTAGCAGAAGAGGCATGAAGAATTTTTCAGCCCAATTCCGTGTCTTTGTTCCACAACAAAGTGTTGTGTTTGTGTTTAGTACACAGCTTTTTTGTGCTGCAGCACTGTTGTGTACTCCTGGTGTTGTGCAAAAATACCTTTTTTTTAGGCATACTGTACCGCATTTTTCTGCCCTCATAAGTGCATACCACATGCATACATCTAAGTAGTGTACTATTTTGTACCTGTTAATCTGTCAAGGGCCTAGATACTGTGAAAGTCAAGGCAAAAGTAATCACCAGCTGGTGTTTTATTTTTTTAGTGTACTGTACTGCATTTTTCTGCCCTCATAAGTGCATATCACATCGTACATCTAAGTAGTGTACTATTTTGCACCTGTTAATCTGTCAAGGGCCTACATACTGTAAAAAGGACAGCCAACAGCAATCACCGGCTGGTGTTTTACTCCAATATGTTTAATAAGCTTACTGGAGCGCATTTTCTGTCCTCATAAGTACATACCACCTACCTACATCTAAGTAGTGTACTATCTTGTACCTGTTAATCTGTCAAGGGCCTAGATACTGTGAAGGTCCAGGCAAAAGTAATCATTGGCTGGTGTTTTACTCCAATACGTTTATTAAGCGTACTGTTGCGCATTTTTCTGCCCTCATAAGTGCATACCACATACCTACCTCGACTCATAGACTGGTTTGAGTGGCATTGGGGCCGTTCTGCCAGTGGGTTGTTTCCCCCCCCGTGGGAACTGGTGTCGCGGCGGTGGTGGTCGCCGCCCAGTGCTGTGCCATTTTATGTTAGGGACCCACTCTAAATAGGTGGCCTTGACGTGGCGAGTGGGCTTGTACTTTTTGATCAAAAATGGATACTAACAACCTGTTAGTTTTTGATATTATGCTGAGAAGCAATCAGATCATTTTACAAGATTGTAGATGTGCACCATGTCTGTTTTCTACCTGAATTCACACTGTGTTTTCTATCCCCTCCTTTTTTTTGTTTGAACATGTGCTGCACTCTTCCCCACCCCCTCAGCCCAACCCTATATAAGTAGTAGTTAGCTACACAAGGGCCATTTCTTTCCTAGCAGCCTTCCAGTCTGACTGGGAGAACATGGTAAGTGAGCTATTACACCTTGTTCACACTGGTGTGGTGCTGTGCGGCGTCCGTTGCTGCCATGGCGCCGTGTCTGCGGGGAGGTGCGACCCATAGACTGGTTTGAGTGGCATTGGGGCCGCTCTGCCAGTGGGTTGTTTCCCCCCCGTGGGCACTGGTGTCGCGGCGGTGGTGGTTGCCGCCCAGCGCTACGCCATTTTATGCTAGGGACGTTAGGGACCCACTCTAAATAGGTGGCCTTGACGTGGCGAGTGGGCTTGTACTTTTTGATCAAAAATGTATACTAACAAACTGTTAGTTTTTGATATTATGCTGAGAAGCAATCAGATCATTATACAAGATTGTAGATGTGCACCATGTCTATTTTGTACCCGAATTCACACTATTAGAAATGGACTGCTGGGTATTATAACGTCTACAGACTAGTATAACCAGCAGATGATTTGTTGTGGAACAAAGACACAGAATTGCGCTGAAAAATGATTCCTGCCTCCTCTGCTAAGGTTTATGAAGTGGAGGCAGCTTGTTGAAATGTATGAGGCAACACACAGCTCCCTGCCCCTCGCTGTAATACAATGCTGTAGAAAGTGACTAAGAGGTTAATGGCTACAGTAAAGATCCTTTTCAGCGAAGAAAAGCACTGCTCTCTGTTCACCAGAACGCTGATGTGACTAGGAGGTGAAACACTGCTGGAAAAACCTTCTCTGTGTAACACACACGCACAGGCAGTCCGTCCTATCTCTTTGCAGTGTAATGAATGAAGTGACTAGCTGGAATATGGCTGCCGTTTATATAGGGCTGTGACATCACAGGGGTGACTGGTTGCTGATAGGCTGCATCCTGTATGTGATTCAGGGTCATCCCGTCTACCGTTGTTCCCGCCTTCCCAGAGTTCCTTGCCCCATTTCCTCACATGTGGATTTGCCATTTTAGATGCCCTGAGCCTGGACCACACTAAATGGAGTTTAATGAAGCGATTCCAGCGATATAATTGCGGCGATATTCGCATTCGGTGTGAATCAAATTTTTCATGAAATTTGTAACGAATTTGGATTACTTCTGCTTTAGATGGGTCCCAGGAATCACATACACTTTATTCTCCTTTTTATGACCAGACATTGATGCTTTGCAGGTTGACATCAATGGTCTTTTTGTAAAAAGTTAGTAGATAAAGAAGAGACCATAAACTGAGATGTCATCAATAAACCACAGTGACAGATTCCTCCATAAAGTGTCTATAAACAAAGGAGAGGAAGAACGGTTGTTTGCTTTGGAGGCCTTGCCTGTTGGAGGTTCATCACTATGATATGACATAAACGCTCTGGTTCAACAGAGTAAACACTGAATTGTCTATAGATTTATGCATGGCTGTAGTGAAATTTTCATTTATTAACCACTTCTTGGCCATAATAGCATGGTGTATGTTATACACTACATTATACTGTTTTCAAACCCAGGACTGTGCTAACTATTGTGCCACCTTGTTACTTGTATCACAGCCATAAACCTAATGATCACCTTATTATTTTCTTTTCCCATTCACTATTGCTCATTACCATGTAAATAAATCCGATCTGCGTTTCCTTCAGCTTCAATAAATCTGTCATTCGGAAACAACTTACAAACAAGTCACTTAGAATTTGAATTGCTTCATTTGAAAGCTGAAATTTAATTTGCATAAATTACGCATTACTTTTGGGTTAATAAAGTTCATATTGTCGGCAATTTGTGGACCATTTTGCCTTTTAAAGGAGTGTAGAAATGGGGTTAATCGATGTAAATGGTTCATTATTCATCGGTGTTTCACACTATTGTTTACAGCATGTTTCACTGGAGATGGAGCCAGATTCATTCTAGTCTATTTCAGATGGTTATTGAAGGGGTAGGGATGCCCCTCTTCCGAACAATAGAGTTTTGTAGAGCTATCTTACTATGGTATCTGTGAAATATCCTCCCAACCAGAACTATCAGAGTTGAAAGATTACTGTGGTCACGTGACTAGCGGCACATTACATTGATAACTTTGGGATGTATGGTGGTGAAAAGTAATACTGCGAGTATTAAACCCAACACAAGTAGTAACTAGAATATGATATACAGAATTTTTATTAACAGGAAGTACCGTAGTTTTCGTCATATAAGACGCTCCGGCATATAAGACGCACCCAATTTTAAAGCATAAAAATCTAGAAAATAAAGATTCTGAACCAAATACAATGTAAAGTATAGGACAGTGATCTTCAAACTGCGGACCTTCAGATGTTGCAAAACTACAACTCCCAGCATGCCCGGACAGCCGTTGGCTGTCCGGGCATGCTGGGAGTTGTAGTTTTGCAACATCTGGAGGTGCTCAGGTTGAAGACCACTGGTATAGGAGGTAATACTCACGTGTCCCTGCCGCTCCGGACCTGTCACCGCTGCCCTGGATGTCGCCCTCCATCGCTGTCGCCGCCTCCCCGGGGTGTCCCCGTCGCTCGGGAACGTCTCTGCTGCCCGGTATCCTCGCTCTCCGTCGCCGCCATCACGTCGCTACGCACGTTGCTAGGCGCGCCTCTCCTATTGGATGACGGTACGGCGTGCGCGACGACGTGATGACGACGAAGGAGAGCGCCGGCCATGCAGGGGATCCCGGCACGGAGCAGACACTGAGGAGGCAGGTAAGGTCCCTCCCGGTGTCCTGTAAGCTGTTCGGGACACCGCAATTTCACCGCGGCGGTCCTGAACAGCCCGACTGAGCAGCCGGGTTAGTGTCACTTTCGCTTCAGACGCGGCGGTCAGCTTTGATCGCTGCGTCTGAAGGGTTAAAACAGGGCATCACCGCGATCGGTGATGTCCTGTATTAGCCGCAGGTCCCGCCGGTTTTAATGTGTATTTGCCATATAAGACGCACCAACTTTTCCCCCCCAGTTTTGGGGAAGAAAAAGTGCGTCTTATACAGCGAAAAATACTGTAACATGAAGTACTTTACTCTAAAATAAAGTTTATACTTAAAATTGGACAGGTGTACAAGTTATCTTCCATTCTAAAGCTATGTTTATTTGGTGGTCAGTGGTGTTGGAAGATTGACCGACCTTAAGTTGGATTGAATTCCTTGTGAGTAGCAGAAAACTATAGGATATTGAGAGAGCAGATCTTATGGGAAATAATACAAATGGACTTACAGTGGCCAGTGTAACATCAATTCTCTTCCCATTGTGGTATATGGGGGCTGGCACTTGGTTCCTTTCATTCTCTAAAGTTTATCCTATTCCTTACAGAGGAGAAAGGCAGCAGACCCTCCAGATGGATATCATAACACAACTATGCAGAAGAAGATATCATGTTGACCTCTTTAACCCCTTAAGGACATTTACGAAGCTGCTAAGAAGTACTCAGCGCCCAGCGGCGTACATTTACGATGCTGCGTTCCTCGATCACTGCGTCTTTGGACACGCATAATGCCCAGGGGGGTATTGAGACCCCCTTGTCAGCGATCACTGTGATTCGCCAATCAACTCTGACCGGTGAATCACGGCTTTTCCAGGTCAATCTGGTCACTGGTGACCCAGAAAATAATGATGATTGGTGCTGTCAGAGATGGCACCAACCACCCTTGCCCACCAGGAGTGAGGTGGCACTGATGCCACTTCATGATCCCCGTAATTTATCAGCCGAGACCGGCCGACCAATCACGGGTCCTACAGGGCGCGTGATTGGCTGCAGGGGTAACCTTACCGGCAGGGACCAGAGCCATGGTGGCGGGGGCAGGAGCAGCGGTGGCGGCAGCATCCGGCAGCAGGAGGTGAGGCCTGTGTGCCTCCTGCTGTTGCTTAGCAACAACTCCCAGCATGCACAGCCAAAGGGCATGCTGGGAGATGTAGTTATGCAAAAGCTGGAGGCACAAATACAACTCCCAGCATGCACAGACTGCCAAAGGTCATGCTAAGAGTTGTATTTGTGCCTCCAGCTTTTGCACAACTTCAATTCCCAGCATGCCCTTTGGCTGTCAGTGAATGCTGAGAGTTTTAGTTTTGAAACAGCTGAAGGCACACTGGTTGCGAAACATTGGGTTAGGATTTGTTACCTAACTTAGGGTTTCACAAACAGTTTACCTCCAGCTGTTGCAATACTACAACTCCCAGCATGCACTGACAGACATTGGTGCGGAAACACTGCGGTAGTCTGTTACCTAACTCAGTGTTTCCCAACCAGTGTGCCTCCAGCTGTTGCATAACTACAACTCCCAGCATCCACGGTCTGTCAGTGCATGCTGGGAGTTAAAGTTTTGCAACAGCTGGAGGTTTGCCCCCACCCATTGTGAATGTACAGGGTACATTCACACAGGTGGGGGTTTACAGCAAGTTTCCCGCTCCAAGTTTGAGCTGTGGCAAATTTTCCGCTGCAGCTCAAAATCCCCGCCCATGTGACTGTACCCTAAAAACACTACCCTACACCTGCACAAAATAAGGGGTAAAACACTACACTACACTACTCTACACAAAATAAAAAAGTAAAACATTACTTACACTGTACCCCCCTCCCCCCATAAAAAGGAAAAACACCTCGTATGGCACTGTTTCCAAAATAGAGCCTCCAGCTGTTGAAAAACAACAACTCCCAGTATTCTGGACAGCCATTGACTGTCCGGGCAAGCTGGGAGTTTTGCAACAGCTGGAGGCACCCTGTTTGGGGAACACTGCCGTGTCTGTCCCTATGCAAATCCCTAATTTAAGCCTCAAATTAAATTTTTTACACTAGCATGCTGGTGTTGCCCCATACTTTTCATTTTCACAAGAAGTAAACGAAAAAGAATCCCCAAAATATGTAATGCAATTTCCCCTGAGTACAGAAATGACCCATATGTGGATGTAACGTGCTCTGCGTGTGCACAACATGGTTCAGGAGTGAGAGCGCACCATTTGAGGCCTAAATTGGTGATTTTCACAGGGGTGGCTGATAGTTACAGCGGTTCTGACATAAAAGGGGAAAAAAACACTCACATGTGACCCCACTTTGGAAACTACACCCCTCAAGGAACTTAACAAGGTGTTCGAACAATTTTCGTTAAAGTTGGATGTGAAAATGTAAAATGAGATTTTTTCACTAAAATGCTGGTGTTACCCCAAAGTTTTCATTTTCACAAGGGGTAATAGGAGAAAAAGCCACCCAAAATATGTAATACTATTTCTTCTGAGTATGGAAATACCCAATATGTGGACGTACAGTTCTCTGCTGGCGCACTACAGGATTCAGAAGATGAGGACTGCCATTGGGCTTTTGGAGAGAGAGAATTTGGCTGGAATTGAAGGCCATGTGCAGTGAGCATTTACCCCACAGGTGTCAGATTTTTGAACAGACAGTGGTCTGTGAAAACGAAAAATTTTAATTTTTCATTTGCACAGCCCACTGTTCCAAAGATCTGTCAAACACCAGTGGGTGTAAATGCTCACTGCACCCCTTATTACATTCCATGAGGGGTTTAGTTTCCAAAATGGGGTCACATGTAGGGGCGGGTCCACTGTTCTGGCACCACGAAGGGCTTTGTAAACACACATGGCCCCCGACTTCTATTCCAACCAAATTCTCTCTCCAAAAGCTCAATGGCACTCTTCTGTTCTGAGCCCTGCAGTCCGCCTGTAGAGCACTTTACATCCACATATGGGGTATTTCTATACTCCTATTAGCCCTTGTAAGAATGAAAATTCCGGGTAAAACCAGCATTTTTGTGAAAAAAAAATTTTTTTTCATTTTCATGTTCAGCTTTGGCAAAAAAAATTGTCAAACACCTGTGGGGTTTTAACGCTCACTGTACCCCTTGTTATGTTCCTTGAGGGGTGTGGTTTCCCATATAGTGTGCCATGTGGGTCTACAAGAACATGTTAGTGTAAAAAAATTAAGAATTAGAATTTTTCCTCCACTTTGCTGCTATTCCTGTGAAACACCTAAAGGGTTAAAAAACTTTCTGAATGTCATTTTGAATACTTTAAGGGGTGCAGTTTTCATAACGTCCATTATGGGATATTTCTAACGCAAAGACCCTCAAATTCACTTTGATACTGAACTGGTCCCTGAAAAATTCCGATTTAGAAATTTTTGTGAAAATTTGGAAAATTGCTGCTAATTTTTGAAGCCCTCTATTGTCTTCAAAAAGTAAAAACATGTCAACCCAACCCCACCCCCAAAAGTAGCAATGGCTAGTGTTGCTCGCGAATATTCGCAATTTGAATTTTATTCGCGAATATTGAATTACGAATATTCTTATTTTTTCGCATATGCAAAAATATATGCACATATTCGCGAATATTGAGTCCTTCCTTATTTAATGCCATAGGGAACTGTGACTAGTGCATTAACTCTGTGAAGTTTTGCCCGTTGAAACCAACAGGCCCATTATGGTCTATGGGGATCTCATGGCATGTAAAACAGTAAGCTAAGCAGGACTGTCTTGGCAACACAGTGGATGGGAGACCACCACGGGTTAGAGTCTCGGGGTGTGACAGAGTGTTATGGTTGGGACAGTATTGTGGTTTAACTTTACTCTCCTGGAAAAGCTGCTGAGCTGCCCATAGCAACCAGATTGCTTCCTCCATTTTCCAGAGGCCTTTTCAAAAATGAAGGAGGCAATCTGATTGGTTGCTATGGGCAACTGCACAACTCTTCCTCTACACCAGTTTTGATGAATCTCCCCCATAGAGGGAGATTAATCAAAACCTGTCCAGAGGAAAAGTTTCTGAGTTGCCCATAGCAACCAATCAGATCGCTTCTTTTATTTTTCACACGGCCTCTGCAAAATTAAAGAAGCGATCTGATTGGTTGCTATGGGCAATTCAGCAGCGTTTCCAGGAAAGTAAAGTTAAAGCAACCAGATTGCTTCCTTCATTTTTGAGAGGCCTTTTCAAAAATGAAAGAAGCAATCTGGTATGTTGCTATGGGCAACTGCACAACTCTTCCTCTACACTGGTTTTGATGAATCTCCCCCATAGAGGGAGATTTATCAAAACCTGTCCAGAGGAAAAGTTTCTGGGTTGCCCATAGCAACCAATCAGATCGCTTCCTTCATTTTGCAGAGGCCTTGTGAAAAACGAAAGAAGCAATCTGGTTGGTTGCTATGGGCAACTCAGCAGCGTTTCCAGGAAAGTAAAGTTAAAGGGGTACTGCGGTGAAAACCTTTTTTCTTTTAAATCAACTGGTGGCAGAAAGTTAAACATATTTGTAAATTACTTCTATTAAAAAATCTTAACCTTCCAGTACTTATTAGCTGCTGAATGCTACAGAGGAAATTCCTTTCTTTTTGGAACACTGATGACATCACGAGCACAGTGCTCTCTGCTGACATCTCTGTCCTTTTTAGCAACCATGCATAGCACATGTATGCTAAGGGCAGCATGGTGGCTCAGTGGTTAGCAGTGCTGGGGACTTAGGTTCAAATCCCACTAAGGACAACAATAAATAAAGCGTTATTATTATTATAATAACGTCAGCAGAGAGAACTGTGCTCGTGATGTCATCAGAGAGCATTCCAAAAAGAAAAGAATTTCCTCTGTAGTATTCAGCAGCTAATAAGTACAGGAAGGATTAAGATTTTTTAATAGAAGTCATTTACAAATATGTTTAACTTTCTGCCACCAGTTGATTTAAAAGAAAAAAGGTTTTCACTGGAGTACCCCTTTAACCTCTTAAGGACCAAGGGCGTACAGGTACGCCCTTGGTCCTGCTCTCCTGATATAACGCGGGGTTACACAGTCATATCGCGGCGGGCCCAGCGTCATAGTGAAGCCGGGACCCGCCTCTAATAGCGCGCAGCGCCGATCGCGGCGCCGCGCGCTATTAACCCTTTAGCCGCGCGCTCAGAGGTGAGCCGCGCGGCTAAAAGTGAAACCGAAAGTGGCCGGCTAGCTCAGTCGGGCTGTTCGGGATAGCCGCGGCTAATCGCGGCATCCCGAACAGCTGACAGGACAGCGGGAGGGCCCCTTCCTGCCACCTCGCTGTCCGAGATCCAGGCCTGAGCAGTCATGCGGCAGAATCGTTGATCACTGGTTTCTTATGAGAAACCAGTGATCAGCATAGAAGATCAGTTTGTGCAGTGTTATAGGTCCCTATGGGACCTATAACACTGCAAAAAAAAAGTGAAAAAAAAAGTGAATAAAGATCATTTAACTCCTCCCCTATTAAAAGTTTGAATCACCCCCCTTTTCCAATAAAAAAAAAACACAGTGTAAATAAAAATAAAAATAAACATATGTGGTATCACCGCGTGTGGAAATGTCCGAATTATAAAAATATATAATTAATTAAACCGCTCGGTCAATGGCGTGCGCGCAAAAAAATTCCAAAGTCCAAAATAGTGCATTTTTGGTCACTTTTTATATAATTTAAAAATGAATGAAAAGCGATCAATAAGTCCTATCAATACAAAAATGGTACCGTTGAAAACTTCAGATCACGGCGCAAAAAATGAGCCCTCATACCGCCCCATACACGGAAAAATAAAAAAGTTATAGGGGTCAGAAGATGACAATTTTAAACGTATTAATTTTCCTGCATGTAGTTATGATTTTTTCCAGAAGTCCGACAAAATCAAACCTATATAAGTAGGGTATCAATTTAATCGTATGGACCTATAGAATAAAGATAGGGTGTCATTTTTACCCAAAAAATGTACTACGTAGAAACGGAAGCCCCCAAAAGTTACAAAACTGCGTTTTTTTTTCAATTTTGTCGCACAATGATTTTTTTTTCCGTTTCACCGTAGATTTTTGGGCAAAATGACTGACGTCATTACAAAGTAGAATTGGTGGCGCAAAAAATAAGCCATCATATGGATTTTTAGGTGCAAAATTGAAAGAGTTATGATTTTTTAAAGGCAAGGAGCAAAAAACGAAAATGGGAAAACGGAAAAACCCCCGGTCCTTAAGGGGTTAAGTAAGGAGGAAGCAGCAGCAGCAGCCCGTGTCTGTCCGTGCCCAACGTCCTTGGGCGGTGTTGAAATGTAGAAGTCCACACTCTTGGTGAGGTTGTAGAAAAATGACACTTTTCTGGCGCTTGTTTCGAGGGGGTCTGCACCCCTCTTCCTCAGGTCAGGGACCTGAGGAAGAGGAGTGCCGACCCCCTCGAAACGCATTGTCAACTGTTTATTTTATTTTGCTACAATAAAAGAACGTTATTCCTAACTACCTGGAGTTTTGGCATCCTTCAAAATCCATCTCCTGATCCAGCAAGCACCAGAAAAGTGTAACTTTTCTACAACCTCACCAAGAGTGCGGACTTCTACTATCCAGCTGTTAGGCAACTACAACTCCAGTCCACTATTCTAAACTACTTTTTTTTACTTTTTTATCCATTCAATTCCATTCGTAAAGAAGTGGCATATTCCTTACCGTAACACATTTCTGTAAAGTACAACGCATCAGAATAAATTAAACAACACTTACTGATACATTCCATCATTTCTTTCTGCATCCAATCAAACATTATATTACTTGAAAAACGTTGCAATGGTTTTTAAATGAGGCGGCTTAAACATCAGTGATTTTATATGTTATACAGAGAGATAGGTCATAGAATGGATTTTTTTATGAGAATGTTTTTGCTTAAACCGCTCGACAGAGTAATTTCATATAATTACTTTTCCATTAACTGAAAGTACATTTCCTGGGAGAAATTGCACATGTTGCAACTCAAGTATTAAAATATAATATTAGCACATGGCTTTTGTAAAGTAAGGGGCTTTCAGATCATAAAATACCTAATGTTTGCCCAACAGGTTCTCAGGGATTATAGCACTGATGATCTATACTTCCTCATGAACTTTAAACTAAAGTTGGCTGGACCCTTTAACTTTGTCTGGTTCGACCAACCTTCTAAAGTGTACTGTACTGTACTGTACTGTAAGTGAACTGAAATCACAGTAGTGCAACAAAGCGGCAACAGCACTTGCTAGAGCACCACAGACAGCTAATTTCCTTACAGGACATAGTGGCACAATCATTTAGGACATTTGGCACTGCTACTCTGTTCTGTTCACTTAATTGTAGTACCAGATTTAGCCACTTATGCATGGATGTTACACTGTCAGATAGGACAATAAGGGAATTGTGGTGGTGGTGGAGGGGATGGGCCATCTACGTAAATCCCCCAAAAGGTAAGTATTTAAAATAATTAAAATTGTGATAAAAGTGTCAGTGCTAGCTTTGGAAGTAACAAGAAAAGGCAAAATTGGGCCGTTGATGGCGCTGGTCCTGATGGAAAGAAAGTTCTATAGACCCTTCTCAGTGTCTAAAACATGGTTTATTAGCACAGAAAGCAATGCGTTTCTCGCCCGAACTGGACCCTTCGTCTGGCAACGTGCACGGCCCAATTTTGCCTTTTCTTGTTACTTACACTGCTGGGACATCGCTGTTGCTCCAGAGGACAGTGGCTGCAGACCTGAGATCTTATCTAAGGCTATCATAGGTGTTGTGCTCTCAGCACAACGCAAATTGGTGAGTGCAACAATTTTACCTGTCTCCATCTCACCTTAAAAACATCCTTCACTAGGGGCGCATATCCCTGTTTTTTTCTTTTTCCTTTTCTAAGTGCTAGCTTTGGAAGCACAGTAAGAAACAATCCTTCCCAGAAATATTCTTTGGAATTATTAAACCACAATACATGTGTGATCTTTTCCCTGGCAGCCTTTTATAACATGTTTTATTATTATTATGCTCAATTCTGTGTGGGTGAGTGACAGCTCCCTTTGCCAAAACACTATAATAAAGTATCTTTTCCAGGAGATGTGAAAACCCACATTTAGATGTCAATCACTCCTTTATGTTTGCACGTCATTTAGTCTGAGGTTATAGCATTTTAAATAGTGTTGCGGTCTCAGTTACACTCACTGCTATTCGACTCCTCAAAGTGGGATTATGATATATATTCTTCATATGTTACTTATTTTAATGTATGCCTTGTCTTTGTTTTTTAGACTACAGTCATTGCCAAGTTTTTAACATTGTTAACTATTAACTCCGTAAGGGCAAAATCCATTTTGGCCTTGAGGACACAGACAATTTTCTTTTTTGCTTTTTTGTTTTTTCCTCCTTACCTGTTAGGAGACATAACTTTTATTTTTTGATCCACAGAACCATGTGAAGTCTTGTTTTTGCACGACCAGTTGTTCTTTGCAATGACACCTTTCATTTTACCTTAAAATGTACAGCAATACAGGGGAATTTCTTTTTTTTTTACGTAGTGCACTTTACAGTAAAACTGACAAATTATCTTTATTCGGTGAGTCAATAGGATTACGATACACGATTAATTATAAAATGAAGTGAAGGGTAATTCAAAAGCATGATTCCTGGTAAGAATCCACCTTCTCAATTGGATCAAAATCACATGACATGAAAACGCATCAACCATGCCGCGTTTTGGTCTTACAACCTTAATCATGGTCCTCTAGTTAGTGTTCTCTGGCCTGTGTGATCTGCCGGTTGGGTCATGGAGTGACCAGTTGAGAACAACTACTGTATGCTTCACCACTCTTTGACATGTCTCTGTGATATGGCAAAAGATTTTGAAATGAAAGGGACACATTTTAGAGGGCCTCTATAGAAAACTGTGCACTTGTGTACAGTATATGTTACATACAATTGCCAAGCTTGAAGTGCCTATATTAAAAATAAAAAACTCTCTGAAGTCTGTCAAGTTATTGCTGCACCACCATCTACAGGCCACACCATCTGCACCATCCACAACTATAGGCCTCAGGGTTAAACCGTTACATCTCCACTTGATCCAACTCACATGTGCAGGGATTAAAGGGGTACTCTGCCCCTAAACATCTTATCCTCTATCCAAAGGATAGGGGATAAGATGTCTGATCGCATGGGTCTGGCCACTGGGGACCCCCGTGATCTCTTCTGCGGCACCCTGCTGTCATCACTGCACAGAGCAAACTTGCCCTGTGTGTAATGACAGGCGATAAAGGGGCCGGAGCCTCGTGACATCAAAGCTCCGCCCTCTCGTAATGTCATGGTCCTCCCCCTTCATGCAAGTCTATGGGAGGAGGTGGAACGTGACGTCACGAGTGGGTGGAGCCGTGATGTTACAATGCTCTGGCTCCTGCATTGCTAGTCATTACGCAAAGAGTGAGTGTGCTCTGTGCAGTGATGACAGCGGAGTACTGCAGCTGAGATCACTGGGGGTCCCCAGCGGATAGGGGATAAGATGTCTAGGGGCTGAGTACCCCTTTAACAAAGGATCTTTTTTTGAAGTGCTGCCTCATACAGTGCTTGGTGAAGCGCTGTTCTCTCACCGTGAAACGTGTTTAATTGTGATAAGATATACTTAATCTTGTTTATACACTTATCATGTGGATGTTTGACCAGCGCTGCATAAAACCAGCTATCCATAAAGGAATTTGTTCTTTGCCTTGATCCAAAAGTAGTAGCGGCTGCAGGTGGACACTTGTTGTAATTTAATTCTCTACACAGTGTTGTGCCTCAATTGCACATAGGGTTGCCACCTAGCCAGTATTTTACTGCCACAGCCGTTATTTCGGCCACCCTGCTGGTATTTTATATTAAAAATACCGGCAATGCAATGGCCAATATTTATCCAATCAATCCTCCAACTCCCGGAATGTTGCACCATATACTATTCCAGTGTTTCCCAACCAGAGCGCTCCCAGCTGTTGCAAAACTGACAACGGCTGTCTGGGCATGCTGGGAGTTGTAGTTTTGCAACAACTGGGAGCACCCCTGTTTGGGAAACACTGACCTATACGATATACTACTATATAGTCCAACATGCTGGGAGTTGTAGCTTTTGTTTTGGGCAGCAGCTGAGCTGCTGTAGTTAGTAACTAACTGCAATGACTGAATTTAATTTAAAAAAAAAAGCAAACAAAAAATCACATCAAAACAAACGTGGTCCTGTTAAAAACTACAGATCGGGGCGCAAAAAATTAACCTTCATACAGGCCCGTATAAGGAGAAATAAAAAAGTTATAGGGGTCAGAATAGGACAAAATTACCCCCGCATATGTGTATCCTGTGATGTTATGCATATGTAATTAATTATGCAAATTAACTGGTGTTTTTTTTGCAAGAAAGGTGGCAACCCTAATTGCACAATGCTTTCTGGTAAGCGCACATCTACACATAATAGCGTTTACGCACACTTGAGATATCTGCACTTTGGCGTGCTTTCCCTTTTCTACCAAAGGTGGTCTTCTCAAAGACAAATTTCGGACAAATTGCACTGTACACAGCTTCCAAGAGAGACCATCTACAGAGTACAATTTAGTTTAATGGTATTCTATGGAGTTATGCTTTGGCCACATATTCCCTAAATCCACATCATCATCAACATGTAAAAAATACCCTCACAGAATGTCACCTGAAGAATATAGAAGGTCTCACTAGGTATTGTGATGGCCACACATCTTTGTGGTTTGTTCATTAGGAAATTATTTTTTCACTTATATCTCTCCATCGCTGCCAAACTGTAGGACCTGTTGGGGAGCTCAGTAGGTGGGAGGTATGTAGAAAGGTCCATGCATGACTGTCTTTGATCAGTGGAGTGTTAGCCTTTGTTTGTGTAAGGAAAGTGTCTAAAAATATGGTCCTATATTGAAATGTGTCACTTTCAAGACATCAAATTAAGAGTCTCTGGGTGTCCCTCCTGTTTGGCTGACAACATTGTGGACAGCTGTGTTTCTATTTCACTGGGAAGATGAGTTTATCAGGCTCCTGGCATCCAAAATCTTTATTTCCTTCACAAACGATCTTCTGTGGTTTGGGAGGGATTCAACTAGCTCTGCTGTGCAGTTGCCAAACCACTTGACATCTGAGATGACTATTCATTTTGCAAATTGAATGAGAACAGTCACATAGTATTACTGAGGTGTACATTGTATATAGAACATGATATATATATATATATATATATATATATATATATATATATAGAATCAAGTAGAAGCGGCACACCAGTATACCAATGAAAGCGTGGGTTTATTCACACATCTATGCAGAAAAGCTAAGTTTCGGCTCAACAATAGAGCCTTTCTCAAGCAAGGCTCTATGATTCTACATATTATCTGGGAGTTGGTCTGTTCCCGAAGCTTGGCACCCGGGCGGATCTGGAATCCTGGTGCACGGTGCTCCCCTTGATCTATTATTTCTATATACATATATATATATATATATATATATACTAGCTGAGTACCCAGCGTTGCACGGTTTTTCCTTCCTAATCCTTGTTGGGGAGGAAAATCAACAAAGGAGGAAGCTTTTGACTTCCTATCCCATCCTCATATACTGTTGTTTTATCCTGTCCCCATATCCCGTCCTCATATCTCAACCTCATATCCCTTCCTCATATTTCGACCCCATGTCCCGTTCTCCTATCCCGTCCTCATATCGACCTCATATCCCGTCCTCATATCCCAACCTCCTATCTCAACCTCCTATCTCGACCTCATATCCTGCCCTCATATCACAACCTCTTATCCCATCCTCCTATCTCGACCTCATATACTGATCTCATATCCCGACCTCATATCCCATCCTCTTATCTTGACCTCCTATCAAGACTTCCTGTCTCGACCTCATATCCTGTCCTCATATCCCGTCCTCATATCCTGTCCTCATATCCCAACCTCATATGTCGTTCTCATATCTCGACCTCCTATCCCGACCTCCTATCCCAACCTCCTATCCCGTCCTCATATTCTGTCGTCATATCTTGACCTCATATCCCATCCTCATATCCCGACCTCATATCCCTTCCTCATGTCCTGACCTCCTATCTTGACCACCTATCCCGACCTCCTATCCCGACCTCCTATCCCGACCTCATATCCCGTCCTCATATTCTGACCTCATATGCCGACCTCATATCCCAACCTCATATCCCGACCTCATAGCCAGACCCCATATCCCGTCCCCATAACCCAACCCCATATCCTGTCCCGTAATCGTGAGATGGGGTTTGACTTGCAAGCCGGACCGATACATTCACCAGGAGATGCAGAGCGGAGCTTATGGAATAAGATACTGTAAGTCCCATATACTTGCATGGGATTTAAAACAAAAAAAACATCTTTTATATAAGGGTGTAGGTAAGGGTTAATTTAACTATTATAGTAATATTATAAGTAATATGTGTACCAAGTATTATTAAAATATCTCCAGCCGTACGGAAGTTATGTGGAAACATACATTTCCCATTGATTTGCATGGGACTTCAAACAAAAACCCTGACCCTCACAAATGGGGGTAGTTAAGGGGTAAATTAACTTATTTTATATTTATATTATATTATAACTTAAATTATATTTTAAGCGGACATATAAGTAACATGTGACCAAGTATCATTGAAATATCTCCAGCCGTTTTGAACTTATGCAGTAATGCATATTTCCCATAGACTTGTATGGGACTTTAAACAAAAACCACAACCCTGGCAAATGGGGGTGAGTAAGGGTTAAATCATCTATCCTATGTTTGTTGTTGACATATAAGTAACATGTGTGCCAAGTTTCATGTTAATATCTTTAGCCGTTTGAACGTGATGCATGACTACACACACACACACATACACATTGGTCCTCATTTACTAAAGTCCAACCGACTCTTTTTCTCGGTTATTGCGCCTAAATTTTTGTCGCAACGCCTGTGCGACTATATATGCGACCAAATTTTAGTCGCACAACCGACACTTTAGAAAACACTCAGAGTGTTTTTCTTTTTTACTCTGAAATAGGCGTGTTTTATGCAAATATGGGTGTTTTATCGAAAAAAAAAAATACTCGGAGTACTTCCAAAATCACTTGAGAAAAAGTGTGAGTTTGCCTCACAGAATAACCCACAGCCCAGAGGCCGAGTGAAATTCCAAAAAATTTTGTGATTTCTAACAAGGGACTGCTTGCCATTGTGTTTTTTGTGAAAGTAACTTGTTTTATAACCTGAAAACATTTTGAACAGTTCAACACTTTTTTGAATAAAATATTGAATGATTTTGTGATAGTTAATGTTTATATATTTTTTTCTTTTTAACACATTTGCAATATTAGGTTTAAATCAATTTAACACCCAAGCTGATAAACAATCTTATCCCCTTTGGATAGGGGATAAGATGTGTAAGCATCGGAGTACCCCTTTAACCTCTTGTGGATGACAGTGTCCCACTCCCCTTCTATGACGTGCTCAGGAGCTGAGCACGGGTCATAGCCGGGTGGTGCTGGCGGCTATCTGTCACCAGGAACCATCTCTAATGCCATACATCAGCAATCAAGGTGATCCCCAGCTTTAACCCCTTAGACACCGCAATCAAATTTGATTGTAGCGTCTAAAATGCAAGTAAATATGTCCAGGCAGCTCTGTTACAGTAAGTAAAAACACCTAACCTGCCAAAGTCAGGACACGGTAAAGTGTCTACTTCCCTCCCTCACAAGCGTCTAGAAAAAGTGTATGTGGTAGAGCTTTTCCCACCACAGCAGAGCTGCGCAAAATTCATCATCCTGCTGCACCTTCTTGATAAATAAGATGCACGCTAGTCAAACCCACCACCCAAATAAACGTGGGAAAATAGCTCTACCGTAGACATTCATTGATCAATCTGGGCCACTGAGTTTTATATATATAGATATGACAAATGATGCAGCCTGTATTACAATTGACAAACAAGGAATTGGAATCATTATAATTGATATAAGCTAAGATGGTCATTATCCTCTTTGGCTAAGGTGTTACAGAGCGTCACCCAGGGGTGTAGGGTGCCTAAACTGTTATTGATGAGGAACGTGTCTCAAATGGCCTGACCCCTGAGGCTTGTGACCACCCAAATCTTACTAATTGTGTATTATTTAGACACTTTATATGACAGTTTTGGGATTGCTTTATGTATGGAGCTGTTCTATGATCACTGTATGTTGCTATTATTTGAAAACAGTATGGCAGTGTTCACTATATGCACTGTGTGGCCTGCACCTTAAGCTTGTAACAAGTTTCTTTGGAGTACATGGTGAAGGCAGGGCAGTGTTCCCTTAAACACTACTGAATTATATGTATAGTTTCAGGAGGTTTTACAATATGAATAGACAGACGATTTTGCTGATTAACTGGGACTTTATTGGAATGAAATAGCCACATACAGGAACAGCAAACAAGTTTAACATATTCCCAGTGGGGATGCATGCATACCCTTCTCAGGGCATCGGCCAAGTTCTCCATGAAATTTAGGCTACCTCCACAACATCTTCTACGGACCTCAGCAGGTAGATACCATAGCAGACAAATCACAGAAATGATACCGTGTCCAAAAATATTAACGAATCACAGATACCATAGCAGACATGAAAATCAGAAGCTTTGCCTCCTTGATATAATCCAGAGCACTCCTGAGCAAGTTTTCATTTGCAATATTTTTGTATTTTCCTCAGTTCAGCTTTCCCCTCAACCCTTTCAAGTCTCCCTGTCCTAGCCGCCCAAAAATACCCCCACATCATGATGCTTCCACCACCATTCTTCACTACAGGGATGGTATTGGGCTGGTCATGAACAGTGGTTTAACCAGAGATGATGCTTCAAATTAAGGATAAAACACTCAATTTTGGTTTAATCAGAAAATAATTTTGGTTCTTACAGTCTGAGTGTCCTTTCAATGGTTTTTTGCAAACTCCATGCAGGCTTCTTGCTTTCATAAAGCCCAGATTGGGGAAGTGTCGCAGTAATGGTTGACATTTTGGAAGTTTCCTCCATTTGCGCACAATACGGGGGATTTATCAAGACTGGCTTCTCACACGTCAGTACAAATCAATCCCCCGCCAGTGCAGGAGTTCACTGGATTAACCGAGTGTGTGGCTGCTCCATTTGATAGCATCCGAAATCTCTGCCAGCTCTGAGATGGCAGAAACTTCCAATACAGTGTTTACTGTATATTGTTGCTGGGCAGAATTTATACATTGTATATCTCTCACCCCACATTAGCTGTATGGCATAGCTCAGCCCCGCTAGGAACAGGGAGTCTCATCAGTATAGTGATGGGGTTCCCAGCTCCTGTACAGTATATATGGGTGCACTATGCACCTATGTATACTGTATGGCTGGCAGAGGTGAGTAGTGATGCTATGCATGACTCCTTACCTCCTTTAGACTCTGTGGGCTAGGTGCTTTGCATCCAACCCACGGAGTGGTACCTAAAGGCAATGGAAAACTGCCACAGTGTACAAAAATGGCTGTTTCCACGCAGCAGATAAAACGCCAGAAAAAGTACCAAAACATAGGAAAAGCTGTGACAGTTTTTCTGGCACTTTTTCTGGTATAAAAAAAGTGGAAACATAGCCTTATACATATGTTTTGAGGCTTATTGCATTGCTTGTTCGTGTAGACTCTGTTCACCGTGAATCAAACCTCTTCAGAAAGCTCTCTCAACTCTAATGGTGGGACATAACCCTCAAGGCACCATAATATTGTGATCGAGCATCAAGGCTACTGGGGAAATTATGGTTAAAATTACAATTTTTGGGGGGTAATTTTATGTTTAGCTTGTGTCCCATTAAAAGCTAAATGTGAAAGCGTTGATAAAAACTAATAGCAATGATCATTTGTCATATGTTTCCTCTTTTATTCCCAATGGAGTTTTTTCCCCATTATAACAATGGAGACTAATGAATGGTTTACAACCAAAATAACTACAGCAACAACCGCGGGGACCCCCCGATCTCCTGCACAGCACCCCGGCAGTCCCCAGGAACGAAGCTTATCGACCCCCCTCACAAAGCGGCTACCGAGACACCCAGCGGGCGTGTTGGCCACCGATTCGCACAGGGAATCGATACTCCCTATTCCTGAGGAGAGCTGGGGTGCCATGTAGGAGATTGCAGGGTCCCATGCACATATTCAACTGTCTTGCTAAGACAAAGGGGTAATAAAAACAGAGTTGGTAAATACACTGTATATCCCTCATTGATTCTATTTAGAAGAATTTTCTCATTCTTAACAGCTTTGGTAAAAAAAAATATTTACAGCAGCTGAAGACCACAACGAGTTCCACTCATGTCAGGTAAGAACAGGAAACTGAGGCTACAATCCGCACAGGCTCATTGGACAATGAACGGCTAGAAGAATATTTCCTGGTCTCGATTCCAGCTGTGACATTCAAACAACATGAAAGCATGGATTCATCCTGCCTTGTATCAGAGGTTCAGGCTGGTAATGGTGGGGATGTAATAGTGAGGGAAACATTTTCTTGCAGCTCTTTGGGCTCCATAGTACTGATAAGGATGACTGTTACGCCGAGCGCTCCGGGTCCCCGTTCCTCCCCGGAGCGCTCGCCTCATCTCCGTTGCTGCAGCGCCCCGGTCAGATCCACTGACCGGGTGCGCTGCGGTCCCGCCTCCTGCCGGGATGCGATTCGCGATACGGGTGGCGCCCGCTCGCGATGCGCACCCCGGTCCCCGTACCTGACTCGCTCTCCGTCGGTCCTGTCCCGGCGCGCGCGGCCCCGCTCCCTAGGGCGCGCGCGCGCCGGGTCTCTGCAATTTAAAGGGCCAGTGCACCAATGTTGGTGCCTGGCCCAATCTTCCCAATTACCAATTAGTGTGATCACCTGTGTACTTCCCTATATTACCTCACTTCCCTTGCACTCCCTTGCCGGATCTTGTTGCCTTAGTGCCTAGTGAAAGCGTTCCCTTGTCTGTTCCTAGCCCGTGTTCCTGACCTCCTGCCGTTGCCCCTGACTACGATCCTTGCTGCCTGCCTCGACCTTCTGCTACGTCCGACCTTGCTTCTGCCTACTCCCTTGTACCTCGCCTATCTTCAGCATCTTCAGCAGTCAGAGAGGTGAGCCGTTGCTAGTGGATACGACCTGGTCACTACCGCCGCAGCAAGACCATCCCGCTTTGCGGCGGGCTCTGGTGAAAACCTGTAGTGGCTTAGAACCGGTCCACTAGCGCGGTCCTCGCCAATCCCTCTCTGGCACAGAGGATCCACCTCCTGCCAGCCGGCATCGTGACAGTAGATCCGGCCATGGATCCCGCTGAAGTTCCTCTGCCAGTTGTCGCTGACCTCCCTACGCTGGTCGCCCAGCAAGCTCGTCAGATCGCCCAGCAGTCGCAACAGATAGCGCAACGAGATCAACAGCTGGCATACTTGACCTCCGAGGCACTGCGTATTCAGTCACAGATACAGCAGCTGCAACCTCAGATACAGCAACAGCTACAGCTGCAACTACCATCTCCTCCGCCGGCTCCTGCAACTCCTCCGCAGCAACCGGCCGTTCCTAACCCCTGCTTGTCCCTGCCGGACAAATTTGGCGTAAAGATCGCCCAACGAGATCAACAGCTGGCATACTTGATCTCCGAGACACAGCGTCTTCAGTCACAGTTACAGCAGCTGCTGCCGCAGATACAGCAACTTCAGTCACAGCAGCTGCTGCCGCAGATACAGCAACTTCAGTCACAGCTACAGCTGCAACAACCATCTCCTCCGCCGGCTCCTGCAACTCCTCCGCAGCAACCGGCCGTTCTTAACCCCTGCTTGTCCCTGCCGGACAAGTTTGATGGGGACCGCAATGATTCTGCCACAGCCACAGTCCAGTCCTTCTTCGCTGAGGTCCGTGGTGTCTTCGAGGAGCCTGCCCGAGCTTCTTCTGCCGAGATTGCCCTGCTGAACCTGGAACAGGGTGTTTCTTCCGTTGGCGAGTACGCCATTCAGTTCCGTGCTCTTGCTTACGAGTTGTCCTGGAATAGTGAGGTTCTCTGCGCGACCTTTAAAAAAGGCCTATCCAGCAACATTAAAGATGTTCTGGCCGCACGAGAGACTCCTGCTGACCTACATGAACTCATTCATCTTGCCACTCGCATTGACATGCGTTCTTCCGGATGGCGTCTGGAGCTCCGCCTGGATATGGACTTTGTTCGCACGAAGCGTTTTTTCTCCCCGGCTCCTCTCTCCTCTGGTCCTCTGCAATCCGTTCCTGTGCTTCCCGCCGCGGAGGCTATGCAAGTTGACCGGTCTCGCTTGACACCTCAAGAGAGGACACGACGCCGCATGGAGAATCTTTGCCTGTACTATGCCGGTACCGAACACTTCCTGAAGGATTGTCCTATCCGTCCTCCCCGCCTGGAAAGACGTACGCTGACTCCGCACAAAGGTGACACAGTTCTTGATGTCAACTCTGCTTCTCCACGCCTTACTGTGCCTGTGCGGATATCTGCCTCTACCTTCTCCTTCTCTACTATGGTCTCCTTGGATTCCGGATCTGCAGGAAAATTTTTTTTGGCCTCTCTTATCAACAGGTTCTACGTCCCTGTGACCAGTCTCGCCAGACCCCTCTACATCTATTGTATTAACAATAAAAGATTGGACTGTCTCATGCGTCTCATGCAGAACCCCTCCTAATGTGCATCGGACCTCATCACGGAAAAATTGACTTTTTTTTCCTCAGGTTCTTTGGCCCCAAGAAGAGGGGGAGACCCAAGGGGGGGGGGTACTGTTACGCCGAGCGCTCCGGGTCCCCGTTCCTCCCCGGAGCGCTCGCCTCATCTCCGTTGCTGCAGCGCCCCGGTCAGATCCACTGACCGGGTGCGCTGCGGTCCCGCCTCCTGCCGGGATGCGATTCGCGATACGGGTGGCGCCCGCTCGCGATGCGCACCCCGGTCCCCGTACCTGACTCGCTCTCCGTCGGTCCTGTCCCGGCGCGCGCGGCCCCGCTCCCTAGGGCGCGCGCGCGCCGGGTCTCTGCAATTTAAAGGGCCAGTGCACCAATGTTGGTGCCTGGCCCAATCTTCCCAATTACCAATTAGTGTGATCACCTGTGTACTTCCCTATATTACCTCACTTCCCTTGCACTCCCTTGCCGGATCTTGTTGCCTTAGTGCCTAGTGAAAGCGTTCCCTTGTCTGTTCCTAGCCCGTGTTCCTGACCTCCTGCCGTTGCCCCTGACTACGATCCTTGCTGCCTGCCTCGACCTTCTGCTACGTCCGACCTTGCTTCTGCCTACTCCCTTGTACCTCGCCTATCTTCAGCATCTTCAGCAGTCAGAGAGGTGAGCCGTTGCTAGTGGATACGACCTGGTCACTACCGCCGCAGCAAGACCATCCCGCTTTGCGGCGGGCTCTGGTGAAAACCTGTAGTGGCTTAGAACCGGTCCACTAGCGCGGTCCTCGCCAATCCCTCTCTGGCACAGAGGATCCACCTCCTGCCAGCCGGCATCGTGACAATGACCCTTATGATTTTGATTACTGATCTACATATATATATATATATATATATATATATATATATATATATTAAAAAATAGATATATATGCTGTAGCCCTTGGGGGGTGTATGGTAGTTGAGGTGTTGTGGTATGCTGAGGTAATTCTCCGGCCTATCGCCGCCCTTCACAGTAACGATAGGTGCATGCATAAATGACTGAAGGTCCACAAGGTACTTGAACAAACTTTACTGAAAGGCTTGCGGTACATCCAATGCACAATAACAGTCTCAGGATTACAGTCTCTATATAGTGCAATGACTGACAGTTGTTGCGGACCTTGGCTTTAGATATAGTCTCTGAATTTAGGGTACTTTTGCAGATCCGTCCGGATTTAGGGGATAGATAAGGTCCGGTGATCATGCAGAGTGCTTAGGGATTGAGACACTCTCAGTTTAGAATCGATCAGCCGTTGCCGCAAGGCTCGGGCCTAACTCACTGCGGGAGATAGCTGTATAAGTCCTTCCTTGTCAGGAGTGCAGGAGCAAAAAGAGATGTTGCTGGCTTCGATGCACAGGAACAAGAGGGAGATTAATGGCTGCAGCTCCCTTATATGGGAAGGAGGCTGAGCCATTTTAGATTGGTCCATACAGCTGTCACTCACTGTTACAAGGCATGGTGGGTAATCAGCTGACTTCCTCCCAAAGGTCTGACCACGTGACCCGCAGGTACTGCTACACTATAGACAGGTAATTAACTATTTATAGACATTGATATCATATTTACATACTTCCTAAATAAACTATTAGCACAATAACTATCTAGATGAGAGGTGACTGTCACGATGCCGGCTGGCAGGTAGTGGATCCTCTGTGCCAGAGAGGGATGGCGAGGACCGCGCTAGTGGACCGGTTCTAAGCCACTACAGGTTTTCACCAGAGCCCGCCGCAAAGCGGGATGGTCTTGCTGCGGCGGTAGTGACCAGGTCGTATCCACTAGCAACGGCTCACCTCTCTGGCTGCTGAAGATGCTGAAGATGCTGAAGATAGGCGAGGTACAAGGGAGTAGGCAGAAGCAAGGTCGGACGTAGCAGAAGGTCGGGGGCAGGCGGCAAGATTCGTAGTCAGGGGCAACGGCAGGAGGTCAGGAACACGGGCTAGGAACAGACAAGGGAATGCTTTCACTAGGCACTAAGGCAACAAGATCCGGCAAGGGAGTGCAAGGGAAGTGAGGTGATATAGGGAAGTGCACAGGTGAACACACTGATTGGAACCACTGCGCCAATCAGCGGCGCAGTGGCCCTTTAAATCGCAGAGACCCGGCGCGCGCGCGCCCTAGGGAGCGGGGCCGCGCGCGCCGGGACAGAACAGACGGAGAGCGAGTCAGGTAGGGGAGCCGGGGTGCGCATCGCGAGCGGGCGCTACCCGCATCGCGAATCGCATCCCGGCTGGCAGCGGAATCGCAGCGCCCCGGGTCAGAGGACGTGACCGGAGCGCTGCCGCGGGGAGAGTGAAGCGAGCGCTCCGGGGAGGAGCGGGGACCCGGAGCGCTCGGCGTAACAGTGACCAGGGGTGAAGTAGACAATGGGGACCCCGACGTCCTAGGGACTCTGGCTAAGGGGACCCACACACGCAGGTACCGGATAGGATATGATACCGGGACACCGCAAACCCCCTTACTTAAGATAAGTCGACCTCGACGCCTGTCCCCTAAGACAGAGGGACTAGGACAGGACGATATATAACTTTGCTATACATCCTAAGTAAACATTGAACACATTTACATTCTCTGATACTCTTACTAGTATCTGGACTAGACAATAGAAATCTATCTAGACATTAACGAAGCTATCTATCCTTTAGTTTCTAGCTTCTTAGACATTTTCATTAAGCTCACTATACATTCTAAGCTTACTAGACAATTAGGCAGCTATCTGACATATAGTTGCTAGCTCCTAAGACATTTTAGTAGCTCCCTACACATTCTTGGAGGCTAAACTGAACATTGATATAACTCTCCATACATGAGACTATCTAGACATTAGTTCAGCTCTATATACCTTTAGCGTCAAGCTGACTAGGCAATTTTATTATCTCACACATTTTATTTCTTTGCCAACAATAAGTTACCTGTAAGTACACATAAGGTTATACTGGCTAGCCGGAAGCTAGGTCAGAGTAAGGGTGGCTGCTAGGGTCTATCGGATACACACTACTTACCCCTAGAGCACTTTCAAAACAACCTAACTAGGTTATTCTTAGAATTACTTGTTTAATTCTGTATTAGCAAGAGCACCTACTGGCCAGGCAGAGCATCTCACACAGAAAATGAAAGAGAAGAAGAAGTGTACCTAACAGTGGCAGGAATTGGGTATCAATATGCTACAATTCCTAAGTGTTTTCTTAAGTGAGATATTTATTTTGATGTATGTACTAGAGAAACTTGAGGTAGTACATTTAAGTTAGTAATCTAGGGTACAGAAAAGTGATTGGCAGAGCATTGAAGTGTGTTATCAAAGGTACTATGTGTGCAAGTACTATTTTAAGGGGCAATGTTCCCTATTGTTTTTATTGAGACAGGTGCTAGCGATGGGCAACAGCAATACTACCCACGGAGAAGCCGGTTTGTCACCTGTTGAGTTACCTACTAAACACCTTTAGCATTTTATACATTTATATGTACAAGAATTATTTATGTTTTTAGTGTTGAGTGTACCCGTGCAGTACGTCGATATTTTCTGTGTACAGCTCTGACTCACTTTTTATGTACATAGACATTAGACTATTTTTATATGTACAAACCTTTACTTATTTTTTATGTACACAGACACGAGGATACCTTCCTGTGTACAAGAATTATATACATATTTACTATACAGACTTACACAATTATCAACACTCCAACATGGTTCAGGCGCATCCCCCTGATAAGTGCAACATTTAGCATAAGAGTTCTTATGGAGATGCTGGTACATACATAAAATAGATGTGTAGGGATCAGCAGTCCACCTACACTAGAAGTCCATGGGAAATATACAAATTGGAGTGTAAGGATCAGCAGTCAACCTACACTAGGAGTTCATAGGAAGGGAAAGGTAAACACGGCCTTAACCACAACTCAGCCGGGTACAGACCTTAATGAATCTCCTACAGGCTTGGTATCTCTTGACTTGATAGTCAGGCACAAGCTTAGTGGTTATGTTGCCGAACTTTGAACTGGAACAATCTTAGCACAGGCCTGCTAGGCACAATTCTTGAACTTGGTTGCTGCAAGACAAAAATGGTTAGACAGAAAACAATATGACATTACTTTAGAGTCTCTTTAGAAGATGTTCTTCTTTACTCTTGTAGTGCATCTTTTGGTTCCCCTATATCTGCCAACATGAGGGGCAGGTGCACAATTGACATAGCTTTGCCACACCACATTGGTGAGGATGGAGTTGTGGAAAGCAGCTTGAGAAGGGGTTATAGGCTTACTAGCTGGGATCAAAGTGGGGCAATAGGGCTTGAGTACCATCTCCAAACTAGGATGGACCCACGACTCTTTCGTTGGTACCGCAGGAACAGGCGAACTCTCATGGCTCCGAGAGGGCCTAGGTACATATGTTGGTACCCCAGGATTAGACAAACTCTCATTGCTCCGAGAGGGTCTAGTTACTGACCTGGGTGGCCGCAACTTTGGCCTACTTTCTTCACCCTGTGCAGAACTTGACTCTCGACGGTATGAAGAAGATGAAGAACTTGACTCTTTGCTGTACGTAGAAGATGATGAACTTGACTCTTTGCTGTACTCTTTGATGAACTTGACTCTTAAGTCTCCTCCTCCTTGTGTACGCTGGTGGAGGCTTTAGGAGCAGACCTTTTCGGCCTCAAGATGAAGGGATCAGACTCCGAATCTGTTGACGGGAAATATTTGAAAGGTAGCTGTGTTGGGGCTGTTGGTCTGGTGACCGCTGCAGCCCATTCTCCACGAAGGCTCTGGACGGGGGTGTACTCCACAATTTCACCAATCTCCAAGGTGTAGAACTTCTTATGGAGATATGGCCTTTGCACTGCTCGCCGGTTTACGAGGATGGTCTGCCCAGTGTGGCAGTCAAGGAGTGTCCCATAACCTCTGACCTTGTCGAACTTGGCCACAGTTGCTCTTCTTCTATCTAATGGCTCCTCCCCTTTTCGGGGGTGATCCCATTTGCGTATGTACAATGCCTCCATTTCTTTGGTATTTTCTTGATACCGCACTTTTTCTTCATAAGGCAAATGCACGTGCTTGGGGGCATAGAGTTTTTTGTGTCGGGCCTTTAGCTTTTCCATCAATTCGGCCAGCTCGGCTTCTTGACGGGCCCTTTCTTTTTCTGCAGTTGGGATTGGTGGGAATGGCTTCCCAGGTAATGGTTGAAGTGTGCATGTACTCGATCAGCTCCGGCTCATCTCCGAACACCCATTGCGGTAATTTTGGTGAGCACGGTCGTGCACTTTGCAAGCTTTATCGAGGAATGACCTCAGGGCTGGAGGAGGAAGAATAGGCCGCCTCTGGCAGGGTACTCACAGCAGACTCCTCCGACGGGATCTCGGCCCACGAGCCCCAGGTTTTGTGGTGAGGGGACAATCTCACCGGTGATGCACCTCCAGGTGTCACTGTGCTTTCCGTTGGAGGTGTCTCTGGCCAATCGTCATCATCATCAGGCAGTGGGGGAAGATTGCAGGCCCCCTCTTCGTCAAATGACAACCGCTGCAGACGGTCAGCAAGCTCTTGAAAAAGTTGGGCTGCGACTGCCACAACTTTCCGTGTTTCCGGCGCCATTTTGCTAACTTCACCATGTGGAACGCTGCTCTCCGCCATGTCTGTACTCTCCGGCTCTCCATGCAGACTGAAGAGGTCGCTGTGCGTGGCGTCTTTTATAGTGGGCTTCTCCAAAATGGCGCCCGGCAGGAAGGACACTATCGGTGCAGCCCCAACTACCAGTCCCTCCAGAAATGACTTCTGTATCTCTGAGTTCCCTTTCGGCTGCGACACTGCAACTTGGTGGCCACGCCCAGGGGCGGGGTGTGGCGCAGTGCAGGCTTTCTTCGCACGCTTCTTCGGCAGCAGTTCGGCTCCGCCTGTGCCAACCGGACCAAAGGATCGCAGCATGAACTCATTGCACAGTTTACACATGTTAGTTGTAACAGAATTTTCGCTTCCCCCTTACTTTTCTCTTGGCCCCCTTGTATGGTGCACCACAAGCACTGTTCTTGTACACAGCAACACGGTTAACAGCACATGAATAAAGTTCTTTTTCTGGGGGGAAGTACACTTTCACTAATGGCGTGTAGTAGGCACACACCCGTAACCTTTTCGTGCAACGCCAAAAAGGCTTTGTGGTAGCCCTTGGGTGGTGTTGGTAGTGGGATATTGTTTCGGTAAATTAGGGGTTAATGTTAACCCTATAGTTCGTGACGCCAGGCTGAGGGCTAGTATGCTGAGGTAATTCTCCGGCCTATCGCCGCCCTTCCCAGTAACGATAGGTGCATGCACAAATGACTGAAGGTCCACAAGGTACTTGAACCTGAACAAACTTTACTGAAAGGCTTGCAGTACATCCAATGCACAATAACAGTCTCAGGATTACAGTCTCTATATGGTGCAATGACTGACAGTTGTTGCGGACCTTGACTTTAGATATAGTCTCTGAATTTAGGGTACTTTTGCAGATCCGTCCGAATTTAGGGGATAGATAAGGTCCGGTGATCATGCAGAGTGCTTAGGGATTGATACACTCTCAGTTTAGAATTGATCAGCCATTGCCGCAAGGCTTGGGCCTAACTCACTGCGGGAGATAGCTGTATAAGTCCTTCCTTGTCAGGAGTGCAGGAGCAAAAAGAGATGTTGCTGGCTTGGATGCACAGGAACAAGAGGGAGATTAATGGCTGCAGCTCCCTTATATGGGCAGGGGGCTGAGCCATTTTAGATAAATAACTATCTGGATGAGAGGTGACCAGGGGCGAAGTAGACAATGGGGACCCCGACGTCCTAGGGACTCACACACGCGGGTCCCGGATAGGATACGGTACCGGGACACCACATATATATACTAATATTCTGCAGAAAAACATTATTTTCCTTATGAGACATATCAACTTGCTATTTGCTTATGACTAAGATGAAGACCTTGGGATGAGGCCAGAAGACGCAAGATAAAGAAGAGGTTGGAAGTTGGAAGACAAAACATTTGAAGAAATATAGATTGTGCAGAAGGACAGATACCTCCGGAGTTTTCTGGTAGAATAGGGAGAAGGCAACATAAGGGACCTATGGCTAAGAAAGACATGAATGTTTAATATGCTAATATATACAGACACAATATTCAAATAACCAATCAAAATATAACATGATGATTTTGATGTGATAACTAACCTCCCCTTTTTGTCAAATATAAAAGCCAATGTACTTCTGTATAATAAACAGAACTCTTTGGGGCAGCTGTTTAACTTCCTGCTGCTACCAACTTTTTGTCTAGTGTGTATTTCTTATGTCGATAGTGTGCGTGGTTATGTAAATTTCATGTTTTGCATGATATTTTCAAAGTAGTGAGAATCCATTTTACAAAAAAGAATTACACCAGCTCTTTGCTAGTGTAGAAATCACAGAAATATGTTTTAGTTTTCTTTAGTTTTGTTTAGTTTTTTTGGGAAACATTTTTTATTTAATTAATTATTGGCAAAAGTTAATAATTTTTTTTCTTTTTCATGGTCACTGCACCTGCACTCACACTTAACCCCTGGATGTGTTTTATTCATAAAGTTATTGCTTGTCTGGGATCTAGTAATCATGGAATATTATGTGAGATGCATCCGCTAGAATTTTCCGGGACTACAAAAAATTCAATACGGCGGTTCCAAAAAAATTATTGCTGTCAAATTTGGCACAAAAAAAAAATAAAAAAAATAAAGTGGCATGAAAATTAACTTTCATATATTTTCATATTTTCAAAGCAGCACAAAAGACCTTTGAAAATGTGTGAGGGGAAAAAAAGTGTGGTTAAAGGGGTATTCCAGTATTTTTTTTAATTTGACTATAGGGGCTGTAAAGTTAGTGTAGTTCATAATATAGTGTCTGTACATATGTGTCACGATGGCCTTGCAATTCTTCTGTGATTTTTGCCCCAATATTTTTTTTAATAGCATATAAAATTACTCAGGTCTCAGTTTTTTCCAGGTTGCTGTGCGGCCGAGACCTGACATAACTAGTCAGGTGGGCAAAGGGAGCCTGTCCTGCTTCAAAAGGTGGAACTGCTGGGTTGGAAAGAGATCATCCTGCAACTAATTGAATTTTTGAATAGAATGCAGCTAATTTGTGTTTCAATGGCTTGGGGCTGGGGTGGCTGATGTGTGGGAGGGAGGGAGGAAAGTGACCTCACACTTACAAACAAGGAACTATTGGATTTGTAGTTTGAGAGAACAAGCTCCAACAGGAATTACCCAGTTCACAAAAAGATAGCCACAGCAGTATGGTAATCTCAGAACCTAGCCATTTAGCCCCAAGACAAGCACAGATCCTTCCTAAGCATATACATTACTCTCTGGCAGGTACGTACTAAAATTACCTCATGTGGATATCCTCTTTAAAGGGGTACTCCGGCGCTTAGACATCTTATCCCCTATCCAATAGGCTTGCATTGAGGGGCGGAGCGTGACGTCACACGGGGCGGAGGCATGTCTGTTGGGAACAGATGCAGAAAAGCAATCGAGAGTGGTGTGGGATTACCTGCAACAGATGCTAGCTAAATTTGGGTTCCCAACACCACTTATCACTGCGATCATGTCACTATACAGTAATCCAAGTGCACGCATCACTGTCAATGGCACTCTATCACTTTCTTTTGCAATAAGCAATGGGACGAGACAGGGCTGCCCCCTATCCCCGTCGCTTTATACTTTAGAGATGGAAACCTTACTTCAAACACTGAGACAAGACACTGTCATCAAAGGCTTGGAAGTTGGGGGACATAATCACCTCAAAGCAGCATTTTAGGACGATCTCTTGATCATGCCCACAAATCCAGTAGAGGCTCTGCCTAAAATCGAAAGCATTCTGGACCATTATGAGTTGCTCTCCAACTTCAAAGTAAACTATATTAAGTCTGAGATCTTGAATATTTCGGTCCCTGACCACTTAGCATCTCAGTTACAATGTTCTTCGCCCTTTAAATGGTCTTCCAAGAGCATTACCTATCTGTGAATTTCACTACATCACTCTCTAGATAAACTTTTTGAGTTGAATTATGCCTTTTTGAGTTGAATTATGAATCATGTCTTTACTTCAAACATACATAGATGACCTATCAAGAAGCACTAAGACAAGAATATAAATGCAAGAGTGTACAAACTTTATTAAAGTGTTTACAAATAGACACAAACAATCATGAAAACTTTTTAAAAGGGAACAGGTACAGGTGGACAAATATACATAGATCCATTAATATTATACATTTTACGTATGGTCCCTATAGATTTACCCGCCAGATATCTCCTTCAGTGGAAGAAAATGTTTACCCAATTCTTATGGATGTTTAGGAAGCCACAACTACCATTTGGTCTCTTGACCATAAGGAAAACACAGGGAATTATACGTGTCCTAGACATTGAGCAACTTTACAAAGCAGCGCACCTGCAGAGATTGGTGGAAATAGTAGCTGGTTCAAGCCTTCTACAGGGTCAGGAGGTAGAGAACTGTCAGTTGGTGGTAAATGGAATCATTAAGGAAAGGGCACTCTGTCTACCTTCTAAATGGACTCTTACCCACATAACTAATCCTCTTTTGCATGGTACTCTCATAGTTAAAAAGGCATTTAATAGATCATTAACAGTAAATACACAAGGTGCCCCCACACTTTCACCAGCATTAACGGGCTCTTTAGTGCTGTATGTACTAAACCCCCAGGTGAAATCAGTGAGCCCCATTTGAGACAAATTGGCAGAGGTTCCACTTAGGGACTTGTGCCCTTCGAATACACCACCAGCGCAGAATACCCTACAGGCCTTACTCCCTCATATCAAAATAAATGTATGAGTATTGGTAGGACATTGGATCACAATTCTAGACTGCCAGGTTGTCCTTACTACACCCTTGGTATTGCTTGACCTTACGACAATCGAATGCCCAATGCACAAGAGGTCGCTTCTGGCTCATTTATTGTCATCAGCTAAGGCTCTAATTCCAATATTATGGTTACAATCCACACCTCCCACTGACTGACAGTGGTTGCAAAAGGTGGCACAGATATGTCGATTAGAGGAACTTTCAAGTTGGAGTGATCAAGTTGGAACGCTTATGTCTCCTTCCGACATCTATGGTTACCTTGGTTTACTTATAAAGACTCAAATAATGATATCTGGGGTACTGATGACCTAGCGGTCCCCACATCTAATTGACCTCATTGATCCTGTGACGGTGAACATGCATTTCTCTCATGATACTAGCACAGCTAATTTGCTGCAGAATTCACACCTCATTCCTGTTCAAATTATCCACTATCCACTAACATTCCCACTAGAGATGAGCGAATCAAAGCTAAATCCGAATTCATTACGAATTTCATTAAAAATTAGATTCGCAATGAATGTGAATATCGCAGTGATTCTATTGCTGAAATCGCTTCTTTAAACTCCATTTAGTGCGTTCTAGGCTCAAGGGCATCTAAAATGGTGAATCCAGGTGTCAGGACATGGGGCAAGGAACTCTGGGAAGGCGGAAACGACGGTAGACAGGATGACCCAAAATCACATGCAGGATTCAGCCTATCAGCAGCCAGTCACCCCATGTCACAGCCCTGCATAAATGGCAGCCATATTCCGGCTAGTCATTTCATTCATTACACTGCAGAGAGAGAGAGAGAGAGGACGGCTAGCCTGTGTGTGTGTTACACAGAGAAGCTTTTTCAAGCAGCGTTTCACCTCCTAGTCACATCAGCGTTCTGGTGGACAGAGAGCAGTGCTTTTCTTTACTGAAAAGGATTTTTACTACAGCCATTAACCTCCCAGTCACTTTCTACAGCATTGTACTACAGAGTGGGGCACAGAGCTGTGTGTTGCCTCATACATTTCAACAAGCTGCCTCAGCTTCATAAACCATAGCAGAGGAGGCTGGAAAAAACTTTTCAGCACAATTCTGTGTCTTTGTTCCACAACAAATCATCTGCTGGTTATACTAGTCTATAGATGGTTTTGAGTTTAGTACACAGCTTTTGTGTGCTGCAGCACTGTTGTGTACTGCTGGTATTTTTAAGCCTACTTTAGCTAATTTTTCTGCCCTCTTAAGTGCATACCACATACCTACATCTGAGTAGTGTTCTATTTTGTACCTGTTAATCGCTCAAGGGCCTAGATACTGTGAAAGTCCTGGCAAAAGTAATCACCAGCTGGTGTTTTACTCCAATAAGTTTTTTTAGGCGTACTGTAGCGCATTTTTCTGCCCTCATAAGTGCATACAAAATACCTACATCTAAGTAGTGTACTATTTTGTACTAGTTAATCTGTCAAGGGCCTAGATACTATGAAAGAACAGCCAAAAGTACACACCTGCTGCTGTTCTAGACAAATACAGTTTTAAGCATAGTGAAGCGTATTGTACTCCCCTATTGTACACACTAAGTATGTCAGGCCGAGAAGTGCCAGGACGTGCACAGAGGAGTGACAGAGGCCTAAATTCATCAGGCAGAGGTCGCAGCAGACTAGGGCGAGTGGCAGCAGGAGGTGCAGCAAGAGGCCTGAGCTCCCGGTATGAGCTAGCGGTCGTGTCTTGACCAGCAACTCATCTGCCATCATCAATTGGTTTACACAGTCATCTACTTCTACATCCCAGGTGACATCTGATTACCCCAGTGAACAGTCAGTGTGTTCCTCAGACACAACCCTCAGTTGGCATAGCTCGGGCACAGTCCCTGACCTCCCATTGCCTCTGTCCTATGCTGTTCCCTCCCCTAAGAAATATCTTATGCTGTGGGTTCAGCTCCACTATTCACTGAGGATGATCTAATAGAGGACAGTCAGCAGCTACTGCCCATCCAAGAAGTGGAGAAGACATCCGCTGCTTCCTCCGCTATGTGGGCAAGTAGTGGTGAGGAGAATGACGTGGGAGGCGGTGTTGCTAGCGTTCAGGGTCCTGAAGCAGACACTGTTGAGGAACCTAAGGAGGACATCAGTGACATGCAGACACAACTCAATGATGAAGCTAATCTCAATTTGGAGCCTGGTGCAGAAGGGGCTTCATCATCATCAGGAGAAGAGGGTTGCAGGTTGCCCGTGAGGCAGCAGCTGAGTCGGCAAGGTGGTAGCATTGTTGGCAGTCAGCATGGGGGCAGCAGTGGAAATTCTGGAGCCAAACGTGCCCTGGGGAGAGCACCTGCTTCGCGGCAACCTACCTTACCAGGAGGTAGTGGAACAGGGTTACTGGAGATGGCGGCAGAAGCAGTTATTTAGTGAGGACTGTTGGTGGTAAAATCAGCTACTTGGCAGTATGGCAGTTTTCCATCAAGCCTCCAGAGGAGGTAAACATAGCCACATGCAAGATATGTCAGCAGAAGGTGAAACATGGCAAGGGTCCCAATGTTGGCACCACGGCCCTGCGTCAACATTTGCTTGAGGAGAACCGTGGCTCTGATGTAGTGGTCCAGCCTGCTGCATCACCCAGTGGCACACCGCTCCCTCTTTCAGCCAGCCAAGGCTCCTGGCTCCACCACCTCAGCTGAAGGGAGCTGTGTGTCATACCCTCCTTCTGTCGCTCCAGATGCTTCTGCTCCTCCTACTTTTAGTCAGTCATTCCGCCAACAATCCATTGGTGAAACCATGTCTAAGAGACATCAGTATGCGCCCATTCATCCAAAGGTGCAGAAGCTGAATGTGCTCCTGTCTAAGTTTCACTGCAGTCCCTCCCTTTTCAAGTGGTGCACCTTTCAGAGAACTGATGGCTTGTGCCGAGCCGAGGTGGAAAGTGCCAAGCCATAATTTCCTTTGAAGAAGGCAATACCAGCCCTACACAATTTTGTGGAAGAGAAGGTGGGCCAGTCCTTGAGCCTGTCGGTGTGTACCAAAGTGCACAGCAGCGCCAATGTGTGGAACTGTAACTATGGTCATGTCCTTTAGGGGCCACTGGGTGAATGTGTTTCCTGCACAGCCACAACACCAACTTGGACAGGTCATGCCACCTCCTCCTCCACGCTCTCAGGCCGTTGGTCCAGTGACAGTGTGCGACTCCGCCTCCTCAGCTTCCACTGCCCAGACAAGTCTCATTGCCCCTTCAGCATACCATGTGTGCAGGGCACAGTGGTGTCACGCTGTTCTTCACATGGTTTGAGTTGGCGAACTAAGTCACACAGGGGAGGAACTGCTAAAAGTCATTCGTAAAGATATTGGAGCATGGCTTACTCCACGAAAACTGGAAATGGGAACCATGGTGACTGACAATGGGTAGAACATCTTCTCTGCTCTGCGACTGGGATGGCTGCATGGCACACATGTTCAATTTGGTTGTCATGTGGTTCCTGAAGTGTTCCCCCCATTTGCAAGACATCCTAACAATGGGAAGGGAAATTTGCATGCACTTCAGCCACTAGTACACTGCAAAGCACACCCTACTTGAGCTGCAGTGTCAAAACGGTATCCTCCAACATAATCTGATTTGTGACGTTGCCGCATGTTGGAATTCCACCCTCCATATATTCAAGACAAAAAGAAAAAAGGACACGCGCCCCTAGTGTAATACTTCAAAACTTTGGGGTAAGGGAAGGGGTTGGTATTCCACTTACCAGATGGTGTTGCGCTATGGGCACAACACCTGGATGAGCTCGAGTGATGATGCAGTGTGCTGAATGCAGCCTGGATCCTCTGGTATCAGCGTGGCTGGCCGGCTTGCAGAGATATCAGGAACAGGAAAGGGAAAAATGATCCTCAATAGGCGCAATAAACAGCAGTGAAGGAGAATTCAATGGTCATCCATCATTAATATAAAGATATTTATTGAGCACACAATGGCAACGCGTTTCTTGCCCGGATCAGGCACTTCCTCAGGCAAATGTGCATGTACAAACATAAAAATGGCAACAACTTAAATAGGCATAGATACGCAACTATTCAAAGGTCAAATCAATTAGGCTATTCAGGAACGCTAGTAACTAGACCAGCCGTAGTAAAAAGCACACGTATCAACTTAGTGATCTAGATAATTTACATAAAACAAACTTTATCATAAAAGACTTTTGTCTCTAAAGGAAAGAGACATATACAGTAGTTGGATTTAGTAGGTTTGCGGCTTATTGCGCTATAGTATCCTGATAGTAAAATATGGTTCAGTATTTGAAGATATCTGCTGAAAACTCACAGGACCTGTTGGGTGGATGATCAGCAGGAGCCCTGTGTTAGGTATCAATAAGTAGATCGCTACTTTGTTGCATGGTGAGTTTCACTCACCACCGCTGTCTGGATCGGCTCCGCTATCAGCAGGAGCGCTATGTATATCGTAGCGGATTCCGCTACGATATACATAGCGCTCCTGCTGATAGCGGAGCCGATCCAGACAGCGGTGGTGAGTGAAACTCACCATGCAACAAAATAGCGATCTACTTATTGATACCTAACACAGGGCTCCTGCTGATCATCCACCCAACAGGTCCTGTGAGTTTTCAGCAGATATCTTCAAATACTGAACCATATTTTACTATCAGGATACTATAGCGCAATAAGCCGCAAAACTACTAAATCCAACTACTGTATATGTCTCTTTCCTTTAGAGACAAAAGTCTTTTATGATAAAGTTTGTTTTATGTAAATGATCTAGATCACTAAGTTGATACGTGTGCTTTTTACTACGGCTGGTCTAGTTACTAGCGTTCCTGAATAGCCTAATTGATTTGACCTTTGAATAGTTGCGTATCTATGCCTATTTAGGTTGTTGCCATTTTTATGTTTGTACATGCACATTTGCCTGAGGAAGTGCCCGATCCGGGCAAGAAACGCGTTGCCATTGTGTGCTCAATAAATATCTTTATATTAATGATGGATGACCATTGAATTCTCCTTCACTGCTGTTTATTGCGCCTATTGAGGATCATTTTTCCCTTTCCTGTTCCTGATAACCCTCCATATATTGGACCGACTGTACGAACAGAGAAAAGCCATCACCGATTTCTTGATGATCCATGCGGATAGGGGTACACCCCTGCGTAACTTCAATGTGAACCAGTGGCAGCTCATACGTGACACCTGCCGTTTTCTTAGGCCCTTTGAGGAAGCCCCATTATTAGTAAGTCGCCAGCATTACAGGATGAATGACGACATTCCACTGCTTCATTTATTACAACATGTATTGGAAACGATGGTTGGTCAGGGCACTGGAGACATGGCACCTACATCTCATGGCCACATGAGCCCTGCGGGGCTGAACTGGAGGAGGAGGAGGAGAGGGAGGGGCACAATGGAGCACAGTTTTGGTTTTGCCAAATGTGCGGTTTTTCTAGTAATCTGACAGGAGAGGAGAAGCAGGAGGAGCTAGAGGGTTATGAGGAAGGTGAGACAGAGGACCCAGACACACCGTGGCAGTAGGTAGTGGAGATGGAGGCAGGGAGTCCCTCCGAGTTACTTGCACAAATGGCACAATGCATGCTCGCTTGCGTAGTGACAGCCGAATTGTCACGATGACTTCTGGCTCTTCACCTCGCTACTGCCACAAAATAGGGGCCTTTTTTTACACCCACTGAGAGGAAGGCCAAAGAGACCTACTACAGAGGCATCCTATGTAGTCAGATGGCGCCATTGTCCATCTTCTCGCAGGTTTGAATCAGGGGGCCCCCTGTGCTCACCTTCCACTGCCATGGCTGCTGGGGAGGGGTGGGGTAGCAGGAGCAGTACCAGCTCCATCATCAGCAGCCTGAGGCTACAGTCGCTGATGAGTACTTTTCTTCAGCCGCATAGTGAAGCAACTCATCAGCAGCAGATAGACCTGGAGCAGGACCTGAACCAGCAGGTGGTGGCATACCTTGATATGCCCATGCCAACACACCTTGAAGATCCGCTGGACTTCTGGGCAGCCAAACTTCATTTGTGGTCGCAACTCGCAGAGGTTGCCTTGGAAAACTGTCCTGCCCGGCCAGTAGTGTGCCATCAGAGCGGGTTTTTAGTGCGGCAGGGGCCATTGTCCCCCCAAGAAGAGCTCGTCTGTCCACAAAAAATGTAGAGAGGCTGACCCTTGTAAAGATGAATCAGGCATGGATCAGCCAAGATTTCCACCTACCAATGCCTGATGCATCAGAGTAGATTGACCATGGTGCCACATCATCATTTCACAAATATGGATAGTTCCAAACAGATTTAAGGCGCGGTTCCCCAGTTACAAACATTCTCTGCATCAGACCTTTTTTCACCCACCTTCGTCACCCGGTACTGGTATTGCCACCCACCGCACCACTCTATCACCGGGTCACTTTCAGGACTCCTGATGCTGCTGCCACCTTCAGGCTGTGCCATTCAGCCACTATATGGTCTCTTCATGCTTCACCACCTCCAGGCTGTGCCATTCAGCCACTATGTGGTATCTTCATGCTTCAGCCAACTCCAGGCTGTGTCATTCAGCCACTATATGGTCTCCTAATGCTGCCACAAACTCCAGGCTGTGCATTTCAGCCACTATATGGTCTACTCATGCTTCAGCCACTTCCAGTCTGTGCCATTCAGCCACTATGTTGTCTTCTCGTGCTTCAGTCACCTCCAGGCTGTGCCATTCAGACACTATATGATCTCTTTTGCTGCCACAAACTCTAGGCTGTGCCATTAACCCCTTAAGGACCGAGCCATTTTATACCTTAAGGACCGGAGCGTTTTTTGCAATTCTGACCACTGTCACTTTAAACATTAATAACTCTGTGATGGTTTTAGTTATCATTCTGATTCCGAGATTGTTTTTTCGTGACATATTCTACTTTAACTTAGTGGTAAAATTTTATGGTAACTTGCATCCTTTCTTGGTGAAAAATCCCAAAATTTGATGAAAAAAATGAAAATTTTGCATTTTTCTAACTTTGAAGCTCTCTGCTTGTAAGGAAAATGGATATTCAAAATATATTTTTTTTGGGTTCACATATACAATATGTCTACTTTATGTTTGCATCATAAAATTTATGAGTTTTTACTTTTGGAAGACACCATAGGGCTTCAAAGTTCAATAGTGAGTTTGAAATTTTTCACAAAATTTTCAAACTCACTATTTTTCAGGGACCAGTTCAGTTTTGAAGTGGATTTGAAGGGTCTTCATATTAGAAATACCCCATAAATGACCCCATTATAAAAACTACACCCCCTAAAGTATTCAAAAAAACATTCAGTAAGTGTATTAACCCTTTAGGTGTTTCACAGGAATAGTAGCAAAGTGAAGGAGAAAATTCAAAATCTTCATTTTTTACACTCGCATGTTCTTGTAGACCCAATTTTTGAATTTTTGCAAGGGATAAAAAGGAGAAAATTTTTACTTGTATTTGAAACCCAATTTCTCTCGAGTAAGCACATACCTCATATGTCTATGTTAATGGTTCGGCGGGCGCAGTAGAGGGCTCAGAAGGGAAGGAGCGACAAATGGTTTTTGGGGGGCATGCCGCATTTAGGAAGCCCCTATGGTGCCAGGACAGCAAAAAAAAAACACATGGCATACCATTTTGGAAACTAGACCCCTCAGGGAACGTAACAAGGGGTAAAGTGAACCTTAATACCCTACAGGTGATTCACGACTTTTGCATATGTAAAAAAAATATATATTTTTTTTACCTAAAATGCTTGGTTTCCCAAAAATTTTACATTTTTAAAAAGGGTAATAGCAGAAAATACCCCCCAAAATTTGAAGCCCAATTTCTCCCGATACAGAAAACACCTTGCATGGGGGTGAAAAGTTCTCTGCTGGCGCACTACAGGTCTCAGAAGAGAAGGAGTCACATTTGGCTTTTTGAAAGCAAATTTTGCTCTGGGGGCATGCCGCATTTAGGAAGCCCCTATGGTGCCAGAACAGCAAAAAAAAACCACATGGCATACCATTTTGGAAACCAGACCCCTCGGGGAACGTAACAAGGGGTAACGTGAACCTTAATGCCCTACAGGTGTTTCACAACTTTTGCATATGTAAAAAAAAAAAATTTTTTTACCTAAAATGCTTGTTTTCCCAAAATGTTTACATTTTTAAAAAGGGTAATAGCGGAAAATACCCCCCAAAATTTGAAGCCCAATTTCTCCCGATTCAGAAAACACCCCATATGGGGGTGAAAAGTGCTCTGCTGGCGCACTACAGGTCTCAGAAGAGAAGGAGTAACATTTGGCTTTTTGAAAGCAAATTTTGCTCTGGGGGCATGCCGCATTTAGGAAGCCCCTATGGTGCCAGGACAGCAAAAAAAAAACACATGGCGTACCATTTTGGAAACTAGACCCCTCGGGGAACGTAACAAGGGGTAATGTGAACCTTAATACCCTACAGGTGTTTCACGACTTTTGCATATGTAAAAAAATATATATTTTTTTTACCTAAAATGCTTGGTTTCCCAAAATTTTTACAATTTTAAAAAGGGTAATAGCAGAAAATACCCCCCAAAATTTGAAGCCCAATTTCTCCCGATTCAGAAAACACCCCATATGGGTGTGAAAAGTGCTCTGCTGGCGCACTACATGTCTCAGAAGAGAAGGAGTCACATTTGGCTTTTTGAAAGCAAATTTTGCTCTGGGGGCATGCCGCATTTAGGAAGCCCCTATGGTGCCAGGACAGCAAAAAAAAACACATGGCATACCATTTTAGAAACTAGACCCCTCGGGGAACGTAACAAGGGGTAATTTGAACCTTAATACCCTACAGGTGTTTCACGACTTTTGCATATGTAAAAAAAATATTTTTTTTTACCTAAAATGCTTGTTTTCCCAAAAATTTTACATTTTTTAAAAGGGTAATAGCAGAAAATACCCCCCAAAATTTGAAGCCCAATTTCTCCCGAGTACGGCGATACCCCATATGTGGCCCTAAACTGTTGCCTTGAAATACGACAGGGCTCCAAAGTGAGAGTGCCATGCGCATTTGAGGCCTAAATTAGGGACTTGCATAGGGGTGGACATAGGGGTATTCTACGCCAGTGATTCCCAAACAGGGTGCCTCCAGCTGTTGTAAAACTCCCAGCATGCCTGGACAGTCAACGGCTATCTGGCAATACTGGGAGTAGTTGTTTTGCAACAGCTGGAGGCTCCGTTTTGGAAACAGTGGCGTACCAGACGTTTTTCATTTTTATTGGGGAGGGGGGCTGTGTAGGGGTATGTGTATATGTAGTGTTTTTTACTTATTTTATTTTATTGTGTGTTAGTGTAGTGTAGTGTTTTTAGGGTACAGTCACACGGGCGGGGGGTTCACAGTAGTTTCTCGCTGGCAGTTTGAGCTACGGCAGAAAATTTGACGCAGCTCAAACTTGCAGCCGGATACTTACTGTAATCCTCCGCCCATGTGAGTGTACCCTGTACGTTCACATTGGGGGGGGGGGGGGAACATCCAGCTGTTGCAAAACTACAACTCCCAGCATGTACGGTCTATCAGTGCATGCTGGGAGTTGTAGTTTTGCAACCGCTGGAGGCTCCGTTTTGGAAACAGTGGCGTACCAGACGTTTTTCATTTTTATTGGGGAGGGGGGCTGTGTAGGGGTATGTGTATATGTAGTGTTTTTTACTTATTTTATTTTATTGTGTGTTAGTGTAGTGTAGTGTTTTTAGGGTACAGTCACACGGGCGGGGGGTTCACAGTAGTTTCTCGCTGGCAGTTTGAGCTGCGGCAGAAATTTTGCCGCACCTCAAACTTGCAGCCGGATACTTACTGTAATCCTCCGCCCATGTGAGTGTACCCTGTACATTCACATTGGGGGGGGGGGGGGGGGGGGAACATCCAGCTGTTGCAAAACTACAACTCCCAGCATGTACGGTCTATCAGTGCATGCTGGGAGTTGTAGTTTTGCAACAGCTGGAGGCACACTGGTTGTGAAACACCGAGTTTGGTAACAAACTCAGTGTTTTGCAACCAGTGTGCCTTCAGCTGTTGCAAAAGCTACAACCCCCAGCATGTACGGACAGCGGAAGGGCATGCTGGGTGTTGTAGTTATGCAACAGCTGGAGGCATACTACTTTGGCTGGGGATTGTAGTTATGCAACAGCTGGAGACACACTGGTTTGCTACTTAACTCAGTGTGCCTTCAGCTGTTGCAAAACTACAACTCTCAGCAGTCACCGACAGACAACGGGCATGCTGGGAGTTGTAGTTATGCAACCACCAGATGCACCACTACAACTCCCAGCATGCACTTTAGCTGATTGTGCAAGCTGGGAGTTGTAGTTACACAACAGCTGAAGGTACACTTTTCCATAGAAAGAATGTGCCTCCAGCTGTTGCAAAACTACAAGTCCCAGCATGCCCATAAGGGCATGCTGGGAGTTGTGGTGGTCTGCCTCCTGCTGTTGCATAACTACAGCTCCCAGCATGCCCTTTTTGCATGCTGGGAGCTGTTGCTAAGCAACAGCAGGAGGCTGTCACTCACCTCCAACGTTCCAGCCGCATCAGGTCAGTCCCTCGTCGTCTCCGCCGCCGCCGCTGCTCCTGGGGCCCCGATCCCAACAGGGGAGCCGGGGATCGGGGTCCCCAGCACCCGGGGTGCACGTCCCGCACCCGCTCACGTCCTCCGGAAGAGGGGCGGAGCGGGTTGCGGGAGTGACACCCGCAGCAGGCGCCCCGATTGGTCGGCCGGTAATCCGGCCGACGAATCAGGGCGATCGTGAGGTGGCACCAGTGCCACCTCACCCCTGCTGGCTCTGGCTGATCGGGGCCGTCTCTGACGGCCCCGATCAGCCAATAATTCCGGGTCACCGGGTCACTGGAGACCCGATTGACCCGGAATCCGCCGCAGATCGCTGGACTGAATTGTCCAGCGATCTGCGGCCATCGCCGACATGGGGGGTCATAATGACCCCCCTGGGCGATATGCCCCGATGCCTGCTGAACGATTTCAGTAGGCATCGGGGACCGGCTCCGCTCCAGATGGTTGCGGAGGGCCGGTAAAACACATGACGTTCTCATACGTCATGTGTCCTTAAGGACTCGGAAATGGAGACGTATGAGAACGTCATGTGTCCTTAAGGGGTTAAGCCACTATAAGGTCTCCTCATGCTTCAGCCTACTCCAGGCTGTGCCATTCAGCCACTATATGGTATCCTCATGCTTCAGCCAACTCCAGGCTGTGCCATTTAGCCACTATATGGTCTCCTCATGCTTCAGCCACCTCCAGGCTGTGCCATTCAGCCACTAAATGGTCTCCTCATGCTTCAGTCACCTCCAGGCTGTGCCATTCAGACATGCGGCCACAAACTCCAGGCTGTGCCATTCAGCCATTATATGGTCTCCTCATGCTTCAGCCACCTCCAGGCTGTGCCATTCAGCCACTATATGATCTCATCATGCTTAAACCACCTCCAGGCTGTGCCATTCAGACACAATATGGTCTCCTCATGCTGCTACAAACTCCAGGATGTGCCATTGAGCCACTATATGGTCTACTCATGTTTCAGCCACCTCCAGGCTGTGCCATTCAGACACTATATGGTCTGCTCATGCTGCCACAAACTACAGGCTGTGGTTGCGCTGATGCCGGAGTAACTCTGAAGAGTACTTGTCCAGCAGGAGAAAGATGATGCTTCTGTGGGGTGCCTCAGAGGATCTTGTTCTAAATCCCGAACCGGGACCCAGAACAAGATCCTCCGAGGTGTCCCATAGAAGCATCATCTTTCTCCTGCTGGACAAGTACTCTGCAGAGTTACTCCAGCATCAGGGCAACCATTGACCAGAACAACACCATGGATGATCGGGATAGATGCATGGCAGCCACGAGGAGTATAAAGACTGGATCACACACTCACACATGCGATCATCAGTGTTGTGCCTGTTTTAGCGCAACGTATAAAGGTGAATGTGCAATCTCACCTTAAGCTTTTTAATTAATTTGTCACCACAGTTATGGCGCTTAGTTAGCACCCCTTTGTTCCTCTTTTATATATTCTTCACTGAAAACTCCAGTCTGTGCCATTCAGCCACTATATGGTCTCCTCATGCTTCAGCCACCTCCAGGCTGTGCCATGCAGACACTATATGGTCTCCTCATGCTGCCACAAACTCCAGGCTATGCCATTCATCCACTATATGGTATCCTCACGCTTCAGCCAACTCCGGGCTGTGCCATTCAGCCACTATATGGTATCCTAATGCTTCAGCCAACTCCAGGCTTTGCCATTCAGCCACTATATGGTCTCTTCATGCTTCAGCCACCTCCAGGCTGTGCCATTCAGCCACTATATGGTCTCATCATGCTTCAGCCACCCCCAGGCTGTACCAATCAGACACTATATGGTGTCCTCATGCTGCCACAAACTCCAGGCTGTGCCATTCAGACACTATATGGTCTCCTCATGCTTCAGCCACCTCCAGGCTGTGCCATTAAGACACTATATGGTCTCCTCATGCTGCCACAAACTACAGGCTGTGCCATTCAGTCACTATATGGAATCCTCATGCTTCAGCCACCTCCAGGCTGTGCCTTTCAGACACTAAATGGTCTCCTCATGCTATAGCCACCTCCAGGCTGTGCCATTCAGCCACTATATGGTCTCCTCATGCTTCAGCCACCTCCAGGCTGTGCAACTCAGACACTACATGGTCTCCTCATGCATCCACAAACTCCAGGCGGTCATTCAGTCACTATATGGTCTCCTCTTACTGATGCCACCTCCAGGCCCTGTCATTGTGCCACCATGTGACATGTGACTCCTTGTTAAATTTGGTCCTTTGTAACCACACGCCGGGGCCCGGGACATTAAAATTTGGGAGTGTAATCTTAAATTTCACATCACTAAAAGATAAGGAAAGAAAAGATTGCGGATCAGATCACCAAGTCCTAGTACTTGAGGTGTCGGATGTAACATTGCGGTCAGGCTGCCCTGACGTCTGATTCCCCCCCCCATACCATCACAGCCTCCCCATCCTCCTGCTGCCTGACCGTGATGTGCCTGACCGCAATATGACATCCGACACCTCAAGTACTAGGACTTGGTGAGCTGCTCTGCAATCTTTTCTTTCCTTATCTTTTAGTGATGTGATTAATATTGCCAGACCAGCGTGTAGCACCACCCACAGTGATCCTACTTTGGCAGACAGCAGACACAGTATATAGACAGTGGAATTTTTAGGATGATATAGCAGTGCCGGATTTTCTCTCTCTTTTGTGGTTATAATCTTAAATTTCAATGTCAAAATCTTAAATTTCAATTTCAAAAAATCAATGTAATCTTTTCAAGACTAAGGCCCTATGGTCGTCAACGTCATATAGTAGCTGTGCAATTATCACAAGAATCCAATTAAACAGGTTGGAGTGATCACAATGAACCATTACTGATTAAAGGAAACATTTGCAGTTCCACAAAAGAGTAAGATAGTGGGAGGGGGGGTGGGGGTCGGGGGCAATGAGAGGTATGGGTTGGAACAGCTACAGGCTGTGCCATTCAGCCACTATATAGTTTACTGATGCAGCTGGGCCTGGGACATTACCTAAAAATATTTTATTTTCTATCAAATTTTCTATATTTTATTACCTAAAATATTTTATGTTCAATTTCAGTTTTAAAAATTTATCTTTTAATCTTAGGGATTGTAAAGCCCTATTGTCTACTCATGCTGCCACCAGCTCCAGGCTGTGTCATTCAGCCAATATATGGTCTCCTTATGATGTTGGCACCTTAAATTAAGCTTTTAAAATGTTAATATCTATAAAATCTTCAATTTAAAATGTCAAAAATATCTTTAATATTGTGAGGCCCTATGGTCTTGTCAGGCTGTTGCCACCTCCAGACTTGGTTGTTCTGCCACTATATGGTCTCCTCGTGCTGCCGCCAATTCCAGGCTGTGTCATTCTGCCAGATTATGGTCTCCTCATGCTGCTGCCACCTCTAGGCTCTGTCATGTGACTCCTTGTAAGATTGAGTTTTGTGGTCATACAGTATTAGTTCAAAGTAAACACTGGGACATTAAACTTGGAAATCTAATATAAATCTTAAATTTAAATTGAAAAAAATCAATGGAATCTTTTCAAGACTGAGGCCCTATGGGCATCTACATCATATTACCTGTGGAATTCTCTCAAGAATCCAATGAAACAGCTTGGATCAATGAAACAGCTTGGAGCATAACTGATTAAATGAAACATTTGCGCTTTCATAGTCAGGGGGGCGCTGAGAGGCAGGGCCTGGAACAGGTGGTATCTCGCCTGGTGGAGGACCGCCATCTCGATGCTCACCAGAATTGGTTCTCCAAAAATTTTAATAAATACAAATTAAAGTAAATAAAATAAAAATTACATCAAAAATCTCTTTATTCTCTTCAATTTTGACACCATATGGTCTCCCTGCTGCCACATTGGTGCTCTGCAGCAGTGATTCTAATAGCAATGCCTGTAATCTGCATTTCATACTGAATAACAGTATTATTTCACTAACACAGTGCACTCCCTATGCGTGTTAGGACAAGGCAAAGTGCTGTTCACCCCTATTGAGCCTCTCTGTAGGCCATAAATAGTTGTTTTTAATACAGATTTGCTGTGAATAAATTCGTACCGAAACTAATTTTTTTCAGAAATTTCGGCGAATCGGACAAATAACATTTTTCAAAAGTTCGCTCATCTCTAATTCCCAGCCTAAAATGTTCTACCCCCTCCCCCACACTTTACTTTTCCCATCCTTCCTCCCACCTCTTATCTTTCACTCCCTCCCTTTACCCCTGTCTCTTGTTTTGTCCTTGTATGTTTATCAGTGCGTCCCTTAGTCCCTGGTTCCTTTACTATAACTCCCTCCTCTGAAACCCCTAGTTGATCTTTTTATATCTGTTATGTCAGCTGGGATACTCATTCTACTTTCCCCTAAACAGCTTACAGCCGACTGCTGCGTCGACAATACAGTAGCCAGTCTTAGGTATTCTTTTGTTTATTAAGGTTATATTTTATATAATATCTTACGTGTGGGTCTATGTTGTAGCAGAGAAACTAGTACACATTGGACTGCTTTGATATTATCTCTGCGAATGTACATTTGTATGGTTTATTCATTAAATTGAAAAATAAAGATTTGATTAAAAAAAAATACAGAGAAATACAGAATGGGATTAAATCTGTAGAGTTGATTCACAGACTTTTGACCTATGTGGTTGGCAATATCTAGCAAAAGCATTCAAGTACGCTTTCAAAAAATGGCACTAAATCAAATGGATTCTAGGGTGGAAGGACATGTCCAGAGTTTGGTTGGGTTGAAGGTCATACATTACTGAATTGAAGATCAAATATTGCAAACTATGAAATCGCAAATGCAAAGGTTAAAGTTGTCCGAAGAAATGTAAAAGAAAAAAACATTTCTTTCATATGTATGGTAACTATTGTGTCTGGATGTAACAGCTTTCGGATTTTGCTTTGCTACATTGTCTTACTAGTAGTTCTCAATCTATCTCAAAGCTGAAAATGTAATGAATATGCATTACAATGTAGCTAAAACAGAAGGTTAAAAGGTCATGCTTTTTCCATTTAGAAACATCATGTATTTTATAGGATCTTGTACTGATATTATAACATGCTAGTCATCAAAATAAATATTATAGGTCAAGAATAATGACTGAAGGTAGCAACCGGAGCTCAGCAGCTATGGGGGCCATCTCCTTGTCAAAAAAGGCCTAGAAATATAGCAATAATTACATGGTAAAATGTATATTATTATGACATGATTTCCCACCACTGATCTCAACCTCCATCCCCTGTAGCGATCAGCAGTACTCAGTAGGGAATAAGTAGGAAGGTCTTGTAATGTACAAATCTGCAGGGTCCTCCAGAGAAAAAAATGGTCTTATAGCTGTGCTCTGCTTTGACTAATGTACAAAGGTACAGAAGAGGGGACCTTACTCTATTAACTTAGAATTGTCAAATGGGATGCTCGCCTTACAGATCCCCGCTCTGACACTTCATGGTCCCTGCTGATTTCCACTTCCTCATCCCTCACACAGGAAGTGACTGGGATTACCTGGCTGGAGGTGAATAACAGCAAGGGGCTGGGACCTGCTTGAATGACAGTGGTGGGAGATTGGTGAGAATTTTTTTTAAATGTATCCTGCCAGACCTTCCCTTTAAGGTAGAGAGGTAGAGATGGAAGTGACTGAGATATGGCAAATTATGGCAAATAGTAAAAATCCTCTTGTAACTAGAATTGCCTATCCCAAAGGCTTGATGCCCAGACCAGCACAAGGGCAGTGGTTGTTATCCCCTATAGGCTACTTTCACATGGGCCTAATACAGCTGTATTTTTACATTTGTGGTGGACCACCGGTGTATGGCGGAACCACGGGTGTAGCGGTGTAGGTGGTGGGGCCAGATGGTATTAACCCCTGGGGCAAGGTGTTGTTAACCCCCAGTGTTCGTGATGCCAGAGTAGTTTTTGGTACCGGAACCACACGAACGGTATCTCCGCTATTCCAATGGCTAGTTAAGGAAAGGAGAGTCTGCAACCAGTTATGGTTTAATGGAGGCTTTACTGAATTTAAGACAGATGGTATTATCTTAACAGCTAGGCCAGATTCCCAGCGAGGTGGTCAGGAATTCAGAAGTGTCGCAGCTTGCTGGGACCAATTATACTTGTAATAAACTTGAGACAATTATCTTGAGGCTTGACTATATGCAGGACTTGACTACTTGTAGTGACAGCAGACATAGACTTATGACTTACTGGAATGACTGTAGCTTTGTGGCCTTCCAGGTAGCTGATCACTAGCACTGAGATTTCTGGTGTTTGCTGGTTCTCAGTAAAGACTGATCTCAAAGAGAAAAATTGTAATGGCCGCCCCATTTTATAGTGGGGGCTGGACTAAAGTCCATTGGTCAAGCTGCGGGTCATAGGTTAAGCTGGTGCTCTCGGGGAGAACGTGTGACAACAAATAATGTGACTGCATAACATAACATGTGACAGACTTACAGGTCCTTGAGACAACCTCTTACAGGTCCTCAGCTCTATCTATACATTAGGATCCTGTCTATACATTAAAGCAGTATACACAACATTCTGGAAACAACAGGGGGAGACCCTGCAGGGGAGCCCCCAGGTCACTGAGGATCTCAACCTGACAGGGCCCAAGGGTAGCACAGGACCATGTCCTGTACTGGGATATTACACATTCCTATTACGGCCTCAAAGGGGTACTCCAGTGGAAACAATTTTTTTTTTATCAACTGGTGCCGGAAAGATAAACAGATTTGTAAATGACTTCCATTTAAAAAATCTTAATCCTTCCAATACTTATCAGTGCTGTATGCTCCACAGGAAGTTTTTTTATTTTTGGATTTATTTTCTGTCTGACCACAGTGCTCTCTGCTGACACCTCTGTCCATGTCAGGAACTGTCCAGAGCAGGAGAGATTTGCTACGGGGATTTGCTCCTGCTCTGGACAGTTCCTGACATGGACATAGGTGTCTGCAGAGAGCACTGTGATCAGACAGAAAAGAAATGCATAAACAAAAGAACTTCCTGTGGAGCATACAGCAGCTGATAAGTACTGGAAGGATTAATATTTTTATATAGAAGTAATTTACAAATCTGTTTAACTTTCTGGCACAAGTTGATTTAAAAAAAAAATTGTTTTCCACAGGAGTACCCGTTAAGGACCCAGCCAATTTTCAGTGTAGGACCCGGCCATTTTTTGCACATCTGACCACTGTCACTTTAAGCATAAGGGATGCTTTTACCTTTCATTCTGATTCCGAGATTGTTTTTTCATGACATATTCTACTTTATACTAGTGGTAAAATTTTGTCGATACTTACATCATTTCTTGGTGAAAAATTCCAAAATATGATGAAAAAATTGGAAATTTTGCATTTTTTTTTTACTTTGAAGCTCTCTGCTTATAAGGAAAATTAATATTTCAAATAAATTATATACTGATTCACATATACAATATGTCTTCTTTATGTTTGCATCATAGAGTTAACATGTTTTTACTTTTGGAAGACATCAGAGGGCTTCAAAGTATAGCAGTATTTTTCCAATTTTTCCAAAATATTTCTAAATCAAAATTTTTCAGGGACCAGTTCAGTTTTGAAGTGGATTTGAAGGGCCTTCATTTTAGAAATACCCCATAAATGACCCCAATATAAAAACTGCACCCCTCAAAGTATTCAAAATGACATTCAAAAGGTTTGTTAACCCTTTAGGTGTTTTACAGGAATAGCAGCAAATTGAAGGAGAAAATTCAAAATCTTCATTTTTTACACTGGCATGTTCTTGTAGACCCAGTTTTAGAATTTTTACAAGGGGTAAAAGGAGAAAAAAAATTCCTAAAATGTGTAACCCAATTTCTCTCAAGTAAGGAAATACCTCATAGGTGTATGTCAAGTGCTCTGTGGCTGCACTAGAGTGCTCAGAAGGGAAGGAGCGACATTGGGATTTTGGAGAGTGAGCTTTTCTGAAAAAGTTTTTTGGGGGTATGTCACATTTAAGAAGCCCCTATGGTGCCAGAACAACAAAAAAAAATCCACATGGCAGACTATTTTGGAAACTACACCCCACGAGGAACATAACAAGGGGTACATTGAGCCTTAACACCCCACAGGTGTTTGACGACTTTTCTTTAAAGTTGGATGTGTAAATGATTTTTTTTTTCACAAAAATGCCAGTTTTCCCCCAAATATTACATTTTTACAAGGGGTAATAGGAGAAAATGCCCCCCAAAATTTGTAACCCCATCTCTTCTGATTATGGAAATACCCCATGTGTGGACTTCAAGTGCTCTGCTGGCGCACTACAATGCTCAGAATAGAAGGAATCACATTTGACTTTTGGAAAGCAAATTTTGCTGAAATGGTTTGCAACGGAAAGCAAATTTTGCTGAAAAATCACATTTTTCATTTTCACGGACCACCGTTCCAAAAATCTGTCAGACACCTGTGGGGCGTAAATGCTCACTGTACCCCTTATTACATTACATGAAGGGTGTAGTTTCCAAAATGGGGTCACATGTGGGGGGGGGCATTGTTCTGGCACTATGGGGGCATTGTAAACACACGTGGCCTTCAATTCCGGACAAATTTTCTCTTCAAAAGCCCAATGGTGCTCCTTCTCTTCTGAGCATTATAGTTCGCCCGCAGTGCACTTTACATCCACATATGGGGTATGTTCTTACTCAGAAGAAATGGGGTTTTCATTTTCCCATCCAACTTTAATGAAAATTCTTCAAACACCTGTGGGGTGTTAAAGCTCACTGTACCCCTTGCTGTGTTCCGTGAGGAGTGTCGTTTCCAAAATGGGGTCACATGTTGGTATTTATTTTTTTGCGTTTATGTCAGAACCGCTGTAAAATCAGCCACCCCTGTGCAAATCACCAATTTAGGCCTCAAATGTACATAGTGCGCTCTCACTCCTGAGCCTTGTTGTGCGCCTGCAGAACATTTTACGCCCACATATGGGGGTCTTTTTTTCTTTTTACCGCTTGTGAAAATAAAAAGTAAGGGGAAACACCAGCATGTTAGTGTAAACATTTTTTTTTACACTAACAGGCAGGTGTAGCCCCCAACTTTTCGTTTTCATAAGGCGTAAAATGAGAAAAAGCCCCCCAAAATTTGTAGTGCAATTTCTCCCGAGTATTGAAATACCCCATATGTGACCCTAAACTGTTTCTTTGAAATACGACAGGGCTCCAAAGTGAGAGAGCATGCCATGTGCATTTGAGGACTATATTAGGGAGTGGCAATAGGGGTATTCTACGCCAGTGATTCCCAAACAGGGTGCCTTCAGCTGTTGCTAAACTCCTAGCATGCCTGGACAGTCAGTGTCTGTCCGGTAATGCTGGGAGTTGTTGTTTTGCAACCACTGGAGGCTCCATTTTAGAAACACTGCCATACGATAAATTTTTCATTTTTATTGGGGGAACAGCGTAAGGGGATGTATATGTTGTGTTTTACCCTTTATTATGTGTTAGTGTAGTGTAGTGTTTTTAGGGTACATTCGCAATGGCGGAGGTTTACAGTGCATTTCCCGCTAGGAGTTTGCGCTGCTCAAACTTCAAGCAGGAAACTTGCTGTAAACCCACAAGTGTGAATGTACCCTGTACATTCACATGGGGGGGGGGGGGGGGGGGGGCAAACCTCCAGCTGTTTCAAAACTATAACTCCCAGCATGTACTGACAGACCGTGCGTGCTGGTAGTTGTACTTTTGCAACAGCTGGAGGCACACTGGTTGGAAAACCTTCAGTTAGGTTCTATTACCTAACTCAGTATTTTCCAACCAGTGAGCCTCCAGCTGTTGCAAAACTGAAACTCCCAGCATGTACTAATCGCCGAAGTGCATGCTGGGAGATGTAGTTATGCAACAGCTGGAGGTACGCAACTACAACTCCCAGCATACTGAGACAGCTGTTTTCTGTTTGGGCATGCTGATATTTGCAGTTTTGCAACATCTGGAGGGCTACAGTTTAGAGACTACTGCACAGTGATCTCCAAACTAGCCCTCCAGCTGTTTCAAAACTGAAAATCCCAGCATGCCCACACAGCAAATAGCTGTCTGGGCATGCTGGAATTTGTAGTTTTGCAACATCTGGAGGGCTACAGTTTAGAGACCACTGTATAGTGGTCTCAAACTGTAGCCCTCCAGATGTTGCAAGGCAACTCACCGGCTTCCATAGGATTCAGAAAGCCAGCCGCACGACATCGCCGCCCGCCGATCCCCCTCACCTGCTGCCATCGGATGGGTAAATGGATCTTCGGTGCCGGACCTCTGTCGGTTTCCCCGTTCTGCCCCGCAGAAACCGAAAGTTAACACCCCCGCCCCGATCTGCTATTGGTCGTCGCTTCTTGAAGACCATTAGCAGGGATAAGAGGGGTGGCACCCCTGCCACCTCGTTCCTATTCCTTCAGGGGGATCATGGGTGTCTTGGACAACCCTGATCCATCTTATTTTGGGGGTCACCATAGACCCGTATGACCCAGAATCGCGCAAATCGCAAGTGTGAATTCACCTGCGATTTGCGGCGATCGCTGACATGGGGGGGTCTGATGACCCCCCTGGGCATTTGCACGGGTTGCCTGCTGAATGATTTCAGCAGGCATCCCGGTCCGATCCCTGCCCGCGTACGTCAAGGGTCCTTAAGGGGTTAACTGCTGTCTGACTGAGGGACTGATGACCTCAATGACAGCTGCCAGCCCAGGTTATCAGGAATGTGGTCCAGGCAGGACTTTGCAGTAATATGGATGCAGAAATGCAACCTAATTACAATTGTGTGAAATTGATCTTAAAGGGGGTTTCTAGGGAAATGTGAAAGTTCAATATATGCCTTCATTAGCATTTAAACAATAAAATATATAGATACTTACCTTCTTGCGCTGTTTCTGCTGTCAGATCTTCCCCACGCTGCTGATTTTTTCGATTATTTCGATTTTTTGATAATGTCTCTCCTACTCAGCCAATCACAACTGTACAGGGATCGTCCCGGTCATCGGAAGAAGAAAAAACAGGACTTGAAGATCTAATAGTAGCAGGAGCAGATTATATATGCTGTTTTCATTGTTGTAATGTATAGGGAGGCATATGCAAAACTTTTATGTTTCACTGGAAAACTTATTTAACCCCTTAAATGGGTACTCTGTCCCTGAACACCCTTTTCCCTATCCTTTGGATAGGGGATAAGATGTCTAGGGGTGGAGTACCCCTTTAAGGACAACTGTTTTTTTCATTTTTTCCTCCTCACCTTCTAAAAATCATAATGCCTTCAATTTTCCATCTACAGACACATATGAATGGCTTGTTTTTTGCGCCAACAATTTGACTTTAAAAATATTTGTGGGGTTAAATTGAAAAGAAAAAATTGCATTTTGTAACTTTTGGGGGCTTCCAATTGCACGCAGAGCACTTTTTGGAAAAGATGACACCATATCTTTATTCTGTGATTTTGTTTTACTTCTGTTAATAAATTATGACTGTATGCATGAAAATTAGTAGGTTTAAAAATGTCCTTTTCTGACCACTATAACTTTTATATTTTTCCGTATATGGGGATGTGTAAGGGCTAATTTTTTGCACCATGATCTGTAGTTTTCATTGGTACCATTTTTTGTTTTCAAGGGACTTTTTGATCGTTTTTTTATACATTTTTTTAGGGTATACAAAGTGACCAAAAATACGCAATTTTAGACTTTGGTATTTTTTATGTATACACCATTGACCGTGCGGTTTAATTAACATTATATTTTTATAGTTCGGACATTTATGCACGCGGCCATACCACACATGTTTATTTTTATTATGTTTATATATTTTATATATGGAGTTTGGGAAAAGGTGAGTGATTAAAATTTTTTATATGGAAGGGGTTAATGGGTGTTTTTTTAAACTTTTACTAAACTTTTGTTTTACACTTTATAATACAGAACAATGTAGTTCCATAGAACTACATTGATCTGTGTACTCTGCGCTCAATTGATAAAGCCTGGTTCAGACAGGCTTTATAAATCCGAGAGCCGGGACCAACGCAGCTGGAGAGGTAAGCCCTATGGCCTAAGAAGTGGATCGACCAACAACACCCCACCCCCACCCCGCAATCATGCTGCGCTGGTCCCGTTCCTGCACTGCGGGAGGGTGATCCACCCCACTGGACCACCAGGGAGCATGTCAGCTATTAATGCCAGCCCACAGCTACAAGAAACAGCTGAGGGTCAGTCGGTATGGCGCTGGCTCGAGACGGGAGCCTGTGCCATGCACAGTTGACGGCACAAGGAAGTGTATGCACGTCCTTAAAGGAGAACTCCAGAACATAAAAATTGTCCCCTATAATGCCGGCAGTAAAAAAAAATAAAGATGTACATACCTTCATCCGCTCCCCCTGGGCCTCTGGTAACCAGCTCTGGTCTCCGCCGCGATCCACTTACTGGTTGACGGGGGTAAAATGAGTCACACTAAGCTCAGCCAATCACCGGCCAAAGTGAAGTCTCGACTCGGCTGACGATAAGCTGAGCGGCAGTGTGACGTTTTCCGCCCCAGCCGCAGGTGCCGGTGTAGTGAAGAATTTTGTGTCCTGAAGTGTTTTCACAATGCCACTCAGCCTATCGCCGGCCGAGTCTAACTTCCCTGCGGCTGGTGATTGGCTAAGCGCAGTATGACTCATCCGACCACCGGCAACCAGGAAGTGGATCGCGGCGGAGACCGGAGACGGTTACCGGAGGCCTGGGGGAGCGGAGGAAGGTATGTACATCTTTATTTTTTTTACTGCCGGCAGTATGGGCCACAATTTTTATATTCCGGAGTTCTCCTTTAATCGTTAACCAGTTAAGGAAAGAATTTCTGGAATAGTTTTTTGTGTGTATTTTTTGTGTGTATGTTATGGTTAAAATGCAAAAATTTTATGACAAAATTACATTGTTTCCATTTGACCAGCAAGCAAAGAGTTAAAAAAATTAACCAATAAGATATATAAACCTCAATATAGTACAACTTGTCCCGCAAAAAAATAGTCCTCATATGGCTTTGTCAATGGAAAAATAAAAAAGTTACGGCATTTGGAAGGTGACAATGGAGAAATGAAAAAAATAGCTTGGGCACTGAGGTCCCAAAGGCATGCCAGGGGAAGGGGTTAAAAAATTACTTTGTATTGTTTAACCCCTTATGGAAATTTTCACCTTAAATGGGTACTCCGGCGCTGGAGTGTTTTTGTAGTATGTTGTGTATGTGGTTGTGCTTCATTTATGTGCTGTTTTCGATGTGGGTATGCCTTACAGTTTTTGTGCCATCTTACCTTTTTTCCTCGGCGGAAGTATTGTAGTTTTGCAGGTTTAGCCTTGCTCACGACCCCGTTTTTTTCTCCGTTCGGCGTCCATATTTTGTTCGTGACCTCACGCTTTGCATCCTCTGGGTCTCCTCCTTGCCGCCCCCCTTGTTTGAATATTCATTGAGTTTTCCTTAGTTCCTCCTTGTTGAGTTGTGCCTTTCTATGTTTCGAGGCTCCTCATTTGTTGTTTCCTGTCCAATCATCTGTATTCTTAGTGTCATGTGATGGGCGTCTCTTCTCCTCCGTGATGCTTCGCTGTAACTGTGATGTTTGGTTGCACCACAGCGCTGCAGACGTCAAGTTTTCACTTTGCGCATGCGCTTAATGTTCGGCTATAATATTTGTAAATTATCTAGTTGGCTTCAGCTGTTTCTGCAGATGTTTATTCGCTCGCGTATTAGTGTTGCTGCTGCAAAGGTGATTGGCCATTGTAGCTGGAACGCAAGCTCAAACAGGTTAGGCTGCACGCAAGGTCCCACACACATGCACACTGGGAAAATGAAAACAAAAGGGCAGATTCGGGGCGGGGAAAACATGGTAAGCTGAAGGCAGGGCGGCAACAAAAGCATAGGGAAGGGAGGGAAATAAAGGGAAGCGCAGCCCAACAAAGCATAATAACGCCACCTACAATAGTACCCAAAACACGTGATGTGCCCGCAAACGCTCATGGGAAAGGAAGTTTACTCGAGCAAAAACAACAGAAGAAGGGGAGAATATACAACTCAGGTGTAACGCGAAAATAAACGCATTAGACACGCAAACACAGCGCAACATGTCAGACAACTGTAGGGTAAGTAAAACAGGCAGGAGAGGGCATAAGGTTGAAAAAAAAACATAACAACACCGGAGTACCCCTTTAAATGGGCACTGTCATCAACTGTTTTTTGCACCGCGGACATGGTAGGATATTGTTTTTTAACACAGGGTGCCTCCAGTTGTTTCACCACTACAACTCCCAGCATGCCCTGACAGCCAATAGATGTCAGGGCAAGCTGGGAGTTGTAGTGGTGAAACAGCTGGAGGCACCCTGTGTAGAAGAACTAAGGGCGGAAGTGTCGGCCCCAACAGGCATCAGGGACATCGGCCTGCTGGGGTAGTCTGCCTGGTAGTGAGCACACTACCAGGCAGACAAAAAAGCATTTTTAATATAGTAAAAAAAAAATTTTAAGGCAGGGAGGGGGTTAAGAATAGATGGGCAATAGGCAGGGACATATACAAAAAAAAAAAAGAAAGGATGGTGGGAGCTACACTTTAACCCCTTAAGGACTCAGGGTTTTTCCGTTTTTGCACTTTCGTTTTTTCCTCCTTACCTTTTAAAAATCATATTCCTTTAAATTTTTCACCTAAAAATCCATATTATGGCTTATTTTTTGCGTCGCCAATTCTACTTTGCAGTGACATTAGTCATTTTACCCAAAAATGCACGGCGAAACGGAAAAAAAATCATTGTGCGACAAAATCGAAGAAAGAACGCCATTTTGTAAATTTTGGGGGCTTCCGTTTCTACGCAGTGCATATTTCGGTAAAACCTTATTATTATTCTGTAGGTCCATACGGTTAAAATGATACCCTACTTATATAGGTTTGATTTTGTCGCACTTCTGGAAAAAATCATAACTACATGCAGGAAAATTTATACGTTTAAAAATGTCATCTTCTGACCCCTATAACTTTTTTATTTTTCCACGTACAGGGCGGTTTGAGGACTCATTTTTTGTGCCGTGATCTGAAGTTTTTATCGTTATGATTTTTGTTTTGATCGGACTTTTTGATCACTTTTTATTCATTTTTTAATGGTATAAAAAGTGACCTAAATATGCTTTTTGGACTTTGGAATTTTTTTGCGCGTACGCCATTGACCGTGCGGTTTAATTAATGATATATTTTTATAGTTCGGACATTTACGCACGCGGCGATACTACATATGTTTATTTTTATTTTTTTTTACACTGTTTTATTTTTTTTATGGGAAAAGGGGGGTGATTCAAACATTTATTAGGGAAGGGGTTAAATGACCTTTATTAACACATTTTTTTAATTTTTTTTAGCAGTGTTATAGGTCCCATAGGGACCTATAACACTGCACACACTGATCATTTACACAGATCACAGGCGTATATTAATACGCCTGTGATCAGTGTTATCGGCGCTTAACTGCTCCTGCCTGGATCTCAGGCACGGAGCAGTCATTCGCCGATCGGACACTGAGGAGGCAGGTAAGGGCCCTCCCGGTGTCCTGTCAGCTGTTCGGGATGCCGCGATTAACCGCTTCTAAAGGGTTAATACCGCACATCGCCGTGATCGGCGATGTGTGGTATTAGCCGCGGGTCCCGGCCGTTGATGAGCGCCGGGACCGACGCGATATGATGCGGGATCGCGGCGCGATCCCGCTTCATATCGCGGGAGCCGGCGCAGGACGTAAATATACGTCCTGCGTCGTTAAGGGGTTAAGGACACACCCATTTTTTTTTTTGCATTTTTGTTTTTTCCTCCTAGCCTTCTAAAATTCATAACTCTTTTATACTTCCATTCCCAGACCCATATTAGGGCTTGTCTTTTGCGTGACCAGTTGTACTTTGTAATGACATCACTCATTTTACTCTAAAATGTATGGTAAACCCCAAAAACAATTTTTGTGTGAGGAAATTTAAACAAAAATCATAATTTTTCAAATTTGGGGGGTTTCGTTTTTGTGCTGTACACGTTACGCAAAAAATTACATGTTTTCTTTATTCTCTGGGTCAATACAATTAAAATGAAAGCCATGATTACACACATTTCTATTATTGTACTGCTTTAAAAAATCTCAAACTTTTTTTTACAAAATCAGCATGTTTAAAATCACCCTATTTTGACCACCTCCAACTTTCTTATTTTTCCATATTCAGGGATTATGAGGGCACATTTTTAGCAGTTTGTTTTGATACCACGTTTGTGTATATGTGACTTTTTGATCGCTTTTTATAAAAAATTTTGTGATCTGACAAAAAAGCTGAATTTTGACTTTTTTTTTTTTTAACATTTACGCCGTTCGCCATAGGGAATCAATAAGATTATATTTTTATAGTTCGGACATTTACACAGGCAACAACACCAAATATGTTTATTATTTATCTTTTTTACGCTTTTTTAATATGGAAAAAGGGGTGATTTAAAATTTTATTGGGGGAGTGGCTTTTTCACATTTTTTCACATTTTTTAAAACTTTTTTTACATTTATTTTAAACTTTTTTATTCCCAGTAGGGGACTATTTATAGCAATCATTAGATTGCTATTACTGTTCAGTGCTATGCATAGGGCATGGCACTGATCAGTATTATCAGCGATCTTCTGCTCTGGTCTGCTGGAAGGCAGATCAGTGCAGAAGACCCCGGGAGATGGACAGAGGTAGGTGAGGGGACCTCCGTCTGCCATCCTGGATGATCTGATCCCCGAGGCAGTGCCGAGGGTGATCAGATCAGCCATTTAAGTGCCGTACTGCCGCAGATGCCGTGATCTGTATTGATCACGGCACCTGAGGGGTTAATGGCAGACATCAGCGCGATTGCTGATGTCGGCCATTACCGGCGGGTCCACAGCTGCTGGCAGCCGCTGGGACCCACCGGGAATGAAGTTAGCGCAGCTCCTACGCTCGTGTCACAGCCGCGCCGTAAATGTACGGCACTGTGCGCTAAGTGATGCTATGCAGCGGAGCACATTTACAGTACATGTCCTTAAGGGGTTAAGCATCATTACTTTATGTCAAACATTTGAAGTTTGCATCTGCACTGCTGTGATATAAAAAGCTCCAAACAATTCAGAATTGTGTTAAATTTGGTCACACAGCAGATTTGCTGACATCAACATCTTCATGCTAAGTTGCCTAATGCTATACAGTATATAAATGAATCTGAAGCAATTACTTTTTTGAAACTGTAATATACAATAAGAAAACTTTGCAAGCAAAACGTTTAATTAAATATAATCATTCTGAGGAGACGACAAACATTTCTCCTATAGCAATGGGGGGCAATTCAAGTCTCGTGAAATTAATATTTTTCATGCATGTTGAACAAGCTTTGTATTGACAATCCTAAGGTCTGGCTGCTTCCTCCACTTCAGCATTTTATTCTATTATACAGATGAAAATCTTTGATACTGTGAAACCCTTTGATGTGACACGGGAGGGCTAGACGGAATAGTATGTAAATGAGGGTATGCACGGTTTTAGAATATCATAGAATATTTCATTAAATGAGAGATATTGGGTGGGGGAATCCATATGGAGATAAGATTGAAACATGAAAGGGTTATATGTACATATCCACGGACTGAAATGACCTACCAAGGATGTTGAATGTCATGTCAATACTAGTCATATTTTGCATGAAAATAAAATTTTTCCAAGATATGTTATTAGAATGTCCTACAGTCATTTCTTTGTAGGTTACAAAGAAAAAAACATCAAGTACTTGAACCTGAAAATGAAGAGAACAGACTGAAGAAGTCATTAAAGGTATGAAAACTGGGGGGAAAAATTACAAATAATAGGATTTATGTTTTCTGTCAAAGTGGGTAAAGCTGGCCATAAACCTTAGATATGTATTGGCGTAACCCACTACTTGCAGTAGGATGGGCTGGCCATTTCATTTTTAAAGGGGCCACCCGATTCACCTAAAATGGCACATATCAGGGGGAAAAAGAAATGGGCATGTTGGATTTGAACTGCCCAATCTTATTGTTTTTGGGAAGATAAGTTGGAGCTTGTGGTGCCTACCAGTGGCTTTCTCCCCCTTCTGCATTCAGAGCACATGCATATTCAGCCGAGCTAAGAGTGCATGTATGTGGGGGATCGGGGAAATAGCCTTACATAGATGTTGGTTGAATTAGCTATCTGTTTGGTTGTGTTTTAATTGTATCTTCAGTGGGAACTTTGGTGGGAAGGGGGTATTCAAAGCTGGTCCCAGTATTGTGTTGGCCTAAAATACACCAAAGTCACTAGTTATTGGTACAAGGACAGATTCAAACTCTATTTCCACCATGATGCAGATTAGCCATAAGGCTGTATGGAGGAGGTTGCATCATTAAAAAATACTGATGAACAGCTACGCACACATCTTCTTCATGAGGGGGGTTGCTTCTTAGTTTTATTACTTTCCCCAGGTCAAATCGTACAAAGTGTGACAGTTAAAGGGTTTTCCCATGTTGTAAGGTGATTATTATCTGTTTCTTGTGGGGTGGGAGCAACCCAATCTCAACAGCAGGGATCCAAGTCTCCCGTTAGAATCGGTAGACCATAGCAGTCAAAGGTGAATCAGAATAGGAGGGCATAGTTTTAGGAGGTGCAGTGGTAGCCGTTCCACCCAACCCTGAAAGATCCCTTTACCACTGTACAAAGTGTGTCAGCACCACATTTAACATAATTAATAAAGGTAACATATGTATTCCCAGAGGACAAAGTGACAACTAGGAAAAAATTGGCAGATGTAAAATTAGATCCTTAGTTCGGCGCAGCGCAGTAGAAGAAGAGTCCATAATGCAGGGGTTAACTTCATTTGGTTTATTTAAAACACAATGGCAAAGCGTTTCTTGCCTGTACAGGGCACTTCCTTAGGCTATGTGCCAGGCAAATTGCCTGAGGAAGTGCCCTGTATGGGCAAGAAATGCGTTGCGATTGTGTTTTGAATAAACCATATGAAGTTAACCCCTGCATTACGGACTCTTCTTCTACTGCGCTGCGCCGAACTAAGGATCCAATTTTACATCTGCCATTTTTTTCCTATGAATCTCCACCGGTGAGCAAGTCTTCAACCGGAGGATCCTGGCTGCATGCAGATTTATCTATTATGCTCTTCATGGTGTTGTGCCCACAGTGCAACACATTCTGGTAAGCGCAATTCTTGTACTTGTGCCAAATACTCTCACGGTACCGCACTAGGGGCGCGTGTGTTTTTTTTTCTCTTCTTTCTTATCTAAAGTGGCAACTAGGGCCTAAACCAAATTATTAGGTAGATCTCTAAATGCATCCTAAAGGCTAATGGAATAATTTATGTAGTTTCCTATGTGTGAGGTCCCCCTATATAATCTGGGACACATACAGTCTCTCGGCTGCAGCTACTACCCTTGGTTTATTTTTAACATATGAATGCATGTTGTTAACAATTATATTAAATCTAGCACTTTATCATTTTATCCATCTCTTATCACAAAAGTCACCTTTTACTTAAAATATAAGCAGACAATAAAAGCTTTTTTTGTTATTTACATTTTTTTTTCTTTTCGTTTTATGTGCCATTTATCTGCATTCTGCTGTATATGACTATTTTAATTATTCAAGAAATAATGTTTGTACTATAACTTGCCTGGGGCAGCTTTATATCAAGTGGAACACAGATACAGGACATGAGTTAACCAACAGTGGCCCATAACTTCTCTCCTGGTAGCAACAAAAGAGTTATTCTTTAGCCTAAAAAATATAAAAGTATGATTCATATCCCAAATTCCACTACTACCATAAGGCATACAAAAATTATGCTATTGCTACTACTACTACTACTACTACTGCTGCTACTACTACTTATTATAATAATGTAATAATAATAATAATAATATTATTAATAAGCAAAAAAATAAAATAAAAAATAAAGAATACATTTTAAATGGGGGTTTCTCACCTGAACAACCAACTTTTCTTTTGTCCTATTAGACACATGGATATTATGGTGGGGGTTGCTGTTTGAGACCCCCTCTATAAACCAATGAGAAGACTTGGTAACAATTACTGCTTCTTGCTCTGGCTTACCCCATCTAAAGGGACATTTTTAGGGGGCTGGAAAGTAGGCAAATGCCCAGGCTTTTATTTTCCTTGATCAAAACCAAGAAGTGATTGAATTCACCTCTAATCCTTTAACTTTCCTAGAAACCAAGGAGTTTGAGATTGCCAGAAAAAATGGTGAGGGACTGACTGTAAAATGCACTTTGTGTAATGCACCTTATGGCTGCACCGTTTACTTCTCTATATACATATTATAGACTGTAAGCAAATGAGCCACTGTGCCCTTTACATTACATCAGTGCACCTAAACTTATACCACCCCTGGTATCACTTCAGGGTAGACCCTGGGGGAAATCCTTCCTACCCCATTAGAGAGACCTCCTACACAACAAGATCAGCCTAAGAAGCATGACCTGTGGGTTCCTGAAGCTCGCCAGACCATGACCAGTTGTAGCACTGCAAGGCCCAGCCAGCCCTCTGACTTACATGCCCACTGCACTGACATAAAGATGGTGGGGGCCCCAGTACATACTGTATCAGATGGTAGGCTGGCCCTGCTATCTTTGGTTGGTTTGGACATACAGGTCTAAAGTTTATAGGTTTATCTATTCTGCAGTAAATTTTTCAAACCTGTCAGGGCTTTATTAAGGACAGAAGTAATCACTCTGCTGTAAACAAAGACTTATTATTTATTTAAAACATGCCTGTCATATCACATAAAAAATAATGCTGTTACGCCGAGCGCTCCGGGTCCCCGCTCCTCCCCGGAGCGCTCGCTTCACTCTCCCCGCGGCAGCGCTCCGGTCACGTCCTCTGACCCGGGGCGCTGCGATTCCGCTGCCAGCCGGGATGCGATTCGCGATGCGGGTAGCGCCCGCTCGCGATGCGCACCCCGGCTCCCCTACCTGACTCGCTCTCCGTCTGTTCTGTCCCGGCGCGCGCGGCCCCGCTCCCTAGGGCGCGCGCGCGCCGGGTCTCTGCGATTTAAAGGGCCACTGCGCCGCTGATTGGCGCAGTGGTCCCAATTAGTGTGTTCACCTGTGCACTTCCCTATATCACCTCACTTCCCCTGCACTCCCTTGCCGGATCTTGTTGCCTTAGTGCCAGTGAAAGCGTTCCTTGTGTGTTCCTTGCCTGTGTTTCCAGACCTTCTGCCGTTGCCCCTGACTACGATCCTTGCTGCCTGCCCCGACCTTCTGCTACGTCCGACCTTGCTTTTGCCTACTCCCCTGTACCGCGCCTATCTTCAGCAGCCAGAGAGGTGAGCCGTTGCTAGTGGATACGACCTGGTCACTACCGCCGCAGCAAGACCATCCCGCTTTGCGGCGGGCTCTGGTGAAAACCAGTAGTGGCTTAGAACCGGTCCACTAGCACGGTCCACGCCAATCCCTCTCTGGCACAGAGGATCCACTACCTGCCAGCCGGCATCGTGACAGTAGATCCGGCCATGGATCCCGCTGAAGTTCCTCTGCCAGTTGTCGCTGACCTCACCACGGTGGTCGCCCAGCAGTCACAACAGATAGCGCAACAAGGCCAACAGCTGTCTCAACTGACCGTTATGCTACAACAGTTACTACCACAGCTTCAGCAGTCATCTCCTCCGCCAGCTCCTGCACCTCCTCCGCAGCGAGTGGCCGCTCCTGGGATACGCTTATCCTTGCCGGATAAATTTGATGGGGACTCTAAGTTTTGCCGTGGCTTTCTTTCCCAATGTTCCCTGCATCTGGAGATGATGTCGGACCTGTTTCCCACTGAAAGGTCTAAGGTGGCTTTCGTAGTCAGCCTTCTGTCCGGAAAAGCCCTGTCATGGGCCACACCGCTCTGGGACCGCAATGACCCCGTCACTGCCTCTGTACACTCCTTCTTCTCGGAAATCCGAAGTGTCTTTGAGGAACCTGCCCGAGCCTCTTCTGCTGAGACTGCCCTGTTGAACCTGGTCCAGGGTAATTCTTCCGTTGGCGAGTATGCCGTACAATTCCGTACTCTTGCTTCAGAATTGTCCTGGAATAATGAGGCCCTCTGCGCGACCTTCAAAAAAGGCCTATCCAGCAACATTAAAGATGTTCTGGCCGCACGAGAAATTCCTGCTAATCTACATGAACTTATTCACCTAGCCACTCGCATTGACATGCGTTTTTCCGAAAGGCGTCAGGAACTCCGCCAAGATATGGACTCTGTTCGCACGAGGCGTTTCTTCTCCTCGGCTCCTCTCTCCTCTGGTCCCCTGCAATCTGTTCCTGTGCCTCCCGCCGTGGAGGCTATGCAGGTCGACCGATCTCGCCTGACACCTCAAGAGAGGACACGACGCCGTATGGAGAACCTCTGCCTGTACTGTGCTAGTACCGAACACTTCCTAAGAGATTGTCCTATCCGTCCTCCCCGCCTGGAAAGACGTACGCTGACTCCGCACAAAGGTGAGACAGTCCTTGATGTCTACTCTGCTTCTCCACGTCTTACTGTGCCTGTGCGGATGTCTGCCTCTGCCTTCTCCTTCTCTACAGTGGCCTTCTTGGACTCAGGATCTGCAGGAAATTTTATTTTGGCCTCTCTCGTCAACAGGTTCAACATCCCGGTGACCAGTCTCGCCAGACCCCTCTACATCAATTGTGTAAATAATGAAAGATTGGACTGTACCATACGTTTCCGCACGGAGCCCCTTCTTATGAGCATCGGATCTCATCATGAGAGGATTGAACTTTTGGTCCTCCCCAATTGCACCTCGGAAATTCTCCTTGGACTTCCCTGGCTTCAACTTCATTCCCCTACCCTGGATTGGTCCACTGGGGAGATCAAGAGTTGGGGGTCCTCTTGTTCCAAGAACTGTCTAAAACCGGTTCCCAGTAACCCTTGCCGTAACTCTGTGGTTCCTCCAGTAACCGGTCTCCCTAAGGCCTATATGGACTTCGCGGATGTTTTCTGCAAAAAACAAGCTGAGACTCTACCTCCTCACAGGCCTTATGATTGCCCTATCGATCTCCTCCCGGGCACTACTCCACCCCGGGGCAGAATTTATCCTCTCTCTGCCCCAGAGACTCTTGCCATGTCCGAATACGTCCAGGAGAATCTAAAAAAGGGCTTTATCCGTAAATCCTCCTCTCCTGCCGGAGCCGGATTTTTCTTTGTGTCCAAAAAAGATGGCTCCCTACGTCCTTGCATTGACTACCGCGGTCTTAATAAAATCACGGTTAAGAACCGCTACCCCTTACCCCTCATCTCTGAACTCTTTGATCGCCTCCAAGGTGCCCACATCTTCACTAAATTGGACTTAAGAGGCGCCTATAACCTCATCCGCATCAGAGAGGGGGACGAGTGGAAAACGGCATTTAACACCAGAGATGGACACTTTGAGTATCTGGTCATGCCCTTTGGACTGTGCAACGCCCCTGCCGTCTTCCAAGACTTTGTCAATGAAATTTTTCGTGATCTGTTATACTCCTGTGTTGTTGTATATCTGGACGATATCCTAATTTTTTCTGCCAATCTAGAAGAACACCGCCAGCATGTCCGTATGGTTCTTCAGAGACTTCGTGACAACCAACTCTATGCCAAAATTGAGAAATGTCTGTTTGAATGCCAATCTCTTCCTTTTCTAGGATATTTGGTCTCTGGCCAGGGACTACAGATGGATCCAGACAAACTCTCTGCCGTCTTAGATTGGCCACGCCCCTCCGGACTCCGTGCTATCCAACGCTTTTTGGGGTTCGCCAATTATTACAGGCAATTTATTCCACATTTTTCTACCATTGTGGCTCCTATCGTGGCTTTAACCAAAAAAAATGCTGATCCCAAGTCCTGGCCTCCTCAAGCAGAAGACGCCTTTAAACGACTCAAGTCTGCCTTTTCTTCGGCTCCCGTCCTCTCCAGACCTGACCCTTCCAAACCCTTCCTATTGGAGGTTGATGCCTCCTCAGTGGGAGCTGGAGCTGTTCTTCTACAAAAAATTCTTCCGGGCATGCTGTCACTTGTGGTTTTTTCTCTAGGACCTTCTCTCCAGCGGAGAGGAACTACTCCATCGGGGATCGAGAGCTTCTAGCCATCAAATTAGCACTTGAGGAATGGAGGCATCTGCTGGAGGGATCAAGTTCTCCTGTTATTATCTACACCGACCACAAGAACCTCTCCTACCTCCAGTCTGCCCAACGGCTGAATCCTCGCCAGGCCCGGTGGTCTCTGTTCTTTGCCCGATTTAATTTTGAGATTCACTTTCGTCCTGCCGATAAGAACATTAGGGCCGATGCTCTCTCTCGTTCCTCGGATGCCTCAGAAGTTGAACTCTCTCCGCAACACATCATTCCACCTGACTGCCTGATCTCCACTTCTCCTGCCTCCATCAGGCAGACTCCTCCAGGAAAGACCTTTGTTTCTCCTCGCCAACGCCTCGGAATCCTCAAATGGGGTCACTCCTCCCATCTCGCAGGTCATGCGGGTATCAAGAAATCTGTGCAACTCATCTCCCGCTTCTATTGGTGGCCGACTCTGGAGACGGATGTTGTGGACTTTGTGCGAGCCTGCACTATCTGTGCCCGGGATAAGACTCCTCGCCAGAAGCCCGCTGGTTTTCTTCATCCTCTGCCTGTCCCCGAACAGCCTTGGTCTCTGATTGGTATGGATTTTATTACTGATTTACCCCCTTCCCGTGGCAACACTGTTATTTGGGTGGTCGTTGATCGATTCTCCAAAATGGCACATTTCATCCCTCTTCCTGGTCTTCCTTCTGCGCCTCAGTTGGCTAAACAATTTTTTGTACACATTTTTCGTCTTCACGGGTTGCCTACGCAGATTGTCTCGGATAGAGGCGTCCAATTCGTGTCTAAATTCTGGAGGGCTCTCTGTAAACAACTCAAGATTAAATTAAATTTTTCTTCTGCATATCATCCCCAGTCCAATGGACAAGTAGAAAGGATTAACCAGATCTTGGGTGATTATTTGCGACATTTTGTTTCCTCCCGCCAGGATGACTGGGCAGATCTCCTCCCATGGGCCGAATTCTCGTATAACTTCAGGGTCTCTGAGTCTTCCTCCAAATCCCCATTTTTCGTGGTGTACGGCCGTCACCCTCTTCCCCCCCTCCCTACTCCCTTGCCCTCTGGTCTGCCCGCTGTGGATGAAATTTCTCGTGACCTTTCCATCATATGGAGAGAGACCCAAAATTCTCTCTTACAGGCTTCATCACGCATGAAGAAGTTCGCGGATAAGAAAAGAAGAGCTCCCCCCGTTTTTTCCCCTGGAGACAAGGTATGGCTCTCCGCTAAATATGTCCGCTTCCGTGTCCCTAGCTACAAGTTGGGACCACGCTATCTTGGTCCTTTCAAAATTTTGTGTCAAATTAATCCTGTCTCTTATAAACTTCTTCTTCCTCCCTCTCTTCGTATCCCTAATGCCTTTCACGTCTCTCTTCTCAAACCACTCATCCTCAACCGTTTTTCTCCCAAATCTGTTCCTCCCACTCCTGTTTCTGGCTCCTCGGACATCTTCTCGGTCAAAGAAATTTTAGCTGCCAAAAAGGTCAGAGGGAAAAATTTTTTTTTAGTGGACTGGGAGGGTTGTGGTCCTGAAGAGAGATCCTGGGAACCTGAGGACAACATCCTAGACAAAAGTCTGCTCCTCAGGTTCTCAGGCTCTAAGAAGAGGGGGAGACCCAAGGGGGGGGGTACTGTTACGCCGAGCGCTCCGGGTCCCCGCTCCTCCCCGGAGCGCTCGCTTCACTCTCCCCGCGGCAGCGCTCCGGTCACGTCCTCTGACCCGGGGCGCTGCGATTCCGCTGCCAGCCGGGATGCGATTCGCGATGCGGGTAGCGCCCGCTCGCGATGCGCACCCCGGCTCCCCTACCTGACTCGCTCTCCGTCTGTTCTGTCCCGGCGCGCGCGGCCCCGCTCCCTAGGGCGCGCGCGCGCCGGGTCTCTGCGATTTAAAGGGCCACTGCGCCGCTGATTGGCGCAGTGGTCCCAATTAGTGTGTTCACCTGTGCACTTCCCTATATCACCTCACTTCCCCTGCACTCCCTTGCCGGATCTTGTTGCCTTAGTGCCAGTGAAAGCGTTCCTTGTGTGTTCCTTGCCTGTGTTTCCAGACCTTCTGCCGTTGCCCCTGACTACGATCCTTGCTGCCTGCCCCGACCTTCTGCTACGTCCGACCTTGCTTTTGCCTACTCCCCTGTACCGCGCCTATCTTCAGCAGCCAGAGAGGTGAGCCGTTGCTAGTGGATACGACCTGGTCACTACCGCCGCAGCAAGACCATCCCGCTTTGCGGCGGGCTCTGGTGAAAACCAGTAGTGGCTTAGAACCGGTCCACTAGCACGGTCCACGCCAATCCCTCTCTGGCACAGAGGATCCACTACCTGCCAGCCGGCATCGTGACAAATGCTCACACATGTTACTCACTAGGTCATACAGATTATTTTAATTTTTTATGTGTCTAGCTTCTGTATTTGGCTAAAAAAAATCCCTCTTATCTGCTGCTCACTCATTCTGACATCCACTGCTTAGAAAGGAGCATGACCGATGCAGGCACTGAGCCCGCCCTCACTCACCATTGATTCACTTCCTCCCAGAGTCTACTGAGCTGCTATGTAACCGCTATGTCACTGCAGACCGCTATGTAACTGCTTCCTCTCTGTTTTCATGCTGCAGTCTGGCAGACAGGACAGGGGGGAGCACAGTGGAATGCTAGCCCCGTCCTCACTTATTGGACTTTGTCTCAGCCTGTGCATCAGCTGAGACAAATATGATGCTGCAGCCAGACAGGATTGTGGGGGGCATTCATCATTGTCGGTGTAAATGAAGCATTTTTCTACACCTTTTTTGTGTGTGCTGGTAATGTGTAGGAGCACCAAATGTTATACATTTTGTGCAGGTACAAATTTCACTCTTCACATACACCAAAAAGCTAAGCTAAGTTTGGGCTAGTGTAGTTTAGAGAAATTTTCTGCGCCTTTTCACAAAAAGTATGCGTTGATAAATTTATTACCGTATTTTTCGCCCTATAGGACGCACTGGCGTATAAGACGCACCCAATTTATAGGTGCAAAATCTAAAAAAATAAAGATTTTGAACCCAATAGTGGTCTTCAACCTGCGGACCTCCAGATGTTGCAAAACTACAACTCCCAGCATGCCCGGACAGCCGTTGGCTGTCCGGGCATGATGGGAGTTGTAGTTTTGCAACATCTGGAGGTCCGCAGATTGAAGACCACTGCATAGGAGGTAATACTCACGTGTCCCCGCCGCTCCGGACCCGTCACCGCTGCCCTGGATGTCGCTCCATCGCTGTGGCCGTGTCCCCGTCGCTCCGGAACGTCTCTGCTGCCGGCCAGATATCCTTGCTCTCCGTCTCCGCCATCACGTTGTTACGCACGCCGAAGCACATACGCGACGACGTGATGACGAGGAAGGAGAGCGCCGGCCATACAGGGGATCCCGGGACGGAGCAGACACCGAGGAGGCAGGTAAGGTCCCTCCAGGAGTCCTGTAAGCACTAACCCGGCTATTCAGTCGGGCTGTTCAGGACCGCCGCGGTGAAACCAGCCGGGTTAGTTTCACTCTCCCTTCAGACACGGTGGTCAGCTTTGATCGCCGCGTCTGAAGGGTTAATACAGGGCATCACCGCGATCGGTGATGTCCTGTATTAGCCGCGGGTCCCGGCCGTTGATGGCCGCAGGGACCGCCGCGATAGGGGTGTATTCGCCGTATTAGACGCACAACTTTTCCCCCCCAGTTTTGGGGAAGAAAAAGTGCGTCTTATACGGCGAAAATTACGGTACCACTGCGTAAGACTAACCTTAAACGGGTACTCCGGTGGAAAACTTTTTTTTTTTTTAATCAACTGGTGCCAGAAGGTTAAACAGATTTGTATATTAAACAGAAAAAAGTGGGTTTGTGCAGCTCACAATTATATACTGACCGAGGTGAAGTAGGCTAGAAAACACCTATACCCTAGGTGTGAGAGCAAAATAAAATATTTGATACAAAGATTGCCTACACCTCAAGGGCAGTATTCACATTAATTGATTGGTTGACTGAGACCGTGCTTCAATTATGAACCAAATTTTATTAAAAGTACAGCTTATGTTGCATAAAATATAGTGCATAAAATATTTCCCACACAGGGCCCTTGTGGGGAAAATAACAGTTACAATAAGAATAAGTGTGGAGAGTAGAGATGAGCGAACTTACAGTAAATTCCATTCGTCACAAACTTCTCGGCTCGGCAGTTGATGACTCATCCTGCGTCAAATTAGTTAAGCCCTCAGGTGCTCCGGTGGGCTGGAAAAGGTGGATACATTCCTAGGAAAGGGTCTCCTAGGACTGTATCCACGTTTTCCAGCCCACCGGAGCACCTGAAAGCTGAACTAATTTATGCAGGAAAAGTCATCAACTGCCGAGCCGAGAAGTTCGTGACAAATCGAATTTACTGTAAATTCGCTCATCTCTAGTGGAGAGCATAAAACAAAAATTAATAGACAGTAAAATTGTGTTGTGACCGATAGTCCGGCAATTTGGAAAATCTGATGGAATAGTCCAGCAAATAAGAAGATGATATAGTCCAGAGAATAAGAATAGTATTTCCAGATGGTGGAATAATGTGACATGAAATTAATATTACCGGATAATTGGAGGTCCCGCTCTGGTGGGCTGCTTTGTGAGCGCTTGCATGCGCCGGCACGTCTGGTTCTGATGGCACCCGAACCCGGTGTATGATGTTCTCGTCTGCAGTAAATCGGAGGTAACCGAAGTAGATGGTTCCTGCTGGGTTATCTCGTGGTGATAGCGTGTGACGTCAGCAGTGGATGGAAACAGATCACAGGATCAGCAGTTCTCCCATAGCAGGCGGATCTCGATAGTGGTGAGAGATACAAGTGGCAGCCGGTTTTTTGATTAAAAACAGTCTTTAGTGCTGGTTGGTATAAAAGTCCATAGAGCGGGCACTCTAGATTAGCCTTTGTGTAGAGATACTACAGAGGAAATTCTTTTCTTTTTGGAACACATCACCAGCACAGTGCTCTCTGCCGACATCTCTGTCCATTTTAAGAATAGGAGAAAGAGCAGGAGAAAATCCCCTTGGCAAACATATGCTGCTCTTGGCAGTTCCTAAAATGGACAAAGATGTCAGCAGAGAGCACTGTTCTCGTGATGTCAGCAGAGAGCTCTGTGTTCCAAAAAGAAAATAATTTCCTCTGTAGTATTCAACAGCTTATAAGTAATGGAAGGATTAAGATTTTTTTTAAATAGTGGTCATTTACAAATCTGTTTAACTTTCTGCCACCAGTTGATTTAAAAAAAAATAAAAAATAAAGTTTTCCACCGAAGTACCTCTTTAACAGCTGGACTTGCCACTTAAAAAATAAAAATAAAAAAAAGTGTCAACCAAAAAGGCGCAAAAATAGCGCCAAATGTGAGACAAGTCTACACACAAACACAGCTCTAAAAACAAAGATAAATGCCCTCCTATGTTTTGGATGGTATGGGAACCCCCTAGTGGCCTTGTTAATAAGCCATGATTTCTAAAAAAGGAGACAAAATTGTTTATGAAGTATATTAGAAAGGTTAATATTTTGCCAAGATGTACAACATATAAAAAGTTTTTGAATCTAACAATGCCCATTTAAGACTGAATTTGTAAGCTTGTTGTTGTTGTAGGTATAAAGGATGAATGAGCAATAACGGTTGCTACATTACTCGTAAGGGTGAAACAAACAAGATAGAAACACCAGAGATGAAAGGATACATAATTATAATAAGAAATATACAAAAGATGAGACATATTTGTATCAAGCATCAAGTGACGGGAACAATTAGACATAAACAAAACAGTTTTTGCGAAGGGTTTGAAGTCCAATCAATTATTAAGCAGAATTTCCACCTCTGTTCTACCTCCTGTTAAAATTCATAGCCTCTGCACTCATCAAATATTGATTTTTTTCTCCCAACCAACGCTGATGTCTTCTCCTTTCAACATTATTATAATGAGGGATAACAATCAAATTGTCCTTGCTGAAACTCAATCATTTCCCTATGCCATCTGCATTGATCTTTTTTGGTAGCTTTTACCATAAATTATTCCATTCAATTAAGTGAACCTGCTCGCAGTGGCATTTTGCAAACTAAATAATTTATTGAGTATTTTGGAGCAAACTAAAAACGATCTGTTTATTGCATATGTTTTCTACCAGCATAAAAAACAATGTAAGCACCTCTGTGGACATTTGTCGCATTCTTTACTTAGGGAAGGAAATCACCCGGGGATGGAAGACACCAGTCATTAACAAATTACAGAGTATTATGGTGTCACCTCAAGAAGCTTTGTTACTGGCAAGAAGACAACTCTATAGTAAATAGAGGCAATAAAGGTGTGTGGCTGCTCTGGGGCCTTCGGAGAGAGGAAGCTCAGTTGCAGATGGCTACATCCATTATTTTAATGTACTGTAATGCCGAGATCTTCTCTCCACAAGTTCTGCAATGTTAGCAAATGAGTGTTGGGATTGGAAGGAGATGGGGGCCAATACAAGCACCAAGCCTCAGGTGGTTGGGTGTGGGGTGGTATAAAGAAATACATTTGCCACCCATACATCTATGTACAGTACCTCGCATAAGTATTGACTCCCTTTGACTTTATGCCCATTTAGCTACTCTCACAAACTGAAATTCAAATAGACTTAATGGGGTACTCCCGTGCCCCACGCCCTTGTGACATCACACCACCACCCCTCCATTCATATCTATGGGAGGGGGCGTGATGGCCGTCACGCCCCCTCCCATAGACATGAATGGAGGGGGCGTGCTGTGACATCATGAAAGGAGTGGCCGTGATGTCATGATCATGGCCGCCCGCTCCACACGTTCTGAACAGGATGTTCAGAACGTTGGGGCACGGGAGTAGCCCTTTAAGTTGACTTTTACCATTTGATCAACACAACATGCATAGTACTTTGAAAGCACAACATATATTTTATTGCAGTACAAGTAATAATGAGAACAGAAAAGTTGACATCTGTTGGATGCATAAGTATTTACCCCCAACCGGGTTGACGGCTGGCCCTATTATACAGAGTAATATGAGTCTAAAATCACCCCGTGTAATAGAGTACAAACGTGACTAACATGAGCAGTGGACCCATTTGGTTGCTAATGGATTTACATTTGTGCTAAACCAGGGAGTGGAGTTTAAGGGATATTGGGGAGATGTATCAAAATCTGTGCAGAGGAAAGGTTGAGCAGTTGCCCATAGCAAGCAATCAGATCACTTCTTTCATTTTTCAGAGGCCTTTTTAAAAATTAAAGAAGTGATCTAATAGGCTGCTATGGCAACTGGTCTACTTTTCCTCTTCACAGGTTTTGATAAATCTCAACAATTATGTCTTTCACCATTAGCCCTTACTTATGGATGTGGAGTTTCCCTCAATGAGTGCTCATGTTTCTGTTTTAAGACTTGTCCTTGTTAACAGTAGATTGTAAGAGACAATACTAAGGCAGAAGGCAGGGATTAAGATAGGCAGAGTTTAGTTGTAGGTGGTAGACAGGCAGAGGCCTGGGTTGGCAACAGCCAAAAAGATGTGGTCAAGTATACAAGCTGGGGTTGGTGCCAAATGGAACAGGAATAAACACACAGCAACAAAGTCTAAATCTTGAGGGACCTTAAAGGGGTTACCACCATAAGGGGATTTTAGTACTTACCAGCCAGAACTGGGTATTTCCTGTTGGATTTTGTTCTCTAAACTGCACATCCCACAGTTCCATGCTTGAAAGTTTGAGATCACTTTCCTCCCTTCCACACATCAGCCACCACACCCATTGAAACACAGTGTTTTCTAACCAGGGGGCCTACAGCTGTTGCAAAATTGAAGCAGGACAGGCTCCCTCTGATCACCTGACTAGTGATCTCAGATCTTGAAACACTGCAACCTGGGAAAACATGAGTAATTTTGTAAGCTGTTAAAAATAAATATTGGGGTGAAAATCACAGAAGAATTGTGAGAAAACCATCACACACAGGTACATACACTATATTATGAACTACAATAACTTTACAGCCCCTGTAGCACAGTCAAATAAAAAAAAAATCCTGGAATACCCCTTTAATGTTCAGGCAAGGAGAGATGAATAGAAATAAACAAAAGCATGTATCTTTTGTTTTATTTTCACCTACTGAAGAAGGGGTCATATACTAATATTCAGAACCCTGAGACACGTCTGAAACATTTTTTTATATCCGTCTGAATACCGCACTAGCGAAAGGCACTGCTTCCTGAAAAAGTCTGTACCTGTTACTTACTCCGTGAACTGCAGGATATCTGCCCAAATCTGCAGGATTTTCTGACACAGTCCGGGAACACTGCTTCCAAGTCTCGCTACTCCTGCCAGAGTAACGTTAGACACAACCTCGTGGGAGATCGCAAACACAGCATGCACGGTATCTATCTGGAGCCGGCAGTCGGCTGTGACCTTGAGAGTCACCACAGCGCCCGCATTGAACCAACAGCCGCGGGACAACCAAGCGGGTCCTTTGGAGCACGAGACCAGCGGCTAAAGGATTGGTGAGAACTGTATCTCTAAGCTAGAAACTTTACATTCATTAATGTTTAACTGGACGAGTCAGACTACCATTTCAAAAACACCTTATTTGAAGTGCGGATAGGGTATACGTTTTTCAGTAATGTTTAGGAAGAGAGATCTCCTTTAATTGTAATGATACCTGTAGGATTTAAGGTGTCCCTATAACTAATATTGCTTTCCGACTGTACATATTGAGTGGTTGCTTTAGGAAAACATAAACGTTAACATTTTTGGTATCTTTTGAACTAAAGAAGAACTACAATATATTGTAAATGGAATACCTATACTATCAGTAGTTATTAATGCCTACATCCAGGATTCCTAGAATGTAAAAAGATTGGGCATGTTGGATTTGAATATCAGAAGATTAGCAGCTGCTAGGTATCCTATGACATCCATGCTCCACCCAATGCCGAATTAGAAGGTCTTCTGCAAAGGGTACTTTTAGTAGAAAGGGGCCACACTAAGATCTATTGGAGTCGGGAAGGAAATTTTCATCTGTCATGGGGCAATTGACATCAGCCAAAAGGAGTTTTGCTTTCCACTGGATCAAAACAGTAGGGTTTTAGGTTCAACTTAACCCCTTAATGACAATGGACGTAAATGTACGTCATGGTGACGTGGTACTTAACGCACCATGACATACATTTACGCGCCGCCATGATCGCAAGCACCGGAGCGGTACTCGCCTCATGCGTGGCAGGTCCCGGCTGCTATCAGCAGCCAGGGACCCGCCGGTAATAGCGGACATCTGCCATTGCGCGGATGTCCACCATTAACCCCTCAGATGCCGTGATCAATACAGATCACGGCATCTGCAGCAGTGCGGTACTTTGTATGGATGATCGGATCACCCGCAGCGCTGGCGCGGGGATCCGATCATTTGGCATGGCGGCTGGAGGTCCCCTCACCTGGCTCCGGCTGGCTCCCGGGGTCTTCTGCTCTGGTCTGAGATCGAGCAGACCAGAGCAGAAGATCACCGATAATACTGATCAGTGCTATGTCCTATACATAGCACTGAACAGTTTTAGCAATCAACTAATTGCTATGAATATTCCCCTATGGGGACAAAAAAAGTGTAAAAAAAAAGTGTAAAAAAAATGTAAAATGCTAAAGTTAAAACATTTGAAAAATCCTTTCCCCAATAAAAAAGTAAAATGTCAGTTTTTCCCATTTTACCCCCAAAAAGTGTAAAAGAAAAATAATATACATATTTGATATCACCACGTGTGTAAAAGTCTCAACTATTAAAATATATTGTTAATTATCCCGTATGGTGAACGGCGTAAACGTAAAAAAATTTCTAAAGTCCAAAATTGCTTTTTGTCACATTTTATTTCCAAAAAAATGTATAAAAATTTTATAAAAGTGCTATAAAAACTACAGATCATGGAGCAAAAAATGAGCCATCTTTTCGCCCCATATACAGAAAAATGAGAAAGTTATAGGTGATCAAAATAGGGCAATTTAAAACATACAAATTTTGTTAAAATGGTTTGAGATTTTTTTTAAGTTGCACAATTATAGAAAAGCATATAAGATGAGTATTATTTTAATCATATTGACCCACAGAATAAAGAAAACGTCATTTTTACTGGAAAGTGTACAGCGTGAAAACAAAACCTTCCAAAATTTGCTAAATTGCAATTTTCTTTTCAATTTTCCCACATAAATAATATTTGTTTGGTTGCTCCGTACATTGTATGGTAAAATAAATGATATAATTACAAATATCATTTAAATGATATAATTACAAAGTACAATTGATACAAAAAACAAGCCCTCATATGGGTCTGTGGATGGAAATATAAGAGAGTTATGATTTTTAGGAAAAAACGAAAATGCAAAAATAAAATTGGTCTGGACCTTGAGGCCAAAATGGGCCTGGTTCTTAAGGGGTTAGTGGACTCTTGTCTTTTGTTCAAAGATACGTGAAGGTCTATTATTGGTGCATTCACATAATTGGCTGCCCCTAAGGAAATCTAGAATAGTACATTAACCAGATATTGTACCGATGCTATACAAAAGTCATATACTGTCATCATTAGAAGCAGCCATTGGTTTCTCTGAGGTATTGAATGTAAGACATACATGCCAGTGATGCCTGCAATAAGAGGCTTGTTTGACAGTTCACTAAAGACACTCACAGGTTAAAGCTCCTTTACTTATCCTATTGCTCCTGTCAAGAAAAAAATACACTAATAATGTAGTGAAGACACAATATTTGGGTGAAGGCTCGCTAAAGGTTTTGACAGTCTAAATACATGATAAGTGTCACTGGCAAAATTCCTAGGGTAAACAGACAGGAGTTAAGACATTTCACCACAACAGAATGTATGGACTAAGGTTTTGGTCCAGACTCAAAAACAATAATAGTGCATTAGATCAATGTCTATAGTATAATCAGTAATGGTGGGATCTTCAGGCTTTAAAGGGGTACTCCGGTGAAAAACTTTTTTCTTTTAAATCAACTGGTGGCAGAAAGTTAAACATATTTGTAAATTACTTCTATTAAAAAATCTTAATTCTTCCAGTACTTATTACTTATTAGCTGCTGAATGCTACAGAGGAAATCCCTTTCTTTTTGGAACACTGATGACATCACGAGCACAGTGCTCTCTGCTGACATCTCTGTCCATTTTAGCAACCATGCATAACAGATGTATGCTAAGGGCAGCATGGTGGCTCAGTGGTTAGCACTGCTGCCTTGCAGTCCTGGGGACTTGGGTTCAAATCCCACTAAGGATGACAATAAATAAAGCATTATTATTATTATAATAACGTCAGCAGAGAGAACTGTGGTTGTGATGTCATCAGAGAGCATTCCAAAAAGAAAATAATTTCCTCTGTAGTATTCAGCAGCTAATAAGTACAGGAAGGATTAAGATTTTTTTAATAGAAGTAATTTGCAAATATGTTTATCTTTCTGCCACCAGTTGATTTAAAAGAAAAAAAGGTTTTCACCGGAGTACCCCTTTAATATTTTGCAGAGTCCTGGCTTAGTTTTCCTTCTGAAGATCATGCTGCACAAGTTCCCAAAGCTGTAACTTTGCTCTATGTGACTTACACAATTAATAGGAAATATAGATATTAAGAGGAGTCTTAAGACCTACTGTTGTGCTCAAGGGAAATAATAACCCCTAGAGTACTGGATTGGTTTGTGACATGTGAAAGCTGAAAGATGTTGGGCACATGGACTGGTAGACAATGACTAAGGCCTAGTAGTTAAGACTTCACGAGGCCCTATTTTTACCCTATGCTTATTTGGTCAGCCAGGAGCTGACAAACATGTGGATTTTATCCAGGACAATAAAGAAAAGGGGTGCAGTTCCGGAATGGGTTAGCACCAATATACTCCAAACCAAACAAGAGAACTTGTTACCATCATCTCTTTTGTATGAGCCTTGGATTGATTCCCACCATCCTTGCTTTATAATGTTGGAGTGGGCATCCCCGCATAGGCTCTTACCACCCAACAAGGGATAAAGCCAACTTCTCTCCATAGTCCCTAAAAGGTCTTTTTTTTATGTGCGTCATTGTGTTTCATTGTTCCAATGCCATTGTAAAATTGTGAAGCTACACATGGAACAAATCAATGATACTTTAGAGTTTTCTACATTGCCCATTTATATTTTTTCTTGCAATAGATCTTCAGCTTCTCCAGGTCAGGCTGCTATCACACAAATGTTTTATGTATTATTTTTTTCTATTTCCCCTGAAAAGAATTGGATTTATTGGGTCACTTTTTCATCTTTTGTCTCCAGTGAAGATATCTACTTATTCATGCACATACAGGAACAATTTACCAGTGATTGGAATGTTATGTCTTGTTGATGACCCTATGGTGACACCAATGTGCAAGGTGAATCTTGCTGATGTCAGGTCATGGATGACCCCAAGCTTCTATCTGTGAAGAGGCAGCAACTTCTATTTCGCTTTCATCTCTGGGCATTTAACTGTTCATTTCAGACATGAAAGGCAAATGGAGTCTCCGCTTGTGTAGCTGGAGTTAAAAAATAGGATTCTTTCCTTCTCCAGAGCAGAGGATTAGAACCATTCTTCGAAAGAGATTGACAGCCCATTGATGTCCTCTGCCTCATGTCTGTTTTTTTTTCTTCCAAGAATTCTTAATGATGCCTTATGCTAAACAGATTGTTTTAAGTTTTAGACTCTATCCCCCCATGCAAGCTATTATCTGGAGCTGTTACATCTTAAAGACTAATGCGTTGGAAGACATACTAGAAAGACTATCTTACAACATCTAAATAAACTGACACATCAGTCAGAGATGAAGGAAACTCAGTTGCAAATATTTACGCAGCAAAATATGACCTGCGAGTTCCGGTTGTCGCAATTCTACATGAATGGAATGAGAAGCTGTGTGCATTTGGTTTTATAGACAGAAACGCTGGGTCCTATTCACAGAAGCTCATTGTGAATTGATATAAGTACAGATGGGAATATTTTTCTAAGTAATGATCATTTGGATTCATTTTTAGATTTTTTTGGCTGCAACCTCTATGTGTCAATCATGGCAAAAGACAACTCATCTCCATGTCTTATCATGCTGTCAAAGTTGTGCTGTGCCTACAGTTAAGCTTGAAATGGGTTACAAAATAGGATTAAAAAATAAAAATTTCGGAAGGAGACCATAGGGTATATTTAGATATTGCATACGTAATGGATATACTTTAATGACTGAAAATCATCCGAGTGGGGCTTGTTAGATAAACATTTGCAGACATTTATGCAAAAAAATCTGGGGTATGTGAATATAACCTCAGGCTTCAGGACCTTGTGCACTCCTACTACTGAACCAGATTGTACTATGTTCCCTCCCTATATGTTTGTTTGAGAGATAAAAAGAGTAAACCATCAGAAATTAGACATCTAATTGTGCCGTAAATGGTCTCCAGAACCAATAATCACCAAAAAAAAGACCAATTACTTAAATATTTAATCAAATTAGACCTCACCACCCCTTACCCCAACCACCTCTTACCCCAAGACCTCTCCACCTCTTACCCCAGCGTACGTTTTGCTTCTGCTTCGTCACGCCCCCTGATGAAGCACAAGTGTTACGCCGAGCGCTCCGGGTCCCTGCTCCTCCCCGGAGCTCTCGCGGCATTCCTCCCTGTGTTCCAGACCTTCTGCTATTGCTATTGACTACGAACCTTGCCGCCTGCCCCGACCTTCTGCTACGTCTGACCTTGCCTCTGCCTAGTCCTTCTGTCCCACGCCTTCTTAGCAGTCAGCGAGGTTGAGTCGTTGCCGGTGGATACGACCTGGTTGCTACCGCCGCAGCAAGACCATCCCGCTTTGCAGTGGGCTCTGGTGAAAACCAGTAGCAACCTAGAACCGGTCCACCGACACGGTCCACGCCAATCCCTCTCTGACACAGAGGATCCACCTCCAGCCTGCCGAATCCTAACAGTAGATCCGGCCATGGATCCCGCTGAGGTGCCGCTGCCAAGTCTCGCTGACCTACCCACGGTGGTCGCCCAGCAATCTCAGCAAATTGCCCAACAAGGACAGCAGCTGTCGCAGTTGACTGCCATGTTACAGCAACTTCTGCCACTGCTACAGCAGCAACCATCTCCTCCGCCAGCTCCTGCACCTCCTCCGCAGCGAGTGGCCGCTCCTAGCCTCCGCTTGTACCTGCCGGACAAATTTGATGGGGACTCTAGACTCTGCCGTGGTTTCCTGTCTCAATGTTCCCTACATATGGAGATGTTGTCGGACCAATTTCTTACAGAACGGTCTAAGGTGGCGTTCGTAGTTAGTCTTCTGTCTGGAAAGGCCTTGTCTTGGGCCACACACCGCTCTGGGACCGCAATGATCCTGCCACAGCCACAGTCCAGTCCTTCTTCGCTGAAGTCCATAGTGTCTTCAAGGAACCAGCCCGAGCTTCTTCTGCCGAGACTGCCCTGCTGAACCTGGTCCAGGGTAATTCTTCAGTAGGCGAGTACGCCATCCAATTTCGTACTCTCGCCTCTGCATTATCTTGGAATAACGAGGCCCTCTGCGCGACCTTTAAAAAGGCCTATCCAGTAACATCAAGGATGTGCTGGCCGCACGAGAGATTCCTGCCAACCTGCATGAACTTATCCATTTGGCCACCCGCATTGACATGCGTTTTTCTGAAAGACACCAGGAGCTCTGCCAGGAAAAAGACCTTGATCTCTGGGCACCTCTCTCACAGTATCCTTTGCAATCTACCCCTCTGCCTCCCGCCAAAGAGGCTATGCAAGTGGATTGGTCTCGCCTGACCCATGAAGAGAGGACTCGCCGTAGGGATAAAAATTTATGTCTGTACTGCGCTAGTACCGAACATTTCTTGGTGGATTGCCCTATTCGTCCTCCACGTCTGGGAAATGCACGCACACACCCAGCTCACGTGGGTGTGGCGTCTCTTGGTACGAAGTCTGCTTCTCCACATCTCACTGTGCCCGTGCGGATTTCTCCTTCTGCCAACTCCTTCTTCTCAGCCGTGGCCTTCTTGGACTCTGGTTCTTCTGGAAATTTTATTCTGGCCTCTTTGGTTAATAGGTTCTGCATCCCGGTGACCCGTCTCGTCAAGCCGCTCTACATTTCTTTGGTCAACGGAGTGAAGTTGGACTGCACTGTGCGTTACCGCATAGAGCACTTGCTTATGAGCATTGGACTGCATCACGAGAAAATTGAATTTTTTGTCCTGCCCAACTGCACCTCTGAAGTCCTCCTCGGTCTGCCATGGCTCCAGCATCATTCTCCCACCCTTGACTGGACCACCGGGGAGATCAAGAATTGGGGTCCTGCTTGCCACAAGAAATGCCTCACGTCTGCTCCCAGTCCCTTCTGTCGGGCCTCAGTGTCTCCCCAGTCCCACTCCTTCTGAACTGTCTGCCATTGATGAGCATACCCAGGACTTCACTGTCCCCCAGAAGGAGACTCTACAATCGCTCCCAATGTCCTCGTCCCATGTGGAGCGACATCCGGACAAAAAGAGGGGGAGACCTAAGGGGGGGGGTACTGTTACGCCGCGCGCTCCGGGTCCCTGCTCCTCCCCGGAACGCTCGCGGCGTTCCTCTCTCTGCAGCGCCCCGGTCAGACCCGCTGACACTGCTGGCGGGTATGCGATTCGCATAGCGGGACGCGCCTGCTCTCAAATCGCATCCCAAGTCACTCACCTGTCCCGGTCCCCGGCTGTCTCGTCCTGGCGCGCGCGGCTCCGCTCCTTAGGGCGCCAGCTCTCTAAGATTTAAAGGGCCAGTGCACCAATGATTGGTGCCTGGCCCAATCAGTCTGATTAGCTTCCACCTGTCATCTGTCTATTTAACCTCACTTCCCCTTCCCTTCCTGGCCGGATCTTGTTGCCTTGTGCTAGAGAAAGCGTTTAATGTTGTTCAAAGCCTGTGTTCCAGACCTTCTGCTATTGCTATTGACTACGAACCTTGCCGCCTGCCCCGACCTTCTGCTACGTCTGACCTTGCCTCTGCCTAGTCCTTCTGTCCCACGCCTTCTCAGCAGTCAGCAAGGTTGAGCCGTTGCCGGTGGATAGAGGGGCGGAGCCGTGATGTAACGATGCTCCGGCCCCTGTATTGCTGGTTGCTACCGCCGCAGCAAGACCATCCCGCTTTGCGGCGGGCTCTGCTGAAAACCAGTAGGAACCTAAAACCGGTCCACCGACACGGTCCATGCCAATCCCTCGCTGACACAGAGGATCCACCTCCAGCCTGCCGAATCCTAACAACAAGCGAAACGTACGTTGGAGTAAGAGTTGGTGAGCTCTTGGGCGTATACATGGTGGGATATATTATGTTTTCTAGCTTTTCACTTATGTATACCGATCTTTACTGTCCTACTTACCTGAGTTAATACTCTGTATTGTCACATTGATGTGTTGAATATACATATAGCCTCTGTATTGTATGTACCATAACTCTGTGGATATATCCTCTCCATTTTCGGACGTGTATTCCCCGTGTCCATGTGATTCTGCTTTCCAACCACTTCAACTCTTCTGTAGCTGTCAATTCAGTGCCTGCATTTTAATTTTCCATATCTTTGTTTTTTCTTATGTTTGTCTTGCATTTATGTCTAATAAAATATCTTTCTAGTTTGATCAAATATTTAAGTAATTGGTCTTGTTTGTTGGTGATTAGAGATAAAAAGAGATAGATGGATAGATATGAAAGAGATAATAAGATACATAGAAAGATAGTTTTGAAGCATGCCTCATCCTTGTTTCCTAGACTACATTCATTGCATGGTTCACTACTACGGATTGCCAAAACAAAGGAAATGGGTTGATAGTACCTCACAGAATGAAATGTGGCACGACATATGGCCTATGGGCAGTTATTCCTGTTGGTCCATAGGCCATGTCGTGCCACATTTCATTCTGTGAGGTACCAGATGCTGGAGGCAATGGATCCAAATGTTTCATTCGGAATTCCTATCTAGGATGGTTCAAGATTGCAGGATTTATGTTTCCTTATATGTTTAAGGAGTTATCTAGTCTTATAAAATTGATGTCTTAATCTCAGATTAGGCCATCAATATTTCAGATCAGCAGGGGTCTAACTCATGGCACTACCACTTATCCGCTGTTTGAATAGGACACAGCACCAATGCAAGCGCTGCATCCTCTTCAAGGTTTACCAGCAGCTGTCCTTGCATCGTTGTACTTTCAGTAGTGGCGCTGGACCTGATGAAGAGAGGGTAAACCACTCAAACGCATTGTCTAATAAATAAATATTATGTTAAACCTGTCAGCTGGTTAGTGTCAGTGAGCAACGCTGTTACATCCAACTCTTTGGGATTCTTCTTCTTATCTTCTATTACTATACCGCTCCTGCTCTAGATGTTGGCTGCTCCCAACCGTAAGAGGAATTGCAGTCTTTTCATGTGTGTAATGTTAAAAAGATAGATAGCACCATTGTTCTTGCTCTGTCTTGATATTCTGAGATTTGGTCCTTAATTTCATGTGGTGGGATAACCATTTTAAAAAAATTGTGTAGTAAAGTAGTCCTTATGGTTGACTCAGCTATCAACATTGGAACATCAGGCTTCTTAATGCCAGAATGCAAGCAATAGTTTGCATCTTACTTAAAAAAAAAAAAAAAAATTCTTACCAAATATTCAACATAGAGTAATCTGCATTTATTCTAAAAATCAGATCTTTAGAAAATGTATCTCCTAAGAATTGTGAAGCGTAATCCCAGCACCGGCTGAAAAGCCTCAGTTCTAATCAGTACATTTAGACGTTGTTTGCAACCAGAGGCAAAGAAAATTTTCTGTGAAACCTTGATCCTGGAATTCCACTGCATATAATAAATCTCTTTATAAAAATGAGCAGTGTAACCAATCACGAGCGATTAATGTCGGCCAAAAGCAATCAGCCTTATTGCAGAAGGACGTGCGCTATTTTATATTTCTTAAACAGCACAGAAAAGAAATGTGGCCGCATTATGTATGAATGGGCAGACAATTATCTGGGGAATTGCTCAGATTGATTTCTCAATGAAGGGATGTGCTTAGTGCAGCCGTTTAATCTCGTGTTACAGGCTATATCATGAGACATACAGATGCTTTCCGAATACTTTATTACAACAAAAATAACAGGCAGATATTCTTTGATCTTTCCCTGCAGAACTTGAAATTGTCTCCTTGCGTCTCTTTCTTTTGATTTGACTCCACAGGTTAATAACAAATATTTATTACTCAAGGGAAATATCCCTAACTATGTAAATATGTCTGCGCCAGATAACGCATAGGATTACAGCAGTCTTTCATTTACATGAAGGCAATGTACAGAAGGGATGAAATGGCTTAATATGTAGAATAATGCTGAAGAAATATGGATACAATGACAAGATGATAACGTTCAGTTTAAAGGGCTGCTGTGATTTGGACAACCAAAAGTAATAATAACAATTTAGTACTATTATTATTATCTTACATTAATTAATGTATTGTATTTATTTATCTATTTATTTATTTATACATACTGTATACCAATAAACTTCTTTGCGCATACACAAAGATTTCACAATATTTGGACAACACTTCATAATAAGACATTTAGGGCTTTTTGCTGGGGTTTCCTCTGAGTTGTTGTATTGAAGCTCACATTGATTTTAAAGGGAACTCCAGAGAAGGAACACGCAGGAAAAAGATGTTTCTTATTCCCTGTGATTCTGTCTCCCATTAAACTTTAGATGGTACTGCACAGGAAGAATGGTATGTTACTAATTCATTGCGATTTCCTGTCTCTTATTGAAATAAGTGGAACATGTGGGTTGAACTTGATGGACGTAAGTCTTTTTTCAACCATACTAACTATGTAATTATGCAACTATGTTTTTCTTTTAAGGTGCACATGTTTAAAGGGGTACTCCGCCCCTAGACATCTTATCCCCTATCCAAAGGATATGGGATAAGATGTCAGATCGCCGCGGTGCCACTGCTGGAGATCCACGGGATCCCAGCTGCGGCACTGCGCTATCATTACAGCACAGAGAGAGTTCGCTCTTCACGTAATGACGCGCAATACAGGGGCCGGAGCATCGTTACGTCACGGCTCCGCCCCTCGTGATGTCACGGCCCGCCCCTTTCAATACAAGTCTATGGAGGGGGCGCAGCGGTTGTCATGCCCCCTGCCATAGACTTGCATTAAGGGGACGGGCTGTGATGTCATGAGGGGCGGAGCCATGACGTCACGAGGCTCCGTCCCCTGTATCGCCCGTCATTACGCACAGAGCGAACTCGCTCTGTGCTGTAATGATAGCGGGGTGCCGCATCGGGGATCCCGGGGCTCCCCAGCAGCGGCACTGCGGCGATCTGACATCTTATCCCCTATCCTTTGAATAGGGGATAAGATGTCTAGGGGCGGAGTACCCCTTTAAGGATAAAATTGGTGCTGTTTTCACATTAAAATGCATAGTTTTTGGCCATGTGAAGACACTTTTACTGTGCATGTTTCTCTACAAAGGTAGTCAAATACAAAAAAATGCACTAAAAATGTAAGTATAACAAATGTGGTATAAACAGTTGCAACAAATTTATCAAACAACATGAACCACTGTGAAAAATATGGCACAACCTTAGATTAAGCTTAAACTACTCGATCTAAATATAAGGCTGAATTCACATACAGTTTTTTGGGCTTTTTTTCATCAGTAGTTTTACTTTCCATCATGGTTTTTCTTTATGTTAGTCCCATTCTTCTTTTTGTAAAACTACTGTCCGAATTAAGACTCAAAATACTGTGTGTGAATCCAGCCTTGAATTGGGCCAGAATGTTGAAAGCGGATAGGAGTTAGGACTCTATCACTCTATCTATGGCCACCTAAAGCTGTGTTCAGACTACAGTCAGAGCCTCAGTTCAAAGCCTTTTTTTTATCAGTTCCATCAGATCTGATAGAAGGAATAACATAGTGAGCAGTACTATTCTTTCTATTCAAATTATGGACACCACACCAGGACTCTTCTTAGTCAATCTGGTCCATAAAGTGCTGTTGGGGGGTCTGTCGTTTTAAGGATCCACCACCTCCATCATAATTTTCATTATAATAGAAATTATTGGTGGCTTTTCTAGAGTCTGTGTCCATCCCTGAGAAATAATAATAGGAATAGAAGAACATGTGGTCTATATGTAAAATACAATAACATACTTAAAATAAAAAGGAAACATAAGTAAAATAAAGTATAAAAATCCTGCACTGATTCTCTGAGCTCATTCTGCTCAGTAAACCTTCCCTGGCCTTGTCTAAATCCCTCTCTACAAATCTCTCACACATACATTGTGTGAATACAAATATTTCACAGTAGCTTGGCTCATAACCGGTGCTGCTTTTGGAACTGAATGCCTTATGGATGGATGAATGGATGTCTCTTGTCCAAATATTTACTTAGGACTAAATGAATCCCGTGTCTGGAGTCCCTTCCATGCACTTACATCTGGCACATCTCCCATTATTATATATAAGATTAACCCTTTGGAAGACATTTGGGCCACAAAAATGTATTTTGTTACAGGAAAGCCCCACTAGAGACATTATGTTATATACTGTATTATGATTTACTGGAATGGAGCATTCCAGGTTAAGAACTGGCTGAAATATGCCTTCTTCAGGCCTGCAACAGAAGTGCACCTTTAAAATGAGTTCTCTTTAAAGGAAAACTGTCAGCATGTTCACCCACACTAAACCCAATACACTGGGTTATTGTGTGGGTAAACAGGAGTCCAACAAGGGGTCACTTACTTATATATGTTCATTTGGTCCTGAGATTTGTCCCTCAGAAGATCCTGTTAAAGTTAGTGAATCGTGCAGGGGGTGAGGTTTGGCCAGCTTAACCTTTTCAGGACAGCGGGCACATGCATACGCCCTGCATCCCGAGTCCTTAAGGACGTGGGGCGTATGCATACGCCTGTGGGAATTCCGGTCCCCACCGCTAGCCGGTTGAGGACCGGACCGGGATGCCTGCTGAAATCATTCAGCAGGCATCCCGGCACATCACCGAGGGGGGTCCTGTCGGCGATCGCAGAAAATTTCATGTCAATTCAGAAATGCGATTTTCTGCTATTCTGGGCTGTTCGGGTCTCTGGTGATCCTATCACCTGGAAAATAGAGATGATCGGAGCTGTCAGTGATCATCCTGAGGGCTAGGAGCGTGGTCGCAGTGCTGCGATCTCCTCCTATCCCCTGCCATTGGTCAGAACTGATTCTGACCAATGGCAGCGCAGGACAGTGGGTTGCCATGGCAACCCCATGTTCTGCCCACCCCTGGATGTCGGGCAGAAGGGGGGAGAAGATGGAGGCCGGTACATGAGAAGAAGATGGCGTGGGGACCGTAGATCGTTACTGGAGACAGGCGCAGGTAGGGAAACGACGGTGGTGGGGGGGGGGAAGGAAGGGGGCAGTAAGCAATATTTACTGCTGCCCTTCCCAGTGGGTGCCAAACTGCCACTCCCAGCATGCCCAGACAGCCTTTGGCAACATCTGGAGGATCACAGTTTGGAGACCACTGTTACAGTGGTGCCCAAACGGTAGCCCTCCAGATGTTGCCAAACTACAACTCTCAGCATGCCTAGACTGCCCAGTCATGCTGGGAGTTGTAGTTCAGTAACATCTGTCCCTTCAGATTTTGCAATTTTCATGACATTTTTGAAAATTGCTGCTCTACTTTGAAGCCCTCTAATGTTTTCAAAAAGCAAAAATATGTCCATTTTATGATACCAACATAAAGTGGACATATTGTATTTGTGAATAAAAATAAAATGTATTGGGAATACCCATTTTCCTTACAAGTAGAGAGCTTCAAAGTAAAAAAATAAATGCTACATTTTCAAAATGTTCAGGAAATTTGGGGATTTTTCACCAAAAAAAGGATGCAAGTAAGGCAAAAAATTTACCACCAAAGTAAAGTACAATATGTCACGAAAAAACAATCTCAGAATCAGAATATTCCGTAAAAGCGTTTTCAAGTTATTAATTTGTAAAGCGACGTTGTTCAGAATTGCGAAAAAGGGCTCAATCCTTAAGGTGAAAAATGGCTGCCTCCTTAAGGGATTCATTTACATATCCATTGTCTGTGACTCCACTTCACTAGGATGTGGAGTTACAAACAATAAATATGTAAACTGAGTTGGTGAAGCCCCGTCCCCCTGTACGCGATTAACTGAATTCAGCAAAGGATCTTCTGGGGAACACAACTCAGGATCTTCTGAACATATTTAAGTAAGCGACCCCTTGATGGACTCCTGTTCACTCACACTATAATCCAGTGTATTGGGTTTAGTGTGGGTTATCAGGCAGACAGTTTCCCTTTAAAAGGAGTTAGAAAACCCACTTTTAATTAGAGGATTGGGAGAGGGCATTATCTCCTATCCAGAGTGGAGATACCAAGCCTGGAGGACCAAGCATCTCCATATATTACATTGACAGCTTATTAATTTGAAAGAAAACTGCAATGCTTAATTTTTTCCTTTGGTGGTACTTTTACCAGGTTGTTACATAAGAAATGTGTTGAGAATTACTCTAAACATATGGTCAGAAAACTCATCCACACACAAAAATCCACATGGAAATTCCTTCATATGTATTGTGTCCAAAATAGTTGCAATGCACCTTTGGTGGCAGTCGGTTTCGGGGGAAACGGCAGGTAGGTCTCCCAAAAGGTAGGTAGGTCATGCCAGTAAGTATAAAGGTAGACAGAAAGTAATTACATAGTTGTCCCCAGTAGGTCACCATGTATATAAGAGCCCTAGTAGGCAGTTTCCCAACTATATAGTCTGCCAGTTAAAGGTTCTCCCAGTATAAGAAGCTCAAGTAGTTTCCCCAGTATATAAGCCCCCAGTTGGAAGGTTCCTAAGTATATGGGCCCCCAGTATGTAGTTCCCATTTGTATATAAGCACCAGTAGGTAGATTCCTGTAGATAGCCTCCCAGTACGTAGGATCCCCCTGTGTATAGTCCTCAGTAGGTAGGTTCTCTTGAAAGAGGCTCACAAGAACTGTTAGCAATAAAAATGTTTTGCACATTTTGCTTGCAGATTTTTGGGCTTTACACTTGAAGCCGAGGTTGCATAGATGGGGCCCACTGGGGCTCTGTAAACTAAGGACCCACAAACACATGGTGATGACCCTGTGTCCTCTAATTCAGAGACTATGGTAAGATGGATGTCAATCACTATAGATGTTGTAATGGTTGTCAAAACACAATTTTCTAATTTCATGTAACTGCCTTCATTTTATTTTATCTACAACAGCAATGGAACTTTTCCCCCTCTGATTCAACTTCAAATATATACATGTGTGTGACTGGACCTGCGCACCATACATCTGTTTATCAACAGACGGTAATTCCATGAACCCATATGTACAATTCCTTGTTTAGATATACCTACACAAAGTGCTCCCATATGTGCACCAACTTTCTAATATCAATAAATATATGAAATAAAGGGAATGTGATAAAATCTATGAGAATACTACAAATGCAGATGGAAAACATTGCTTTTCCATGAGAAATTTATTGTCGATTTTTGCACTGTAAGTGCATTTCTCTAGGTGAACCATCCATTACATTTGGTCAGCCGTCCCTGATGTCTGGGATTCCTTTAAATTTATGTCTAAACATACATGGCATGTGCAAGGTTAGATGTAAAGATGAGCGGTTTTGCTCAGTCTAGTAATGAAAATTACCACAGAGAGGCAAAAGGAACATTAACTATGTGTTTTATAGTGGAGTTCAGGCATAACGTAAAGCTCCAATGCAAAATCTGTATAGTCCCCCCCCACTAGAGTCCCTGTGCAACTGGCAAATTGTCACCCTCTGTAGCTACACCTCTGAAGTTTAGCTTCTTAAGAGCAGAAGAGAAAATTAAAGTTTGACCTCTGTGAGGCTTAATAGGATTGTGCCACAATGAAAACTTGTCACTTCTGCTACATTCAGCGTATCTCTGGACCCCCATTCCCAAGTCAGGGAACGTGGACCCCCCCCAGGACGTGGACCCCCACAAATCAGATAAACCAATCAGATAATTATCACCTAGCTTGTGAATAAGTGATGTCAACATGGCACATACCATTTAAAGTGGTTTTACCTTAAGACACAAGTTGTGGCCTATGGTGCTAAAATCAATTGCCTAAAGATGCATCTCAGTTGCTATCTGCCATCCCCTTCCACTAGTTTACTACTATGCATGTAGTTGAATTGTGCATACTGACTTTAGAGTAAAAATGACCATACATATTAGTTCATATTCAATCTACTATGTGTTTCCAAACATCTGCATTGGGGAAATCAATTGTTAGTTGACATTCAAAATTTCCAACCTAGGAGAATGCTGTGATTTCTGGTAACCACTTATTTTCTTTTCTATATTACATAGACATGCATGCCAAGCCTATCCAGTCATGTATGTTGTTGGAAGCTAACCATACACATAACATAGTTCTTGGCTGAATGATCATTGGGCCAACAGCAATTTATCCTCATACATCTCACACATATATGCATCCTTGGCTAAGAATTCATGTGTTCTCAATGGGACAAGGAGAGAATGCCTCCAAAATGAAAAGATAGGGAAGTTGAAATTCAACATGCCCAATCCTTCTCACCCTGGATATCATCTATTGGGAAAGGGCAGTAGACCACCATATACTTTAGATGATGCATAAATGCTAATATATTTTGTGTAAATATCTTCAAATATGTAGCTAGTGAGGAAACAAAGGAAAAGGGCTCCATTGCAAAAAATGAAACCCTCCCTATTTTGGGGCAAAAGATTATAACGCATGTTATACATATTGTGTCTATATATATATATATATATATATATATATATATATATATATTTTTTTTTTTTTTTTTTTTTCTGATATTGGATCAGATGAATGATGCCTTGGTCACGTGATCCACCTTAGGCCTATCGCTATGAGTCATTGTCCCCAGGAGAGCCAGAGTCTTGCATTGAGAAGGTGGAAAGGGCATATGTGATCTGGGGCCACTCTATTTGCAACCCAGACACAAGGGCTGTCTCTACAGGATATACAACCTTGACCTTAGAATACTTAAAAAGAACAAAATATCTGCTTCAAACAATTCCAATTTGTTAACAGGTTCTTTTGTCAATAAGATAACACCCACAGCTATTACCTGTATTCTGTGTGGAAAAGAAGTGATAAGTGTTTAATTTCTATGCAGCGCCACCACAGGATAAACAAAGAATTACACAGTGTCAATTTTAATAAATCAAATGTTTGTGAAATGCAAGACAGGTCCTCCAACATGACAGGTCCTCCATAATCACAGGTCCTCCAACATGAGAGATATTGTTTGTAGCCACTCCTTGTAGTTCTCCTCTATTAACTCAGAATAACATAATAAAGTGTGTGAAAACAGATTTTTGAAACTGAAGAATCCCCTTGAAGGGTCCAGGGTAAAACACATGGACAAAAAAAAATTGTCATATTCAATAAATGTTAAAAATGAGCTCAAATCGCCTATGTGTATAGGGGATTTTATTTCAATATATAAGTGCACATTTTGCCATATGCATAAAGTTTGGGTTAGCAGACAGTTGTATGTCTTTGGCCCTTATTGTCACTTAGGAGACTAAGATAATAAACATTGTCAGATAAAGGACGTGCTGATGACATCTCATTCATTCGGTTGACTGAAAGGTTATAGGGTTAATGGTCCGGCTGAGATGTGTTTGGGTAACACCTCTTACTTTGTCACCCTCTAAACAGCCAAGTGTGATAGTAAAAAAGAGCAGAGGTTACCCGATCATCATCCATCTGTCACCACGTTACCAGCATTAATCATATGTCTGGCTTATATGTATATTAGCTTTTTGAAGACAGTCAATTTTTGGTGTATTTGATTCTGGAGATAGGTTTTTCTCCTTGTTTACCTTTAAGCCAGAATTTCTGTTGGGTTTAAAGAATTTCATTACAAGCATAATTCAATATTCTATCTATAGCAATCAGATATTATATGTACAGCTACCTCTTTGAGAAGACTACCCTCCTGAAGACTAAAAAGTACATTGATAGATTTCTTTATATCCTATAAATTGCCCTTTTTCTAATATAGGTCCATTAATCTAGAGAATAATTTTTCATCATGGTTTTGGGTGTGGGCATGGCTTATAGCAAATAGAGTCTACTGGGGATCCATACTACAAAGCCGCAGAGGCTCTTTGTACTGCCTTATAATGCAAAGTTGGATACTGTGCCATACTTCTAATGGTGCATTGCTCCATAATACATAATAGAATGAAACATGTTGCATATTGTAGGCACAAATTGAGGCATCATTCGACTCTATGAATACCTGGTTACAACTCTATACAACATGGTAGAGTAGAGCAAACTTTTGAAAAGTTTGGTTCGCCGTACTCGCCAAACCTTTTCGAAATGGCGAGTTTAGTTTGGCTCGGTTTGACTCGAACCCACAATGAAATAAGACCCTAAACACACATAATACTGCCTAACAGCTCTAAACCCCTGTCTAACACTGTTAGAAGTATATTCAAGTCGTTTTAAAGTGTTTTTAAGGTTCAGTTATGGCAACATGCAGTAACCCATGGTAACTATACCAGCATAAAGTGCATTACGTATCTTTGGTTGTCGGCAGATGCCTGCCAGTGTTAATATGCACATGGAAGCATGTGAAGATGCTGTGGTTTTATCCCAGCTGGCCAAAAATAATCCCTTTTTTGGGAGTAGCAACAGGTTCTTAGCCTAGCAAGTAAAGTGGCATGGATTTTTCCAAGCCTCCCAAAAATTATGCCTTTTATTGTGGATGATGGGTTGTGTACGTGTAGGCCTGAATGGAAAAAGGGTGATGGTGGATTGGTGTTTCTAGTAGTACCAGCATACAGCAAACGGTGGTGAGGTAAAGTTATCTGTAGCCAGCAGAGAGAAGATATTGGTGGACTACGTATACTTCTACCCAGGCTTTGTGATACTTGAGGTGCTGACGTAAAGGCCTCATTCCTAAATTTGGACCCTGCCTGTGTCTCACTTTCTCTCCGCAGTTACAGCACCATGCCTGCTTTCCTGTATCTGGTAACATAGTAAAGAATTTACACACAACAGGGTACCGTAAATAGCTAGGTACATCAACACCCGACTGTACCCCTGTTTTAGAACATAATTTTTCCCAAACTTTCATCACTCCTCTCAGTTAGCACTTCTAAGGTGTCATCATGGCCTCCTCATTTCCCCTCACTACATACACAATGATGCCTTCCAGAATCCTCACTATGACTACCACCAGTCCCAATAGTGCTATGCTCGGCCGCTGCAGCCCCTTCCCCTACCTCCGTACCACACACTATAAAGGCTGATTGTGAGCAAACTCCTCCTCGAGGCTAATGCTATCCTTCTGCGCATCAGTAGGGGGGAAGCAAAGACAGAGATGAGGAAACGGACCCTCTAGGATGGACAATATCTTTACCAGACATATTTTTTAAGGATTGTTTTATCTTTTTTAGGGGATTTTTCACAAACCTTCTTGTCATCTTTAAATTTTAATGCTTTGAACTGTGTTTATCTTACAACAAGATACATAGAGTATAAGGCAAGTTTAATAAAACCAAAATTAAAAAAAATACAGTCGCTTTAGAAGCCTAACAGGTTTGGAATGCACTGCCTTTTTAGTATAATGCGTATTTACGTGTACAGAACTAGAAAGATTTAAGGCGTGTTTGCAGAAAAATATGAAATGCAACAAAACTGTGTTAACAGGCCAGATACCTGCCACAGATGAAACACAATGACTACTGAAGGTGTTTACGGAACAATATGAAATGCAACAGACCTGTATTAACACTACAGGCTACATACGTGTAACTTCAACACACTTTTTGACTGGCAGAGATGACAGCACAATGTGTACTGACATTGTTTTTGGAACAATATGAAATGCAACAGACCTGTATTAACACTACAGGCTACATACATATAACTTCAACATGCTTTTTTACTGGCAGAGATGACAGCACAATGAGTACTAATAGTGTTTGCGAAACCATATGAAATGCAACAGATCTGTATTAACACTACAGGCTACATACGTGTAAGGCTAGGTTCACACAGCCGTTGTTTCCGGTCCCCATGTTCACCCGTTCAAGTAAAATAACAGATCATAAAAAAATAGGTTACCAACGGATAAAAATGGATTACAAACGGGTGCAAATGGGGGTAGTAACCAGTTTTTTTTATCGGTTGAAAATGCCTATATTATATTCGTTTGCACCCGTTTTAATCCGTTTGCATCCATTTTCACACATTTTTTCTTCATTTTTGTTAACTCCCGCATAACCTTCTTTCCAGATTTAACTCCTCCCTCTTTTCCAAGGCCAAGAAGCAGAGGAATTCAGTCTGGAGACATCATTTGAGGTGTTGCCAGACCTTTTCTTGGAGCATTTTAGCAATGTTTCCTGCGCATCTTAATTTCATGTTTGATGTCCTTTGGAGGAGGATTCAGCGATGCAAACAGCTGGAAGAGGAGCATCGAGAACGGCGACAGCGTTTGTGGATCCACCAAATAACATCAGCATGTCCAACATGTGGAGTATATGTTATCCTTTTTGTGGAGCTGAGGTGTCATCCTGACAAGTTCACCGACTACCTGCAGATGTAGTTGGCCAGTTTCCAAGATCTTTTTTATTTTTTTTTATTTTTTTTTATTTAACCTCCCTGGCGGTATGATTCTTTCTGGAAATTTGTACCAAAAGCGGTACAATTTTTTGCACTGAATCTCACATCTCCCCCCGCCCATTTCACATCTCCCCCATCACATTCCCCCTCCCTTGTCACATTCCCCCTCTCCCTTGTCACATCCCCCCGTCACATTCTCCCTCCTCCTTGTCACATTCTTCCCCCCTTGTCACATTCTTCCCCCCTTGTCACATTCCCCCCTTGTCACAATCCCCCCCTTGTCACATTCCCCCCCTTGTCACATTCCCCCCCTTGTCACATTCCCCCCCTTGTCACATTCCCCCCTTGTCACATCCCCCCCCCCTTGTCACATTCTCCCCCTTCATGTTACATTCCCCTCCCCCTGTCAAATCCCCCCTTTGTCACATCCCCCCTTCATGTCACATTCCCCCTCCCCTGTCACATTCCCCCCTCTTGTTACATTCCCCCTCCCTTGTCACATTCCCCCCTGTCACATTCTCCCCCCCTTCATGTCACATTCCTCCCCCTCTTGTCACATCCCCCCCCCCCCTCTGTCACATTCCCCCCTTCTCACCTTGTTCTGCAGCAGAATACACTAGGTTTGCCAGGCAGATTTCAAACCTAGTGTATTTGCTGCAGAACAAGTCCTTTCCCCTTCAGCCAATCACAGGCTTTACACCACTGCGGCCTGTGATTGGCTGAAAAGTGAAAGGTCCTGTAAGATGAATAGAGCAGGGACCAGAGCGCACGGAGGGGAACGACATCTTCAGGGACCGGGACTAGGTGAGCAAAAGGTTTTTTTATTTTACTACTTTTTCCTTTTACATTTAGCTCAGTGTTTTTCTGACAGGGTACCTCCAGCTGTTGTGAAACTAATACTCCCTGCATGCCCGGACAGCCTTTGGCTGTTCGGGCATGCTGAGAGTTGTAGTTTTGCAACAGCTGGAGGCCCCCTGGTAGGGAAACACTGACTTTTAGTATTTTTCTTTACCTGCTCTGGCCGGCCCCCCAACGGGAGCCGACCAGAGCAGATAATCGCAAGTTTTCCTTGGGGCCGCATCGCTATATCGCATTGCTTTTTCGATATATCGTGCAGCCCGGACGGGAACTCTGTAATTCTACCCCGAGCGTGACTGGCAGGGTAAATTAACCCCGAGTCACCCTCGGGAATACCGCTCAGGAGGTTAAAGGTACCTGGCCACTGGAGAAAGCTTTGCCTCCCTCCACTTCCAGTTTCGCCTGGGGAAGTCCACCATTTCCTACATCGTCTGGGACACCTGCAAGGCTCTGTGGGAGTGTCTACAAGAGGATTTTATGCCACAGCCTTCCAAACAACAATGGATCACCATCGCACACAAATTCTGGGAAGTTGCCAACTGTATTGTGCCATGGACGGGAAGCACATGCGGATCCAGAAGCCTTCCAACACTGGTTCAGAGTTATTCAATTATAAAAAGTACTTTTCGATCATCCTGATGGCCATCGCAGATGCCCAGTATAAAATTTGTTGCTATGGACATTGGTTCATATAGCTGGGCCAATGACTCCAGGGTGTTCAAGAACTCCGCCATGGGGAAGAGACTTTATTCTGGAGATTTTGGACTTCCAGCACCAAGACCCTTTCCTGGAACCGAAGGACCTCCTATGCCATTTGTTGTTGGCGACGAGGCGTTCCAGATGTGTGCCAATCTGTTGAAGCCGTACTCCAACCATGACCTGAACTTTCGCTAGAGGATCTACAACTACAGACTTACATGTGCCAGACATTTTGTGGAGTGTCCCTTTGGCATTTTGGTTTCACAGTGGAGGATCTTCACCCGCCCCATTCAACTCTCCACGGATGTGATTGATGAAGTAGTAAAAGTAGTAGTATGAAGTATGATGCAGTCATTCTATACAACTGTGTCTTGACAAAGGAGCCTCTTCCCATGGACCATCAGGACATTTAGTCCTCTCTGCCTGGAATTGAAGAATACCAGGAATACCACCTGGAAGCAGAAGACACCTCTGTATCTGTGTTTTATTCTTCTGACTCTAGGTAGTATTCCGAATATTCCCAAGTGTGCAGAGCACATTTAGGAATACCAGGAATACCACCTTGGAGCAGATTACACATTTTATTGTGAAAGATAAATAAAACTCAGACACAAATTTTTACTGTAAAAACATTTTTTTTTACTTATAAATGCTTTTTTTTTTTTCAATAAACTTTTTAAAGAAAAACTATGTTTTTTTTTATTAAACGATATATAAATAAAATAATCCACACTTTAGTGTGGGAACAGTGGCACACATTAAGGTTGCTCCATCGGGGCTCCAAGGGGGGATTGGCTAGTGGTAGTTGGTGGTGGAGGATTGGAATCTCCACCAGAGTTCAGGCTGACACCATGGATGCTTGAAACTCCTCTGGAAATGGGACCAGGGGGGTGTTAAGGGAATATGATTCAGTGAATGACAAATTTTGAAAAAGGGGTGTTGATAGGGTGGGAAAACCTGAAACGAAAGCAGAGGGTGAAGGGTTTGGGGATAGGAACGGGATGAACGCACAGCTGCAGAGGTGGAGTGAGAAGGTGGTGTGTGGGAGGGAAGGCAGCTGGGAAAGCAAGCTGGGGTTACTCTCTTAGTGGGTATCAGGATGGGTCTGGAGAGGTCTGGAGAGGTGTGTATGTATGGCGAGGGGGGTAGGTCTGGTGCTGGGAGGAGGGCTGTGGGTAGGGCTAGGGGGGCGTTTGTGGGTAGTGCTGGGGCTGGGGGTAGGGCTGGGACTGGGGGTAGGGCTGGGCTGGGAGGGGGAATGGGGGTAGTACGAGGAGTTCCATCATCTTATTAATGGTCCTTTGTCTGAACTCAAATTTTCTCAATCATTAACTGCTCCATCGGAATTGCTAAAGAGTTGAGAAACGATGGACTGGGAGATGGGGGACTTGTTGACCGCACCGCTCCCTCCTGCTGTCGAACAAGTCTGGTCACCTCATCTCTTAAACCAGTCATTTGCTGGTCCAATCTTATCAGGGCATCTTGCGACACCCTGATAAGATCCTCTAGGCCACTTTTTCCCCTGTACCACTAGCCAATTCACCTGATTCGACGCTGGTTTGCTTCTTGCGAACATTGGAAGAAGTCCTAGAAGAAATAAATGTAAAAAAGAAAAATATTAGGATATGCATATGAAAAAATTAGAAATAACATCAAGTGAAACAAAAAATTTTAATACTTACTTCCTAATATCCGCACATTTCTGAAGAAAGATTAATTGTTCCTTGTAGGTGTACGGCCACTTGGGGACAGTGCCCGACCCACTCAGTGATTTTCCCCTCCGCTCCAACATCTCGAATGAATCGGTCTCTGAAGGAGGACACCTACATTTTATTTGTTCTCCTGGCCAAAAATAAAAAAAAAGTTAAAGGGGTACTCCAGTGCTTAGACATCTTATCCCCTATCCAAAGGATAGGGGATAAGATGCCTGATCGCGGGAGTCCCGCCTCTGGGGACACCCGGGATCATGCACACGGCACCCCGTTTGTAATCAGTCCCTGGAGCGTGTTCACTCCGGGACTGATTACCGGCTACTACAGGGCGGGCAGCGTGTGAACTCCCGCCCCCGCCCCGTGTGATCTCACGCTCCGCCCCTCAATGCAAGCCTACGGGAGTGACAGCTATCACGCCCCCTCCCGTAGGCTTGCATTGAGGGGCGGAGCGTGACATCACACGGGGGTAGGGGCGTGACGTCACACGCCGCCCGCCCTGTAGTCGCCGGTAATCAGTCCCGAAGCGAACACGCTTCGGGGACGGATTACAAACGTGGTGCCGCGTGCATGATGCAGGGGTCCCCAGCGGCGGTCCTTTGGATAGGGGATAAGATGTCTAAGCACCGGAGTACCCCTTTAAATGACATAAAGGGTAAATATGTGTGGTGTCCCGGCACCGGATTGCCTCCGTTGCCTTGTGGTGAGGTTCACAAAGTCTGAGTCCCTAGGTTTAGGTGGGGTCCTCATCCTTAGTTAGCCCCTTGTCACCCCTTTTGTAATTAAAATTATTTAAATTTAGTGTATATATTTTTATAGCAAGTGTACTTACCTAGTTAGCGTCACAGGACCTGCGGGTCACGTGATGCGTTCCAAAGACTCTATGGTTTGTAGTTCAAGGACCTTTGGAGGAAGTCAGGTGTTTACCCATCAGGCTATGTAACGGTGAATGACAGCTGACTTGGACCAATCCGAAACGGCCCTGCCCATATAAGGGAGCGACGGCCATTACTCTCTCTTTCCTCGTGGGCTGTTGACAGGGAAGGATCTGCGCTGCTGTCATCAGTGAGTTTAGGCCCAAGCCTTGCGGCGACCGCTGATCTCTACAAAACTGTGAGTGTAATCAATCCCTAAGCCCTCTGCAAGATCACCGGACCTTATCTAAACCCTAAATCCGGACGGATCTTCGCAAATAACCCTAAATTCAGAGACTTATATCAAAAGTCAAGGTCCGCAACAACTGTCAGTCACTGAAGTGTATGGAGACTGTGTTAATGAGACTGTTACTGTTCATTGGATGTACCGCAAGTCTTTAAGTAAAGTTTATCCAAGTTCAAGTTCTACTACCTTGTGGACCTTCAGTCATTTTATGCATGCACCTATCGTTACTGGGAAGGGCGGCGATAGGCCGGAGAATTACCTCAGCATGTAAGCCCACAGCCTGGCGTCACGAACAATAGGGTTAACCTTAACCCCTGATATACTGAAGCAAATCCCTGACTACACTACCCCTACCCCAGAGGCCTACCACATATGTCTTTACAAAACTGTGCTTTTGCCAGTCTTCCAAATCCTCCCAAACACAGATTCCTCTCTCCACTATGGCGATAAAGATGTCCTCCCATAGTCTCCTTGTTGCAGTGTGGTTGGAATGTTGTGGATCTGTCTGGTCCCATAGGGCAGGATGTTCATGAACCATCTGCATGAGTAGCTCACTGTCTATTACAATTTTTTATGCACACAGGTAGTGGCCTGTATGCATAAAAAAAACAAATGATTATTATTTATTAATAGACATGTTGGTCCTAGATAGGTTCACAAATTTAGGGCAATGTCATAGAGTGACAGAGAATTGCTTTTTGATTGACCTAGAGGCATGAACATATCAAGGACCAATAATTGAAATCCATTATAGAAAAAAATCTAAGTTATACTCACAGATCCACCATGTCTGCCACGACTACCTCTTCCACTGCCCCTTCCACGGCCTTGCGTCCTAGGAGCTGGTAAAAAAAGCATTTGGATGAGTACTGGCATAAGAATTAACGTAAAACTTGTGAAATCTTGTGGCTGGTGGCTGTCAGTAGCTGTGAACAGAGGCAAAAGTCAAACACAAACATATGCTAATATAAAGGGAAACATTTTTAACTCACACTTTGCAGCTCGGAAACTCTGGTGGTGCTGGAGCTCTGACTTGTCTCCGAGAGGTATATTCTTACATCCAAATATTCCTCTTCATCCGAATCATAAATTATTTGAGTCTGCCAATGAAAATAAAAGAAATCTATAGTTATAGTATGTAGTTATGTATAGTATGTACATAAAGTTACAGTATGTACACGCTGTAAGGTTTACTAAGAGTTCCCATGCTACAATTTTGAGCAACAAAGAATTTTCTGCAACTCAAACTGGGAGCAGGAAAAAAAACAGTAAACCTGCATGTGTGCCTCCAGCTGTTGCATAACTACAAATACCAGCAAGACCTTTTGTCTGTCTGTCCGATGTAGTTATGCAACAGTAAGCCACAGGTCATTAGGTAAAGACATTGGGGGAGATTTATCAAAACCTGTGTAAAGCAAAAATATGCCCAGTTGCCCATAGCAACCAATTGCTTCTTAAATTTTTCAGTGTCCTTTTCAAAAATTAACGAAGCAATCTGCACAATAGCTATAGAAAACTGCACAAATATTGCTCTAGACTGGTATTTTAAATTGAAGACAACACATATAGTCAAATATACTTACAGAACGTGCGCATCGCCATGCTGGGGGAACACTTTGGTGATCAGACATTTCGATAAATAAATAAATAAATTTTCAATAAATCTATCCACCACCACCCCCACACACCCCTACATCCCAAAATGCTTCAGAAAAAACATATCCTAATAAACATTGCAAAACATAGCACAGCACATGTACAGCAAAAAACACTGTACAGACAATACATGCTGAATCTTTGCCATTCTTGCGCTCACCTTCGTAATTGCACAGGATGATCCACTTGGAAAGTCCACTTGGTTCATGACATCTCTTTTTAACATGCTCAGAAGAAAAAAGAGGTCAAAAACGGATTGAAATTAACGGGTACAAACGGGTACATTAAAGCGTACCCGTCAGATCAAACTAAAAAGTTTATATATATATATATATATATATATATATATATATATATATATATATATATCACTCAGTACCAAATTATGTGTCTGGCACCTTTATTTATTTTTTAATTACACTTTAAATTTAGCTCACTAGTCTGAATTCCTCTCAAAGGGAGGGGGCGTGGCTTCACTGTTCAGGTCTCCGCCCCCTCCCTCAGTATGCTGTCTGCTCACATCTCCCTAGCATTAGCAAAACTACAACTCCCAGCTTGTCCTCACTGACAGTAGCGGGACACAAGCTGACAGTGGGAGGATTTTTCCTCCAGCTCTGAGCCCTGCACTCACAGCTGTCAATCAAGGAATTGTGTCCATGACATAGGTGATGATGCATGGACACAGCAGGACTAGTATATGTCCAAGCAGGCAGGGGGGGCAGTTGTTTGAATGGCTTTTTCAGAATGAAATACTGAACATTTTCTAATGAAAGCAATTGCAAAACCTTTTGGTTTTGCATGCTTTAAAACATTTCAAAAGTTTTTGTATCTGACAGTGCCCATTTAAAGGGTAAGCCATTTGTAACACGTTTCCCATAGACTTCAATGTTAAATTTAAAATACCCGTTTTTCACACGTTATTTTTGATGGCCAAATTGAGATTAATGGGATCCTTTTACAACCCTTTGCAACCCATTTGCAAAATTAGTAAACGGGTTGCATAACGAGCATTTTTTTTTATGGGAGCAGGCGGCCGTGTGAACGAGCCTTAACTTCAACATGCTTTATGACTAGCAGAGATGACAGCACAATGAGTACTTACGGTTTTTGTGGAACAATATTAAATGCACCAGAATCTTTGAACACTACAGGCTAGATATATGTAATTTAAACACACTTTTTGGGCGGTAGGAATGACAGCAAAATGCGTACTGAAGGTGTTTGCGGAAATCTGTTATATTCACTACTGTCTTCACAGGCCCTATAGGCATAAATAGGTGCCACTTAAATACGCTTTGTGGGTGAGTGGCACAGATCAATGCACCTTACTGGCGCTGGTTCAGGAACACTATTCAATTCAGGTATTTGCAGGTATGAGCCTTGAAAAAGTCTGTGGATTTGTGGTAGCAAATGATGAGCTCTTCAAAGACTGTGATGAAGATGTCCCCTCCTTATATGCTGTTTTGGTGTATACGAGCCCCCCCCCCCTCTTTGCATAAGTTCCCAGCGCTCTGAATGCTTTGGATGATGTCAGTGCTCTTTTATCTGTATTCCTTGCTGTGTCCTATTGGCCTTTGTGCTTGATTGACACATTAAGCAGCAAATCACATGATAGACCTGGGTTATCATGTGATCTGCTGCTTTCCCTATGTCATCTCGCCGCCCCTGCTCGCCCTACTTCTTCAGTCCGCAAAAAAAAAAAAGCAAAATTAGTAAAAGCTCAAGTGTCATCTGAGCCTGGAAAAATCCTAAAGTTCTGCTCGAATCCGTGTTCACCGGATTCGGCTCATTCATCTCTATTTGTCAGGTTTTCCAAATTTACAAAGTGATTGCATATTACAAAGGTCAACTTATGATTGGTGAGGCTTCGACCTCTGTGACCTCCACCAAACCTGAGAAAGAAGGGGCTGCAGCACTTGGGTAGCGCGGGGATCCTTTAGCTGTTTTCCCCTGCACTGGAGCTTCTGGCCACTCATTCAAGTGTAGCCCCCTTCAATTGAATTGGATTTTCTGTAGTTTCCAGTTACTGGGAGCACCACAATGGAGGAAAAATGGAGAAGTGGTGCAGTGCCCACCAGTGCTGCATCCCCTTCATTCTCTAGATCAGTGGCGGTCCAACTGGTAGGACCCCCACCCACCCCAAACATAAAATGGTGGCCATGAGGCCAAATTCTAACTCTCTCACTTCACATGATAAGGAATCTATACAGTTAATAGCAGCTGGAAATTTATACTAATCTTATTTTTCAAGAACTTTACAATGGAAACAAAAAAGGGATAACCATACATTTGCAGCACTGTGTATTAAGCTCTCTTTGTGAAAATCCCCTGTAAGCCAATGAAAAGGATTATTCTGAATTGGATAAGCGTTTTACCAAAGTATAGCGTTCATATAATTAGAGTTGTACTAAACCATGTACCTTTTTTACAGTCTTTGTTCTTTTGCATATATGGAATTTTACTTGCTAAATGTTTATATCTCTATTGAAGATAATTATTAAATGATCAGACAATGGTTGTATTGTGTGAATTGAATTGAGAATTTGAGTACAAAATGTTTTTTTCTGTGCATAGGTTTTTGTACTTTTGGATAAGAACATGTAACAATGTTCAGTAATATACAGTACAGTAAGTAACAAGAGTCCATTGCTATATGACCAAAGGGGTTCATAGCATGGAGGCAGATCATCTGACTACTATGGGTCATGACAGGAAAAGCTGGGTTCCCTCCTGGTTGGTATTATCACAGAGAACAAATAAGGATGTATGGAAAGGAGCCCATGTGTTGTGGTAAGGGTGTGAAGGAGTAAACTGACATAGGCAGAGAAAATTGATGGGCCCATTTTGTTATTGGGCCCCTTCTCTTTTATGCATGCTACTCTTAAAGGGCCAGTCGAAGCACCACTGCTGCATGAAACTACAATGTCGCCCGCTAGAGTAACCCCCCTACTCTATGTCTGTCCATCCTGCACATAAGCACTGATGTGTTTGTTTTATTATTTGCAATAAACGCATTACCACAAGATCAACTACAGTATATGGTGAGTGCCCTATTTACTTCTCAGCATGCTGGATTAGTACAGATGGGTTTTTATAGTGAGCACCATCAAGGATACATTGCGGTTTGTGCTTTCTGAATTAGAACTAACTGCATCTGAAGGTTGGATAAGCCAGGTTGTATTTAGCAGTTTTTATGTCTCAGTGTGAATGAAACTATTGTTAAAGGGGTTCATTAATAATATGGTTATCATAAACAAGGCGTCTGGTAAAATATCTGATTGTGGCCATCATCTCACCTATCGAGCCTGGACTACTATTAAAAGGTATAGACAAAAAGAAATAAAAAAAACGGCACTACCTTAGGCCCCTGGAAAAGGTGCAATGCAGTCCTGGCAACAGCTGCAGGTCCTCCGGTTGTGCTCAGCTTGTAGGAAGATAAAGTCCAATATACAAAATGCTGAAGACAGAAGAAGTGGCAGCTCTCCAGTAGGTGCAAGCAGAAATGTCTTTATTCTTGAAGAATCAGACAGGAACACATTTCTTAAAGGGTACCTCTCATCAAATAAACTTTTGATATATTTTAGATTAATGAATGTTGAATAACTTTCCAATAGCATGTTAATGAAAAATATGCTTCTTTCTATTGTATATTTCCCGATCAGTCCTGTCAGCAAGCATTTCTGACTCATGATGGAGTCCTAAACACTCAGAGCTGCCAGCCTGCTTTGTTCACAGCCAAACAGGCTGTGAACAAAGCAGGCTGGCAGCTCTGAGTGTTCTCCTTTGTGAACAAAGCAGACTGGCAGCTTGTAGTGTTTAGGACTCCAGCATGAGTCTGAAATGCTTGCTGCCAGGACTGGTAGGGAGACCCCTAGTGGTCATTTCTTCAAAGTGGAAAAATAAATAGAAAGAAGCATATTTTTTTAATAACATGCAATTGTGAAGTTATTCTGCATACATTAATCTATAATATATCAAAAGTTTTTTTTGATGAGAGGTACCCTTTAAAATAGAGAGGAGCCAGGTGCTATATTACTTCATGCAAAGGACACAGTCATGTGTCCACTGCATGAAGTTATATAGCACCTGTCTCCTCCCTATTTTAAGAAATGTCTGTTCCTGTCTAATGTTTCAAGAATAAAGAAATTTCTGCTTGCACCTACTGGAGAGCTGCCACTTCTTCTGTCTTCAGCATTTTGTCTACTGTTAAAAGGATTAGTGGCCTTACTGACTCCTCACTTATAGCAGCCACATATGTGGTTAGCTAATATGGCATGTTGTAATTTTGGTGTTTGGGTGCCGCTACAGACAAACAGTCACTCGATATGCCAGGGTAGTGTTACCCACCATGCTCCAAGGTACAGCAGTTCTCCTAGGCCAAGAGCTGGAGAATAACAACACCAGATGCAGAGTTGAGGAGAACTGCCTTTACTGAGATTCAGGATAGATGTTGTAACCCCTAACAATGCAGATCAAAGCAGGGAAAATGCAGAGACAGGCTGGGTTCACATCACCTTTTTGCCATACTGTTTTAATCCGTTTTTCTAAAGAAAACCGTATGGCAAAAAAACGGATGGAACAGTATGGGAAAAAGTAAACCGTATGCATTTTTAAACAGTATACTGTTTTTAAAAGTGCATACAGTTCCGTCCGTTTTTATAGAAAAAAAACATACGTTTTTGAAATTGTTGTCCATTTTTAATGAGAGGGGTCTTGGGTGGGGACTTTGGGATTCAAATGTGCATGTGCAAAGTAAAAACGTATACGTTTTTCCCGTATGGAACCATATACATGTGTGTTTCCCATTGACGTCCATGTTAAAAAAAAAATGTATGCGGTTGCAGTACGGTTTTTAAACCGGAGTCAAAACCACAAAAGATCGCATAAATATCTAAATGGCCCTTGGCAGACCCCCCCCCACCTCCTCTTCATTTGTGGTATTTTACAGTAGTAGTTAGTCTTGCACTGCTAGTAAATAGGTTTTCTGTATTGTCTCAGTTATGAATTCAACCCTAAATGTGAAATGTGAAATATTTCTTTTTTGAGCTATTGCCCTTGCCTATTGACCATCTTGTTTAAACCAGTATGTGAGGTTTTCATAAGAACAATGCCTACAAAATGCAATAGTCAAGGGTGAAATGGGCTTTTCACCTATTTTTGTGTGCAGTGGTTATGTAGCACTATAGCAGATGTGTCCTAGACTAATGGACTCCTAGTAAGTACATGCACACAACAAGCTGCACTGGGTGATGACTTGATGTAGCCTGTAATGTGCAATTTTGACATAACATACCTATAAATTTTTCAGCTGACTAGAAATACACTCCAACTTGTAATGTGTTGTGATCAGCGATCAATATCCCCTTACAGTACATTGTCAGTAGTTGCTGCAGGGCTTTTTTTTCTCATAATAATAATAATAGGCATGGGCTCATAAATCCTGCCATACTTGAGTTGTCAGTGAGACGTGCTCCGATAAGGTGACAATTTCTCTATGTTTAGATGGAAAACTCACTGTTTACAATACAACAAAGGCTTCTGTGAAATATATGATGGACGTACACTGAATAGGGAAAACAGGTGCCAAAATCTGGAGAGCACAGCCTTATGGGAAGATGAAGGGAATTATCTAGGCTCCTACTAGGTGCCTAAAGTCCCAGTCTACTGCTTTGGGGACTTGCTTCCCTTCTTTATAATTTAATTCCTGAATATGTGGATTATCAATTAAGATTTAGGATTCTTAGTTCTGTATATCAGGGTGGTGCACGTTTAACCAGAGGCCACTGTCTTTGATGGAGGTTCCACCACGGAAATAGATAGATGATAGATAGATAGAGGAATGTGACATCATGTTCGTTTAAGATTCATCACTTTGAGATCAAGCATTGACTCTTTTATAAGATTCAGGTTTACAGCCTGTAATATCATTTCAGATACCGTGATGACATCATTTGGCGGTGTGTTAGTTTAATCAGTAAATGTGCTGTGTCTGGGCAATAACCGTGCGGTCAATAGTGAAGATACGGCGGTTGGAATCCCGGTAATTAATCAGCGGTCTCGGTGATCAGTCTATGGCTAAAAAGTCATCAATCAGGTATAAGCAATTTCTGGTCCTCAGGAAGATTCATGTTATTAGTTGTAGAAATGTCTTACTCGTGACATGAAATCATTCTGAGGGGTCTCTGGAGCAAGTTATTGTAAATTTAGATCATTGTGTCATATGAAATAGTGCTCTGGTCTATGAAACACAGGCACAATAGGAAGATCTGCAGGCAACAAGCAATGCTGTTGGCTAGTCTTACCAGTCAGAAGGTACAGATTAACTGCAAAATGGCATCATATCATTGGTTTTGCTGGTGTTATTTTGATAATAATAATAATAAGAAGAAGGGGATGCCACCATTCAGATTTAGGGACTCATCTTAAAACTGTAACAATGCATAGGCAGTGGCACTTTATATGTTAAAAGGGTTGTCCAGTAAAAGACAACTTATCTCCTGTGTTTTTATTGAAGTTTTCAAGAATGCATACAAACATTCAGGAATATTAATATTCGCTGGGACCCACGCGTTCTCCTGAACGCAACCCCGACTCTCGGGAGGAACATGTGCTGCAGGTAGCACACACTCCATACATTTCTATGGGAGCGCCGGAGATACCCACGTACAGGACTTGGGTCTCTTTGGAGAACACACCGTTTGCAGCACACGCTCCTTTCAGAGAGGAAATCGGGGGGGGGGGGGGGGGGGGATACCAGCAGTTGGACTTGGTCAGGCACTTATTTCCTATCATGTGGATAGGGGAAAAGTTGTCTTTTACTGGACAACCCTTTAAATTAAGTTTGATCTGGCAGAATTATATTAGTCTTCTTCAGTTGTATATTAGTAAAATCTCACACTGCAAGTATGTCAGAGCATATCCAAAACGGCAGGTCTTGTGGAGTGTTTCTGGTATGCAATGGTTAGTACAGGGCTCAAGTCCTGCAGGAGCGCATGGGAACATAGTTCCTGCATTTCCACAGCAGGAACACTGTTCCCATTAATAGTAGTCCTGAAGAACCAGCCCCTGAAAGGAACTCTTGGATGAGTTTCCACGCTTTTTTCCCCCAAGACTTGACCTCTGGTTTGGTACCCTCCAAGAGTGCTTCAAGGAAGGACATCGAGTGAACCGGAAACAGGGTCATGGACACCCAAGGCTCGTGCATAAGCATGGGAATGAAAGGCTGGCCTGTCTGGTTCTATCTCACAGATGAACAATTGTTGAACAAAACACTGAAAAAATTCCTGCTGGCTATGATAGAAAAGTGTCAGAACACACAGAGCATTACAGCTTGCTACATATGAGGCTGTATACCTGCAGACTGGTCAGACCACTCATGCTGGCCACTGGCCACTGCTGAAAGTACCTTCAATGGACACATGAGCATCAGGACTGGACCATGAAGCAATTGAAGAAGATGTCCTAGCCTGATGAATCACATTTTCAAAGGAAAATAATGGCACCCAGATGTATTATGGGATAGCATAAGCTGGTGGAGGAAATATGATGCTGTGGACATTGTAATACTAGAATACTCTACATCCTGGCATCACATGCACTGGCATAGCAATTCATATAGGCAGACCACAAAACTTCTAGGACAGGGGGGCCCAACTTCGGTTGTTTGGTCTGCCTGTATGGGCCCCTGTGCTGCCAAACGTAAACCTTTCTTCTTCCTGCACTGTGGTGTCGGTGCTTCAAAACTTACCCTGAAGGGGCGAGAGTGGAACTTGATTCCGGGAGGCAATGGCAATCCCCTGCTAGGCACCCCAAGTCACAGCTTACTGGTTGATTAGTGGGGCCCTATGAATTCTAGGTAAGGCCCTGATTATGTGAATTTTACTTTGATACTACCTGCCTAAACATTGATTGCACATCAAGTACATCCCTTCATGGTAGCAGTATTGCCTAATGGCAGTATCCCTTGTACAGTATGATAATGCCCCATCAACACCCCAAAAACTGTTCAGGAATGGGAAACATGACATAGAACTCAAGGTGATGACTCAGCATCCTATTTCTCTATATCTCAATCTGATTGAACATCTGTGGGATGTGAAGGCCACACCTTACAACATATAGAACTCAAAGCATCTGCTGGTCGTGGTGCCACATACCAAAGAACGGAGCAATTACCGGGCGATGGCTTCAGGTAACTCTATTCTAAACCCCAGGAAGTGATACAGCGGGGAGATGTAAAGACAGAGGGACAGAGGGGGGGGGGGGGGAATGTAGAGAAGTTCTAGCAATCCAGCAACCCGATTGATTCTATCACCGCAGAAACAATGGCAGCGCCAGAACCAAAATATATCAGAAAAGGGAAATATGATTGTGTTCCATACTTGGAATTTGGAGTCCAATATAAGAGAATAAAATTCACATAAAGTATACATATGATATACTGGCACTTTGAGGGGTTGTCAGCTTTGAGCAATCTATATCATCTAAATAGGTTAACCGATGATCAGCTTATGAAAGCTTTAATGCGCTAGTACATATGGAGTGTATAACATGGTTCTTATTGAATTTTTTTTTACTTTCTGTGTAATACATGTGCATGCCTATTTTTCTGATATGCTCTCCATAGCCACAAAAAGACAAGGGTCTGACAAGACAGGGAGATCAGGAATATACTCTATTGACTCAGAATTACCTAAAAGGATATTAAAAAATAATATGCAGTATATATAGTACAGATTACTGAAAATTCTAAGCACACTTTGCCTTCATTGTCTTAGTAGATCATGAAAAATGATGTCAAGCCGATCAAGTTAATGCCCATTGGAAATAATTGATTCCTCTTATATCAGAGAACTGCAATCTGGATTAATTAAAGAAAACATCTCATCACTTTAATGGCGACCTGATTAGCCAAATAAAACTAAAGACAATATTTCGGCCTGAGTGTGCCCCATCTTATGCTTGTACTCTGTGCGGCATGTCATCATTTGCAAGAACAGAAAATGGAAATAATCACATAAAAAATGGACAAATCTGATGTGTCGGGGATGAGCAAACACTTCCAATCAGTGGAAGAAATCTGGAGAGTTCTCAGTGACAAATTAAGAAATCAAGAGAGGCTGGAAAGAAGTGTCACGCAGAGTGGAGGCGCCACTGTCTTCCCTGAATCAGGAGTGTACTGAGCACTTCTGTCTGATTGGCTATATATAAATGGTATACAGAGCATTATATGGAGAGAAATCTCATATGTAATAGAATTCAAGGGAAACGCTAGACCAAATAAAAGTTACTGAAATGTATCACTCAAAAAGTGCATCTTATTCTTAATTTTAATTCTGAAAAACAAAAAAATGGCAGAACTGACATCCTGTGTGATGCTTAGTATAAAGCCTGAGGGAATGGGGCATGACACAAGGATTCTTCCCTTGGTTTTTTTGAATCTCTGGGTCATGCGCAGGCCCCTCAGGCATGGTATAATGTATTTTACATTATATGGAGTGTTTCTTTAAAGTAAATGGCTATTCTCAAACAACATTCAAATTGGAAATACACTGTCAACCAACATAATATAAATCAATAGACCTAGCAATTATTAGAAACTTTTTAATATATCAGGCTTCTCTCCTGCTTCCACTTCTAAGCTTATCCCTCTGAAAATCTGCTTGAGTCTCTTTTTGAGCCAGAACAGCTCACTGACATATCAGATTACAGCTGTCCATAAAAATCTATGGGGTTAAGAAGAAGCGCAGCTTGAGAGAGATAGAAACAGAGAGCAACAGACAGAAAGGCTGCAGCAGTTTGTTGTAGGTGTTATAGCTCAGCCCAATGCTTAGTTTACAGTTTAGACTGCACCATTCTCCTTGGTAATGTTCTCCATGCTGCTGCTTCTCAGGGTGTGATATAAAAAGTTAGAGGAGAAGAACACCCTCTTTTGTGCAACGTAAGTATATAGGAAACATCATAAATTCTAAGCTCCCTCAATAAGTCAGGGACAACTAAAAATTAGAGATAGAGCCTCCACAAGTGAAAACTGGTGAAAAATGTAATATACAAGATATGTAATCGCCAGTGTTACTCTTCATGTACAATTAGGATAGCTTATCCTGAAAAGTTAATATAAAATGCATATAAATTCCCCTCACAGGGCCCTTGTGGGAGGAATATTTTAATACAATACACACATAGAAATTATGAACTGTTTTAAGATAGATAAATGTTATTGCTAGATGGCCAAATAATTGTCCGGCAATAGTTCATCAAAGATGACAAGACAATTGAGTACTGGATAGATGTCCGTGCAAAAATTGCATTATACGGTCCTGCCACTTAATTGTGTACAATATTACCAGCTTCACTGTGGGTCCCGTCTCCTCTCGCTGATTGTGTGGTGCCAGCCATGCACTCATGGATCGCGGGCTGTACCTGATGCCAGGGCCAGATTAAGGCTGCCTGGAAGACGGAGCACCTCATTATGATAGACCCCCCCCCACCCGACAGTCCCCCTTCCCTTCCACTGAGACTTGTTGCAGGCCTGTCAAGTAAGGAACAGACTGAGACCAAAAATAGGCCTGGGCATATTAGACTATGTCGCCTTTTTTAATTTATTTTTGGGTGGGTGTCACAGGAGTCAGGCCCCTGTTAAAATAAAATAGGCTGCATGGTCTAAAATCACTTCAGTTCAGGTCACTCTTTCCAGCTGTTTCAAAGCTACAACACCCATTATGTCTGGAGAGCTTCAGGCATTATATGAGTTGTAGTTTTGTAACAACTGGAGCCTCAAATTGGGGTACAGTTTCATCCATTATTACTGCAAAACTTAGAAGTGACGAGAAATCTAATGGGACAGTCAGGAGAATACACAAACATAAAATGACTCACAGGAGACGTCTTCTTTTTTGTCTTTCCTTTTCTTATTCATCTGGTCCAGACACCATGTCTTCTTCCAGCTCCATCTTCCTCTGTAAAGTTCGATGCCTGGAAATCATTGGTTCCTCACTTTGCCAGCCAATCCTCATCCTCTGTATAAAGACAACAATCATTATAACCCTACAAGAGACTGTGCTTCCTAAATATAATACGGCCAACCCCTGTGTACTCTGTATATTATACTGCCAAACATCATGCCCTCGAAAAATTATACTGCCACACACTGGGGGAGATTTATCAAAACCTGTCCAGAGGTAAAGTTGTCCAATTGTCCATAGCAACCAATCAGGCCTTTTCAAAAATGAAAGAAGCACTGAGCACTGGGCAACTGGTCAATTTTTCCTCTGGACAGGTTTTGATGAATCTCCCCCACTGTGTCTTCTGTAGTGTGCACAGAGCAGCAGCATCCCATTGAAAACAAGCAAAATTCTGCTGGTGGAAATTCGTAGTGTGAATGAGCCTTAATTTCCCCAGACCCCTCTGCCCCCAAAGACCCCTAAGTCCTCCTCCAGACTCCTGCTCCCAGAGACCCCTAAGGCTGGGTTACCCCCTTTTTTACCTTCAGAAACACAGGAAAACTGCTACTGCTTTTTCCTGTGTTATGGTAATTTTTTGGCATTTTTTTCTTGTGATTTTGCCTTCTCTGGAAACTTAGCCTTAGTCCTCCCCTGATCCTTAAGTCCCCCCCCCCTTCAACACTCCTGGTCCTTCTCCACTATTCCACTTTTCTGCACCCCTAACCCCCCACCCTCAGTCCCCTTCACACTCCTCTGCCCCCTTTACCACACCCACACTAACCTTACCTCACCCCCCCCCCCAAACAACCTCATTTTAGCCCCCATGTCCTCCTGGTCCTTCTCCTCTACACTTTTCTTCACCAACCCCACCCCCAGTTCCCCCACATTAGGTTGGCAGTACAGTTCCCCCACATTAGGTGCAATACAGTTCCCCCACATTAAGTGCAGTACAGTTTCCCCACATTAGGTGCAGTGCAGTTCCACCACATTAGGTGCAGTACAGTTCCCTCACATTAGGCGCAGTATAGTTCCCCCGCATTAGGTGCGGTACAGTTACCCTGTATTAGGTGAAGTACAGTTCCCCCGCATTAGGTGCAGTACAGTTCCCCCGCATTAGGTGCAGTACAGTTCCCCCGCATTAGGTGCAGTACAGTTCCCCCGCATTAGGTGCAGTACAGTTCCCCCACATTAGGTTGGCAGCACAGTTCCCCCACATTAGGTTGTAGTTCCCCCACAGTAGGTTGCAGTTCCCCCACATTAGGTTTTAGTCCCCCCACATTAGGTTGGCAGTAAAGTTCCCCCACAGACATCCAGCATCCAGCCATATACAGTGTATGGCTGGAGACTATGTCTGTGTACTGCCCCACTTCAGTGCTCCGACCACAGTTCCTCTGGTCCAGGGTCAAGATCTACTGCTATGGCCTATGGGCCATAGCGGTAGGTCCCGGGACCGGAGGAGCAGTGGTTGGAGCAACGAAGATGACGTGCAACTTGCATGACGTGCATTCTCGCTGCTCCGCTCCTATGGGCACACACACGGGACATCAGTGATGTCCCTGTGTGCGCTACCTCCCGGCGGCCCCTGCTTTTTTAAAGTTAATGCGGGGCCGCAGAAAGGTAACCAGGACATCCTTGTGTCCCGAAATGATCTTTCAGGATACAGGGATGTCCTGCTGAATGTGAGGGGGGGGGGGGAGGGGTAATTATAGTATTTATCTGCGTATAACATGCACTGGCATACAGTGCATAGTGAAAGTTTTCGGCCCCCTTTAACTTTTCTACCTTTTGCCACATTTCAGGCTTCAAACATAAAGATATAAAACTGTCATTTTTTTGTGAAGAATCAACAACAAGTGGGACACAATCATGAAGTAGAACAAAATTTATTGGATATTTCAAACTTTTTTAACAAATAAAAACTGAAAAATAGGGTGTGCAAAATTATTTAGCCCCCTTTGTTAATACTTTGTAGCACCACTTTTTGCTGCGATTACAGCTTTAAGTCGCTTGGGGTATGTCTCTATCAGTTTTGCACATCGAGAGACTGAAATTTTTGCCCATTCCTCCTTGCAAAACAGCTTGAGCTCATTGAGGTTGGATGGAGAGCGTTTGTAACCAGCAGTTTTCAGTTCTTTCCACAGATACTCGATTGGATTCAAGTCTGGACTTTGACTTGGCCATTCTAACACCTGGATATGTTTATTTGTGAACCATTCCATTGTAGATTTTGCTTCATGTTTTAGATCATTGTCTTGTTGGAAGACAAATCTCCATCCCCATCTCTGGTCCTTTGCGGACTCCATCAGGTTTTCTTCCAGAATGGTCCTGTATTTGGCTCCATCCATCTTCCCATCAATTTTAACCATCTTCCCTCACCCTGTTGAAGAAAAGCAGGCCCAAACCATGATGCTACCACCACCATGTTTGGACAGTGGGGATGGTGCGTTCAGGGTGATGACCTGTGTTGCTTTTACACCAAAATAACGTTTTGCATTGTTGCCAAAAAGTTCGATTTTGGTTTCATCTGACCAGAGCACCTTCTTCCACATGTTTGGTGTGTCTCCCAGGTGGCTTCTGGCAAACTTTATGGATATCTTTAACAAATGGCTTTCTTCTTGCCACTCTTCCATAAAGGCCAGATTTGTGCAGTATACGACTGATTGTTGTCCTATGGACAGAGTCTCCCACCTCAGCTGTAGATAGTTCATCCAGAGTGATCATAAGCCTCTTTGCTGCATATCTGATCAGTCTTCTCCTTGTATGAGCTGAAAGTTTAAAGGGACGGCCAGGTCTTCGTAGATTTGCAGTGGTCTGATATTCTTCTCATTTCAATATTATCGCTTGCACAGTGCTCCTTGGGATGTTTAAAGCTTGGGAAATCTTTTTGTATCCAAATCCAGCTTTAAACCTCTCCACAACAGTATCTCGGACCTGCCTGGTATGTTCCTTGTTCTTCATGATGCTCTCTGTGCTTTAAATGGACCTCTGAGACTATCACAGTGCAGTTGCATTTATACGGAGACTTGATTACATTTATGTATTCTATTTATCATCATTAGTCATTTAGGTCAACATTGGATCATTCAGAGATCCTCACTGAACTTCTGGAGAGAGTTTGCTGCACTGAAAGTAAAGTGGCTGAATAATTTTGCACGCCCAATTTTCAGTTTTTTATTTGTTAACAAAGTTTGAAATATCCAATACATTTTGTTCCACTTCATGATTGTGTCCCACTTGTTGTTGATTCTTCACAAAAAATTACAGTTTTATATCTTTTTGTTTGAAGCCTGAAATGTGGCAAAAGGTCGAAAAGTTGAAGGGGGCCGAATACTTTCACTATGCTTTGTATAACATGCACTCTCATTTTCACAGGAAAATTTGAAAGAAAAAAATGAAATGCAAAATAAATTACTTGGAAGCGCTGAACTATATGCCTCATCCTCCCCCCAATTTTGATTCCCCTTGATCCTCAGTTTGCCCCCCCCTCCTTCCTCCCCCTTTTATCAGCCCCTTTGCCACATTTACCCCCCCCCCCCCGCCTCCTTTCCCGTGTTTTCCCCTGCAGACAGCGCTGGACCCAGTGGATGCCGCACAGGAGCTCTAAGGGTACGTGTTTACAAGCAAATCTCGATCCCTCGTGGTATCGGCGTCTGACGTCAGCGGAGTATTGAAAGCGGTGGATGAAACAGAGGAGCGGCAGATGGATCACAGGAATGGTAAGTAGATTACAATCGTGGCAGGTGGATTACAGCAGCAGCAGATGGTATGTTCTTTCAATGGCACAGACTAGAATGGGCTAACAGTCCACAAATAAATAACAATGCATCTTTTTGCATACAGCTAAACACGTTTCAGGGTACTTAACATAACATTTTTCCACATTTTAATAAATGTTTTTCATCGTTATTTGAAGCACAGTCTCAGTAAACCTTTTATTCTATTCTATTGGTCATTCCCCTCTATCAGTTTCAGTTTGTCCTTGAGGCTTGGGCTCCTTTTTCAGTTTTTTTTTTTTTTTTTCGTATTCTATTAGTACACCTTGGGTATAGGTGTTTGCCCAATCTACCTTGGTTAGTGAATGATTGTGAGCTGCACTGTTTCTTGTATTATCCTGAAAAGTTACCTGAAAGTTTTGGGAAAGAGGGGGAAACAAATGTAATGTCACAGTACAGGACATGGTCCTGTACTACCCTTAGGCCCTGTCAGGTTGAGACCCTCAGTGACCTGGGGGCTCCCCTGCAAGGTCTCCCCCTGTTGTTTCAAGAATGTTGTGTATATCGCTTTATTGCCTAGACAGTATCCTTATGTATAGGTAGTACAAAGGAACTGTGGGAGGTCTCAAGGACATGTGTAAGTCTGTCTCATGTTATGTTATGCAGTCAAGTGATTTGTTGTCACATGTTCTCCCAGAAAGCAGCAGCTTAACCTATGACCCGCAGCTTTCCCAATGGGCTTTAGTCCAGCCCCCCACTATATAAAGGGTTACAATTCACTCTCTTCCTTTACTGAGAACAAGCCAGTACATATATCTCAGTGCAAGTGATCAGCATCTGGAAGACCCCAAAAGCTACAGTCATTCCAGTAAATCTCAAGTCTATGTCTGCTGTCACTAAAACTAGTCAAGTCCTGCATATAGTCAAGTCCACTCTCAAGTTAAGTTAATTACAAGTATATTGGTCCAGCAAGCTGCAAGGCCCTTCTGGGTCCTGGCCACCTTTCTGGGATATCTGACCTTAGCTGTGAAGATAATTCCATCTGACCTTAGCTGTGAAGATAATTCCATCTGTCTTATACTCAGTAAAGCCTCTGTTTGACCATAACTGGTTGTGGACTCTCATTTCGCTACTAGCAACTGGGATAGCGGAGGAACCGGGCACGTGGTGTTCCGCAACCCTAAAACCACACTGGCGTCACGAACACTAGGGGTTAACAACATCTTGCCCCCGGGGTTAATACCATATAATCCCGCCACTCACATCGCTACACCCATGGTTCCGCCATACACCGGTGGGTCACCACACAAAGAAACAACATAGTCATCCTTCCTGATCCTCTGTTGCATCCATCCCAACTTTGCATGGTCCCAACTTACTTAAACTTTTGTTTGGGCCCACCGAAAGTGCCCCCTTAGCCAATCACCAACCATAGTGGTGACTCAAAATGATTTGGGGATGGACATCCCTTTTAGTAGCATAAAGCAGGATATCTCTGTGGATATCTATGGTTCAGTCATATGTGCTACTCATTGAGGATAGTGTTAACTGTTAAATACAGTATATCTTTTTTTCTTTACTTTTTAGATTCCATGAAGCAAAGGATTTATTGACAGCTGTTCTTGTCTAATATGTTTGCAAAGGTATTTTGGTTGGATAAATTATTCTGTGCACCATACAGGCCATACTAGGGAATTTGTGCCTACATTTTATTATGTGTGCCTGATTTATTTCTCATCCATAGGGAAACCATAAAACAGCTGTTATGCCCGGGTATTTAAAACACGAAAAACACTTACTTGTTTTATGTGAAATCCCAACTCTCTCTTCTGGATTGAAATATTTACTTAGATAGTCAATGAGAGACGGAGATGCCTGGAGGGGTGGGTTATAAACATGCACATATATGATCAGACGTCTAAGCAGTTTAATCTGGATTTCTTTGCTGCCCTAAACTTTCCAAACCAGGCAGAGTAAGCTTCCCCAGATATCAGTCCTTTTGAACAGATCCGTCTCACTATAAAACTGCCTTCACAGCTGGCATTGCCTATACCATGGGGAATATATTTAACACTCACAAAAACTGGTCCTAACAGGTGTACATTTTATTAGTCTTTTTTATACATAGTGAATTAGAGATGCGATCCCCCAACCCCCACCTGATGAAAAAAAAATTAAAAATACAGAAAAACTTCATAAATAAATACATTTACACATACAAAACAATGCAAAGTTAAAGGGGTACTCCAGTGGAATTTTTTTTTTTTTAAATCAACTTGTGCCAGAAAGTTAAACAGATTTGTAAATGACTTCTATTAAAAAATCTTTACTCTCCCAGTACTTTTTAGCAGCTGTATGCTACAGAGGAAATTATTTTTGAATTTCTCTTTTGTTTGGTCCACAGTGCTCTCTGCTGACACCTCTGTCCGTGTCAGGAACTGTCCAGAGCAGCATAGGTTTTCAATGGGGATTTTCTCCTGCTCTGGACAGTTCATGATACGGGCATCAGGTGTTAGCAGAGAACACTGTGGACAAGACAAAAATAAATTCAAAAAGAAAAGAATTTCCTCGGTAGCTTCTAAAAAGTACTGGAAGGTTAAAGATTTTTTAATAGAAGTAATTTATAAATCTGTTTAACTTTCTGGTACCAGTTGATAAAAAAAATTATAATAATTCCCCCGGAGTATCCTTTTAATGCTAAGGTTGTGGTCATAACAATCATTACATGAACTGTTTATCTTTTATATAAAAGTATCAGTAGAAAACCAGGAATAGGTGCAAAATAGAAGAAAAGTTGCAAACCTCTCAATTATAGCTTTTCTCTGTGTCGGTTCCACTTCTGATTTTGGTAAAAATACTGACCAAAATGAGGACCAAAAAATTGGCTTAGAATCACCATAATCACCCTGTGGAGTGACTCTCTGTGTACAGCTCTCAGATGTAGCTAAAGTGAACAACATAGCAGTAAGCCGTAAGTCACAGGGATGTCCAACTTTTGGCACCCCCCTGATTTCCAGAACAACGTCTCGTCTTTCCCTGTGCATGTCGCGGCGTGTCAGTACATGCTCGATGCATCCTCTATGGGAGTGCCAGAGATACACGAACTCTACCATAGACAGTACATTAAGCTTGTGCTGTCACACCGCTCCATGCACAGGGAGAGACAGTGCCTTTGAAACATAAATGTCTAATCATGGATGATCCAACCGCTTGGACCCCGTAATCAGACACATGCTTTTAAAGTAGTGGAGTACCCTTTTAAAATGTACCTGTTCTTTGAAATGATCTTTTAAAACCTGTATGCTTTTGTTAGATTGACCCATCTGAGTAACGAAAAGGTGATTTTAGTGCCCTTTGCGGTGTCCATATTAGGACATCATCAGGCGTCAGCCAAATAGCCATCATTCCTCCTCCCTCATCCTCCGTCCTCCATCAGACTACTCTCGCCTCTTCCTCAGCCAAATCTCTCTCCTCCTTCAGACAGAAACAAAATCCTCCCACATTCTTACATCCTCAGCTTAACCTTCCTCATCCCTCAGACAAACCTCGGTCATACCTCAGACAAACCTCCGTCACACCTCAGAAAAACCTCTGTCACACCTAAGAAAAAACCTCCGTCATACCTCAGACAAACCACCGTCATACCTCAGACAAACTTCCCTCAGCTCTCAGACAAACCTCTGTCATGCCTCAGACGTCAGCGGAACAGCCGTTGATGTAAAGTTTTCCTCAATTCGCAGCACTCTTCTGACAGCATATGGCTAAAGTAGGCAGCGTTAGGAGCGTAGCCCTGCACATGCCCAGTTGTCCATACCGCTCAGAGCGCATGCTCTGCTTTCCTTCGCTACACAGTTAGCGTAGGGAGGCTGGAAAACTTTAACGGCTTGGCCCTACGTTTGAGGCATGACGGAGGTTTGGAGAGTTGAGGGCTGGAGGTTTGTCTGAGGTGTAACAGAGGTTTGTCTGAGGTTTCTCTGAGGTTTGAGGGATGAGGGAGGTTAAGCTGAGGGTGTAAGAATGTGGGAGGATTTCGTTTATGTCTGAAGGAGGAGAGAGATTTGGCTGAGGGATGACAGAGGTTAACATGATGTACGACAGAGGAGGCGAGATTACTCTGATGGAGGATGGATTATGAGGATGAGGGAGGAGGAATGATGGCTATTTGGCTGACAACTGATGATGTCCTAATATGGACACCGTAGCCCTCACTGCTTTTATTGAACCTCTGAGAGTCTCCTTCATGGTGCACAGCTATTTCTCATTCTCTTCCTTTCAGGGGTTTGACCAGAGCTGAGCTGTTTGCCAGTAGTAGACACAAACACATGTGGTGTCCCACCACAAGTGTCTGTCCTGTGATTGAGGACTGACTCGGGCAGCCTGGCAGCATATAGTGTTGGGCCTACTGTAGTTCCTTTATAATATAAATTATGTGTATAGTATAATATAAAATAATACATTTGTCTTAAATGTATTTGATTATTGTTCTATGTATGTAAGTTTAGTGTATCACTGTGCCTTTAAAAATTGTGAGCAGCAATCTCCATGTGACCATGTGAATCAATGAGACCCCAAAAGCTCCCTCTGTACAGTAAGGTAGAGGAGGATGGGAGGAGGGGAGGAGTTAATCAGTGCGCAGTTAGTTCACCCCAGTGTGTACTCCTAAGCACAGCTAAGCTCAGGTGTGTGCGGTGTTTCCTAAGCTGAGGCCTACTTCAGTTTTATCCCTGGTCATCCTACAAGTGTCACTCGAGAAAGAACCATGTGGGAACCAAGTTGCTGTGCCAAAGCCTAAGTGGAACTTAAAGGACCACCCCCTTGTTGCACAGGGGGCGGTTGAAGAGGCTGCACGAATGACGTACTTCTGCCTGGTGGCCATTTTGGGGGAGCCTGCTATGAAGCCTGCAGCAGGACTCCAACCTTCAGATTCATCTTATGAGGAGAGAAGGAGTAGCAAGATGAAGCGTACACGTGAGCAACTACAACAAGCAAGCCCACAGCAAGTAGCGGCGGCTGCCTCTGAAGTCTTTTCAGCCCTTGCTATTGGCGCGTCGGCAAAGCCATCAGGTTACCGGAGACTCCGCTGGCCGGGGGCAGTCCTGAAGATAGATCTCCTGCATCATCCTGGGCACCATTTCTGATGAGATTGTTGCCTCACTTAACCTCATGGGAATCATGGGCGGAGCTACGTAAGAAAGCCTACGAGGTCAGTACCCCTACCATAACATGGTTCACCTCGCCCTCACCCTATTCTAGTCCTGAACCGGTGTCCAGCACGATTCTGGAACCTGACCTGGAACCAGAGCCGGAAAACCCTGGAAGGGCCAAGTCACCTCTGCTTCCAAAGTGGGTCTTTGGGGACGAGCTGCAGTTTCTGTGCTACATGAGGGAAGCCCTGGCTCCTTTGCCTGCAAAAGAAAAGTCGGCAACAGCCTCTCTAGTTATGCAATGCCAAGAGAGAAGTTAAGGTCTCCGGCTACTGCACCATGGCCCCCTTACCTGAAGGTTTGGCCTGAAGAGTGAGCGCCAGCCATTTTATCTGCAGCACCAGCAGTGGGAGCCGCATCAATCCAGGTGGTGGTTACCGTGAGCCCCCATATTTCTGGCTCACAATTATCAAGGGTCTCCTGAATCCAGAGCATTGTGACTCCGTCAGAGGCTCCTCGTCCACCATGCCAACTGATGAAGAGAGAAAAAGATGGTTGCCCACCTGAGTGGGAACCCCAACCTCCACTGTACTAAAGAAGAAAACTGTTTTGGGTGGAGGAAGGTAAGACACAATAACGCTCACCCTTTCATGTGCCTTTCTTGTTTTGTTCCTTATACCATTTTTGGCATCAAAGCCTATATCTTCAGTTCCTACTTTTGTTTACTACCAGCCTGAGTAGGACATTCAGCATCAATGCCCCAGCACTGCTATATGTTCTGTTCCAAGTTTCTGCAACGTTTAAGAACTGTGCCTGGCCTTGGGCCAATAAGTAACCAAAATACGTACATGTGCCCGACTTATGTCGAGAACTTTTCTACATATTCTTATACCTTCCTTGTCGGTTGCCACAAATGCTATGCGTGCCATTCCAAATTAATTATTTTTCTAGTCAGGATTGTCTTGTGGAGATATGTGCATAACCTAGATATCCTTAAATTGTGCTTATAATAATTCCTTCCAGTGTGCTTTCTTTAAATTATTGCCAAGAACAATGAAAAATGTTTTATCATTTCATCCTGTTTGCCTAATATCACTGTTTTAGTAATGCTTAAAGCCAGACAGTTAGTGAAAATGTTTTTCATGATGTTTTCTTCTCTTCATGTTGTATCGTGTGCCTTCTAAGTGTCTCCTGAAGCACATGAGGGCCCCAAAATTTAAGGTGACACCTTGGTAGTTAAAGGGGTTATCCAGGAAAAAACTTTTTTATATATATCAACTGGCTCCGGAAAGTTAAACAGATTTGTAAATTACTTCTATTAAAAAATCTTAATCCTTTCAGTACTTATGACCTTCTGAAGTTAAGTTTGTTTTTTTCCTGTCTAAGCCCTCTCTGATGACACCAGTCTCGAGAAACGCCCAGTTTAGAAGCAAATCCCCATAGCAAACCTCTTCTAAACTGGGCGTTTCCCGAGACAGGTGTAATCAGAGAGGACTTAGACAGAAAAGAACAAACTTAACTTCAGAAGGTCATAAGTACTGAAAGGATTAAGATTTTTTAATAGAAGTAATTTACAAATCTGTTTAACTTTCTGAAGCCAGTTGATATATATAAAAAAGTTTTTTCCTGGATAACCCCTTTAAAATTGCTGTGGATGGAGCAGTCCCTATGTTGTCTTTGTTTGTCCCACGGTGTAGCCATGGTGAAGGACTCGGATTCATGTTGCGGGGAAAAGTGCTTGAAGCCAATGGACCCCATGGCACCAGACCGGCTGCGAAATGATAGCCTACGGTAGGGCTGGCCCACCAAGTTCCCTTGGAGTTGTACTGCTGCAGCCCATGGTGTACAGCAAAGTCTTGTTATATGTTTGTTTGTCTTGTGCTTTTGTTATTTCAAAAGCAGTTACAAAGCAACTAAACCCTACCACAATTATTGCAAGTACTCAATCAGCACAAAGCATTTGGTTTTTGTCAAAGGCACCAACTGTACTAACGCAAGGAAGAGACTTTAAATTGCACTTCTCCTACCTCAGGACTGCCCTTCGCCACCCCTCAACCGCCGGGACTGGGCGCCGAGGGTGGCTGTGTTTTAGAGGGGGAGTTTGTGGTGTCCCAGCACAAGTGGCTGTCCCATGGTTAAGGGCTGACTTAGGCAGCCTGGCAGCATATAGTATTGGGACCACTGGAGTTTCTTTATAACATAAATTATGTGTATAGTATAATATTAAATAATGCATTTTCCTTAACCCCTTAAGGACGGAGGGTTTTTCTGTTTTTGCATTTTAGTTTTTTCCTCATCACCTTCTAAAAATAATAACTTTAAATTCTCCACCTAAAATGCATATGATGGCTTATTTTTTGCACCACCAATTCTACTTTGTAATGGTATCAATCATTTTACCCCAAAATCTACGTCAAAACGGAAAAAAAATCATTGTGCGACAAAATGGAAGAAAAAACACTATTTTGTAACTTTTGGGGGCTTCCGTTTCTACGCAGTAAATTTTTCGGTAAAAATGACACATTATATTTATTCTGTAGGTCCATATGGTTAAAATTATACCCAATTTATATAGGTTTGATTTTGTATTATTTCTGAAAAAAAATCATAACTACATGCAGGAAAATTTATACGTTTAAAATTGTCCTATTCTGACCCCTATAACTGTTTTTATTTCTCCATATACGGGGCGGTATGAGGGCAAATTTTTTGCACCGTGAACTTAAGTTTTTATCGGTACCATTTTTGTTTTGATCAGACTTTTTGATCGCTTTTTATTACTTTTTTATGGTATAAAAAGTGACCAAAAACACGCTATTTTGGACTTTGACCGTGCATTTTAATTAATGAATTATTTTTATAGTTTGGACATTTATGCACGCGGCAATAACACAACATTTATTTTTATTTACACAGTTTTTTTTTCAAACTTTTATTAGGGAAGGGGTTAAATGATCTTTATTCACTTTTTTTTTTCACTTTTTTTTTGCAATGTTATAGCCCCCATAGGGGACTATAACATGCAGTGCATTGATTCAATACATTGATCGCTGCCATTGCATTCAATGGCAGGGATCAGTGTTATTGGCGGTTGATTTCTCAAGCCTGGATTTCAGGCTTGAAGCAATCAATCGCCATTAGTACGCGCAGGAGGTAGGTAAAGGACCCTTCTACTGCGTACTAGCTGATCGGGACATCGCAATTTTACCTGCCGAAAAGCTTTTACTTTCACTTTAGACGCGGCGATCAACTTTGATCGACGCGCCTAAAGAGTTAATCAGCCTGATCGGTGATGTCCGGCATTAGCCACGGGTCCTGGTTGCTTACCGGGTATGATGCACGCTCATCTGCTGAGTGTGCGTCATACCTCAGTAGACACTAAGGGCCGTTCATAAACGTCCATATGCGTATGCTATGTATGAAAGTTTATTGTATCACTGTGTCTTTAAAAATTGTGGGCAGCAACCCCCATGTGACCATGTGAACCAGTGAGACCCCAATAGCTCCTTCTGTACTGTGAGGTCCAGGGGAAGAGTTAATCAGTATGCAGTTAGTTCACCACAGTGTGTACTCCTAAGCACAGCTAAGCTAAGGTGTGTGTGGTGTTCTGTTTCCTAAGCTGAGGCCTTGGAAGGAGGTACCAGAACCAAAAATCCTACAATTCCGTCCGGTGAAAAGCACCACAAGTCTAAGAACATCAACAAGGCTTGCAAGGGGTACGCTGCACTTGCACACTAAGGCCAACTGTTTGTGTTTTACCCACTTCACAAGCTCAGTAAAAGCAGTTGATCGTAACCTTACGTCGGTGTGTTTATTGACTCATCGTGTCTGGCCCAGGAAGACTGCTTCCCACCTTCGGACCAGGATTTCGATAAACGGTGCCCTGGCGTGATAAAGTGTTCAAGGTACATCCTGCTAACACCAAGTGGCCGCCACACACACACACACACACACACACACACACACACACATAGGGACTTTCTTTCCTTTACTTCTCTGAAAAATAACAACAAAGCACATACTCCTCTATTCTATTCCATGACACCCCCAGTAGGCAAGTAGTTATTCCCATTAGGCAGGTAGTCCCTAGATTAGCCAGGAAGCATGTTTTCCCCTACAACAACCAGTAGCCCCCCTAGTAGGCAAGTAGTCCACAGATTAGCCCCCCTCATTAGGCAGGTAGTGCCCAGATTAGCCCCCCCCAATAGGCAGGTCCCTAGATTAACCCCCCCCGACACACACACACACACACACACACAGTAGGCAGGTAGTCCAGTAGACAGCTTGTGCCCAGATTAGCCCTCTCCAAATAATAAAAAAAATAATCTTCACTTCTTTTATCCTTTGGTCCCTTACTGGGCTCCCCATGGCCGCGTATCTCTGCATAATTCAGTCCTGCTTTAACTAATAGCATTATACAAGGGCCAATAATCCCTCCACTCCATGACCACATCTACTGTATTTACTGCAGAGACCAATGTAACCAATATTCCCCCAATACATTCCCGTACAGTAGTAGACCTACAAGTGACATCTCTGTTGATTAGTCAATCATGTTCCTTTTTCTTCTTTATCTAACTGACTGTCATTAAAACAACTCACCCCTGTAGGGTATGGTGCCAACATTGGTGTACCATATGATAATAATGTCCTCATTAATATTGCCCCAACTATGCTCCCCACTCACTAATATTGATCAAACTGTGCCCTCCACTCACTTATAATGCCCCCACTGTGATTCCAATCACAAATAATGCCCCAACAGTACTGCTAATTATTAATAATACCCCTTTGTGTCTGTGGTGGTCTGGTACAGCATCTCCAGCTGCTACTCCAGATGCAGCGCATAGGTTTTAAATTTTGTCTGGTTATGAAAAATATATTTTCTGCATAAGATGCTAACAAGTCCCTCTCCACCATTTCACCTCACTGCACTGGATTAAAAATCTAGAGCTTTCACCCATGATGCTGATGCTAGCCAAGTCCCTTTATACAGGTTGAATAATGTGTTACAGTATATATAAATGTGATCAGTATCATAAAAAAAAAACATCTAAATGGTTAAATCCATTCACTGTGTCCACTACCTGATCCGTGTTTAGCAGCTTGCACGGACAGATCTTCTCATTTTAATTTTATGAGCAGCATTTGCATTTATACCCTTTCCTTCTGTCGCTAAATCCGCCCCTTTCACTTTTTCTGAATCTATGATTGTTCTGGGTATAGTTAGGAAGCCAGCTCCTTCTGATATTTATTGATGAGATCACTAATTGTCTCCTTAATCTGCACTTGTTGTATTAGAACCAAAATATTAGATTATTTTTATGAGCATACTGGATTTTATGACTTTAGTTTGCTCTGTGGAGAGGATTTTAGGTTTTGCACCATAAATGTGACTATACAGATAGTATGGTAAAAGCTTTAGGGAACCTAAGTGTTAAAGGGGTACTCCAGTGGAAAACATTTTTTAAAGGTGTACTCCGTAGAACTAAACCCATAGCCCATCCTTTCCCTCTCTCCAACCTATATATTTGTCCAAATATCATTCATTAGCTATGTTCAGCAGTTTCCCTCTTTCAGCTGTCACAGGCAGGAAATGAGAAAAAAATTTAATTCTCAAATTCACCTTGTCTTGGTGTAAACCACTCATTGAGAAAAGCCCCCACCCTTCAGGACAACGTCACCTGATTTCTGTCTGATTTTTGTTTGTTCTAGAGCTCTGGCTGTACAGCCACACCTCCCCACCTCCTCCCCTCCCTGTCTGAGAGCTTGTGAGCTGTGAGAGAAAAGCAGTGAAGATTCTCAGTCACAACTGAGCACATAGCTGCTTTTTTCTGCTGAATATCTAATCACAGACTTCTGCTATTCAGAGCACAGGATGATTTATTGCTGGAGTAAGGATAGTCTGAAAGAAAAGACATGTACAGTGTGTGAGAGCTGCAGTGGAAGCATGCACACAGATAGTGAAAGCAGTTGGCTGGCAGCCATAACACAGAGTTGCACTGACTTCTGGCAGTTGTAGTCTGTGCTGCAAACAAGGAAAATGTATTTAGGAGACATCAGGGGCCAAAGGAGATGCCAAAACCACATGGATAACTAAAGGGGACACAGAACAGGTGTTGCAGTGGCTTTGGGGCATTTTTATTTTTCTTAACTTCCTCAGAGTACCCCTTTAAATCAACTGTTGTCAGAAAGTTAAACAGATTTGTAAATTACTTCTATTTAAAAATCTTATCCTTCCAGTACTGTTCAGAGAAGGATCAAATCCCCATAGCAAACCTTTCCTGCTCTGGACAGGTCCTGACATGGACAGAGGTGTCATCAGAGACCACTGTGGTCAAACAGAAAAGAAATTAAAAAAAGAAAAGAACTTCCTGTGGAGCATACAGCAGCTGATAAGTACTGGAATAATTAGGATGGTTAAATATAAGTAATTTATAAATCTGTTTAACTTCTGGCACCAGTTGATTTTAAAAAAAAAATGTTTCCACCGGAGTACCCCTTAAAATACACCGCAGCTTCATTCTTATAATGTTATAACGTTTTTTTTTTTATTATTATGATATATATATATATATATATATATATATATTTTTTTTTTTTTTTTTTTTTTTGCAGCAATATATGTCTAATGTTATCTATCTTTCCAAAGGAAACCTGAGTACATGCTGTCCTATTGCTGAGACCCCCAATCATTGTCAGTAGAATTTTCAATACATTTCTGGGCGTTGTTCTTTCTACAAAAAAACAGGAGTACCCCTTTAAAGTCAATGTCCAGTCAAAATGATCTGATATGCATAGATTCAGGTGGGGAGATTGGTGAATTCTGTGATCTTGGACAAATACAGTGTGTTTGTTTGTTTGTTTTTTTGTAGAAAGAACAACGCCCAGAAATTTTTTGAAAATACAACAACATGAGCTAAGTTGCGGGGCTTAATTTCAAGTGAAAACTGACCAATGCACTTTTTACCTGCTGAATATTGATGAGGTGCTGAACTAAATTGAAGCCAAATGTTTATCTAAAATGTCCGAACCATTCATTTTATGTCTTTAGCCACCAATAATGCACATGTGGACATTTTTTCCATTTGCTTTGCTCATATGAATATTTTCTCTCAATTTAGTCCCCCAAATAGAACTCGACCTCTACCATATGGAACTTTTAAAAAACAGATTTTTATGTATTTTATGTTTATACATTTTTTTAAAATGTTTTTTTAATTATTTGCCCAGAACAAGGTATAGTCTAGGTTACGACATCCCCATCTACAAGTAAATAAGATATATATATATATATATATATATATATATATATATATATATATATATATATATATATGCTTTTTCTGTCTATTTATCTGTCTGTCGTAATAATCAAATGCACCTCAAAGCTCCTTCATAATCTAATGTGGGGGGGGGGGAGATTTCAGAGCTTATTTGTTTTGGCTTCTTTGTATGTACAGAAAAACAAAGATCACAAATAGCCCAAACCACAGCTTCTAGCCTTGCCCCCATATACAACTTTGATTAAAAAAAAAGGACAGAAAAGATACACAATTTAAAAAAATGTTTTATATGCTCTGTGTAAAAAGTATATGTGAATAAATATTACTAATATCACGAACGATTGAAAAAGCTAATAAAAAAAGACATAGAAATAAGCCCTATGAATCACATAAAAAAAATATTTAAATAAACAAACAGCAACTTAAAAATGTGTTTGGACATGTTTGGAGAACCTTAGCCTACTTTTGAATAGGTTAGAAATAAACAAACATATTGTACACAGTATATGTATAGTAGAATACATTTTTGTTCTGTATCTCATCGTCTCAATACACTTGGGGGAAGAAGAGACATTGTTATCATTTTGCTGTCTCGGTGGACCACCCATGAACTCCAATTAATATTATTTCTAAATGATAAACTAGACCTGGATTCAAGCATTGTCAAGAACGTTTAACCTAAATGTCCTATACCGGCTAAATAATTTGAAACATTTTCCATTCCATTAAGCAAGCTGATAGTAATGGCTTTATTATCCCATACCTTGTAAATGTCTCATGGGATGTTCTATAAATTTATATCACCCGCTTGGGTTTTATGTTTCTTTTTTATTATTATTTTTATTTTTTTATTACCCAACCACCTGATTTCTTTAAAGTGTCAACTCCTATTTATTGGCAATAAGGCAGAGGCCACTAAAAATTTTAGATGAGTAGACTGCCCCAAGGCAAGTGACTAGTCCCAGACCCCAAATCTAGATGAATCCTATAAAGCATAAATCTATACTTACATCAAGATATCTATTTACATAATTCAACTAAGTGTGCTCTGTCTGGAAGGAAACATTATTAAAATTTGGACAGACAGGATTATATACCGTATAATACAACCTGAAGAAGGTGATTCCAGACGAGCCGACTGTTTAATTCATTTTTCCTGCTTAGTAATGAATGTGTGTCTGAGAGACTCAACTAATGTCTCCTTATTATATTAGATATAAAAAAAAAAAAGAAAGAAAAAGAATTGTAAAAATTACCTAATTGTTTTTCCACTATATGGGTTTATCATAGAGTAGAGGTTGGAAACAAGTAGGTATATTATAGTAATATAAGAAATAGACATATGACAGTCAGGTGAATGATGAATGGCATCAATATATAGAGTGCGCTGATATTGTGTCTTACAGATTACTTTGTTGTAGTAGTAGTTTTCTTGTTTTTTCTTACTCTACTACAGTTTAACTATCTGCATCATGGATGTAAAGTTTGGATATCTATGCAGTCTCACAAAACCATACTGATAATATCATAGATCCATATGGTGTTGTAAGTTCAGTTTAATAGAACAATGGTTGAGTTTAGACTTGACCAGTGCAAAGGATGGAAGGAGTTTACATGTTTTAAAGGGGTTCTCTGCTGCTCAGCGTCTGGAATAAACTGTTCCGAATGCTGGAGCCGGCGCCAGGAGCTCTTGACGTCATAGCCCCGCCGCCTTATGACATCCCACCCCGCTCCCTCATTGCAAGTCTATGGGAGGGGGCATGACGGCTGTCACATCCCTCCCATAGACTTGCATTGAGGCTGCGAGACATGACATCATGAGGGGGCAGGGCTATGACATCACAAGCTCCCAGTGCCGGCTCCAGCATTCGGAACAGTTTTTTCCTGACACTGAGCAGCGGAGTACCCTTTAAAGCTTAGGCCAATTTCATATAAGGGAAATACACACACACATGCACACACACACACACGAAAGACCAGAGTCAATCAAGTTCACCTTCTGAAGTAAAGACAAAACATGTGATGAAGTGGTGGTGGGGTGCACTCACAGATGTCCCAATGTCCCAGCTAGGTAAATTACTTTGTTATTGCTTTACATTGGCACCATAGCATGCTGAGCGGTGGTCACATGTCACGCTCACCGTGACCAATTCCTCTGGGAGAAACTTCCACAGTCTCACCCTATTACAGTAAAGAACCCCCCGTCTGTGCTGGTGTAGAAACCTTCTTTCCTCTAGATGTAGAGGATGCCCCCTTGTCATAGATATAGTCCTGGGTACAAATAGATAATTGGAGAGATCTCTATATTGCCTCCTGATATACTTTTACACAGTAATTAGGTCACTTTTTTCTAAACTAAATAACCCTAATTCTCATTATGTTTCCAGGTACTGTAGTCCTCCCATTCCCCAGTACTGTACACAGTATTGAATGGAAACCTGTCATTGCTTTCATGCTACCTGAGCCATGAGTCATCAGGCAATCCCTAGGCTTCTCCTAACCCCACCAGCCTTCACTGATAGATATTTTCCTGTTTAATAAATCTCTCCCTATAACCAATCAATATAGGTGGGGTGGGGAAAAGATGTTGGCAAACACCCCAATGACTCTCAGCATGAAAGTGATGACAGGTTCCCTTTAAAGGAAATCTGTCACCAGTGTCACCAACCTATCGGTATCGACAGGTAGTGCAGGTGACACTGATAACAATGGTACGTACCTTGTCCTGTTCCATGGCGGAGATCTCCAGTAATCTTTTCCGTTAAACTTCAGATCCGGCCCTGCTTGGGGCACAGGCGGAGCTTAGTGACGTTACCGCTGTTGTTCTCTAGCAGGGCCGGAGCTGAAGTTTAACAGACAAGATTACTGGAGAACCCTGCCATGGAATGGGACAAGGTAAGTATCATTGTCATCAGTGTCACCTGCACCTACCTGTCGGTACCGACAGGTTGGTGCAGGTGACATGGTGACAGATTTCGTTTAAGGGTACCAATATCGCAAACATGTTTTTCTATGCTACAGTTTTACAAAGTGCTCTTCTGTCTCTTGCATGAAGCTTTGACTTTTGACCACAGCTACTTCTGCCTGCAGATGTTTTGCCAGTCTTTACATGCTGACTGAAATGTAATCAAAGAGCCAGTAGACCTAGTCACACCCATCAATTCAGCAACTTTTCAGAACAGCATAAGTATTAAAGTTAATAAACAGCAACATAAGCTACATGAATGTAGCTTATGTGATGGTGTGTGTTTTAGGAAGGGGTAAACTTAAAATTGGGTTATATAGTTGCATAATTACATAGTGGTGTTCTAATTATTTTTCCCAACCCATGTAGACTATTATGTATTGTATGCCTTGTATATGGCAGTAGAATTATATGGTAATGTTATTTTTGCACTTTTTTTTAGTACTTGTTGAAAGACTATTGCTGTGATTGTACTACTGTTTGTAATATTTAAATATATTGAAGCTGAATAACCCTCTACCTGCAGTCAGTTTGTTTCTGAACTAGTGCAAAAGGGGAAAAAGGGCCTTAATTAGGTACTGTGAAAATATACCATATTTTCCGACGTATTAAATGACCCCAAACTTTTACAGTTAAAATATAGAGTTTGGGATATACTCGCCGTATAAGACTACCTCTCTACCGCAATGTAAGGTACCTTACCTTTGTTCCCCCGCACTAGGTAGGCAGCATAGTTCCCCCACACTAGGTAGGCACCATAGTTTCCCCTACATTAGGTTGTCAGCATAGTTCCCCCACATTAGGTTGTCAAGCATAGTTCCCCCACATTAGGTTGGCAGTATTGTTCCCCCCACATTAGGTTGTCAGCATAGTTCCCTCTACATTAGGTTGTCAGCATAGTTCCCCCTACACTAGGTTATCAGCATAATTCCCCCACATTAGGTTGGCAGTATAGTTCCCCCACATTAGGTTGTAGTTCCCCTACATTAGGTTGGCAGTATAGTTCCCCACATTAGGTTGTAGTTCCCCCACATTAGATTGGCAGTATATTCCCCCACATTAGGTTGGCAGTATAGTTTTCCCACATTAGGTTGTAGTTCCACCACATTAGGTTGGCAGTATAGCTCCCCCACATTAGGTTGTAGTTCCCCCACATTATGTTGATAGTATAGTTCCCCACATTAGATTGGAAGTATCGTTCCCCCACATTAAGTTGGCAGTATAGTTCCCCCACATTAGGTTGTAGTTCCCCCACATTAGGTTGGCAGTATATTTCCCCCACATTAGGTTGGCAGTATAGTTCACCCACATTAGGTTGTAGTTCCCCCACATTAGGTTGGCAGTATAGTTCCCCCAGATTAGGTTGTTGTTCCCCCACATTAGATTGGCAGTATAGTTCCCCACATTAGGTTGACAGTATAGTTTTCCCACATTAGGTTGTAGTTCCCCCACATTAGGTTGGCAGTATAGCTCCCCCACATTAGGTTGTAGTTCCCCCACATTAGGTTGGCAGTATAGCTCCCCCACATTAGGTTGTAGTTCCCCCACATTAGGTTGGCAGTATAGTTCCTCCACATTAGGTTGGCAGTATGGTTCCCCCACATTAGGTTGTAGTTCCCCCACATTAGGTTTGCAGTATCGTTCCTCCACATTAGGTTGGCAGTACAGTTCCTCCATATAAGTTGTAGTTCTCCCACATTAGGTTGGCAGTATAGTTTTCCCACATTAGGTTGTAGTTCCCACACATTAGGTTGGCAGTATAGCTCCCGCACATTAGGTTGTAGTTCCCCAACATTATGTTGATAGTATAGTTCCCCACATTAGATTGGACGTATCCTTCCCCCACATTAAGTTGGCAGTATAGTTCCCCCACATTAGGTTGTAGTTCCCCCACATTAGGTTGGCAGTATATTTCCCCCACATTAGGTTGGCAGTATAGTTCCCCCACATTAGGTTGTAGTTCCCCCACATTAGGTTGGCAGTATAGTTCCCCCAGATTAGGTTGTAGTTCCCCCAGATTAGATTGGCAGTATAGTTCCCCACATTAGGTTGGCAGTATAGTTTTCCCACATTAGGTTGTAGTTCCCCCACATTAGGTTGGCAGTATAGCTCCCCCACATTAGGTTGTAGTTCCCCCACATTAGGTTGGCAGTATAGCTCCCCCACATTAGGTTGTAGTTCCTCCACACTAGGTTGGCAATATAGTTCCTCCACATTAGGTTGGGAGTATGGTTCCCCCACATTAGGTTGTAGTTCCCCCACATTAGGTTGGCAGTATCCTTCCTCCACATTAGGTTGGCAGTATAGTTCCCCCCACATTAGGTTGTAGTTCTCCCACATTAGGTAGGCAGTGGTCCACCACAGACGAACAGCCTTCAGCCATACACAGTGTATGGCTGGAGGCTGTATGCCTGTGTGCTGCCTCACCTGAGTGTTCCGACCACCGCTCCTCCAGTCCGGGGTCATGTTCTACTGCTATGGCCTCCCGGTAACCCCTGCATTTTTAAAGTTAACGCGGGGCCGCAGAAAGGTAACCGGGACACAGGGATTTCGGGACACAGGGATGTCCTGAATGTGATGGGGGAAATTAAGCTAGGCCGGGACACCCGTGGTATGGATAATCCATACCGCAGGCATCCCGGCCGACTGCAGCAACTGGCGTATAAGACGACCCCCCGACTTTTGAGAACATTTTACTGGGTTTAAAAGTTGTCTTATACGCCGGACAATATGGTACTTCATAAGATATTTTTATTTCCTTTTTTTCTTTTTTTAAATCATGGATTATAAAATACACCACTAGGGGTCCTCATACCATCCAGAATATAATCCTGTTTGGCTGCAGAATCATCTTTGTCAAAGATGAAGCACAGGCTGGGTCAAATTCCAGTAAGTGAGGGTGGGACTAGCACTTCTCTGTGCTTACTCCTGTCCTATCAGAAACATTATATGTATATGATCAGGAATATTTCATGGAATATGACAGGTACTCATTAATCTTTGATTTGATTTACTACCACCAACCCAAAATTATATCAGCCATACACAGTACTCAACACCAGTTACTGTAAGGCTAGGTTTCCACTTAAAAAATAATAAAGATGCCCATTCTGCCTCATGGCGTTTTTTTTTTTTGTGAAAAAACGATGTGGCCAGATGTTAGCTCCAAGTCAATAGAGAACTGCAAAATGCCATATCCACTTGGCGTTTTTCACTTTGGCGTTTTTTTAATCCTTTTGGAGTTTTTCTGCTATTTTGGGCTCTCTGTCAGTTTTTCAAAAACGACCTCTTGTTGAGACTTTGGCGTTTTTTCAGGAAAATCTTTTCCTCCTGTAGAAGTCTATGGGAGTGAAAAAACACCAAGAAAAATGCCATGTGGGCATTTTTGCAGCCGTTTTTTATTCTTTTTTGGCCTTTAACGATCCAAAAAGTGATGGAGATACCTTTTTTATTACAATTTTGTAGGGTTCCATTAAAAAAATAAAACATAAAAAACAGTAGTGATGGAAAAAATTGTAGTTAATTAAATTTATCTTTTTTATAACAAAATTTTAATAATTTTTTAAACAGGAATCAAATTATGTGGGCGGGCAGGGCACCAAAAATGTAGCCGATAATAATAAAATGTAGTGTGTGTTTTTCACTTTTTTTTTAGGTAGTACTACTACTCCCAGCATGGAACACACTGTTCCATGATGGGAGTAGCAGTACCTGTACTAATTGACAGATAGCCCGGGTCCATTGCGATCCTTCTGTATAATGTATAGTTGCAGGTGGCCGGTCTTCTATGGTCCCCTGCACTGCCGTATATATACACCTATTCATATTTCCCACAGAGAGCTGTGATTGGCTCCAGCCAATCACAGCTTTCTGTGGGAAATATGAATAGGTGTGTGTATATATATATATATATATATATATATATATATATATATATATGCATAGGCGACCATAGAAGAGCTGCCGCCCGCATCTATACATTATACAGGAGGATCACAACGGGTGTCAGGAGTGACACTCGCTACAATCTTTCTATTAATGCAGGTACTACAGCTCCTAGCATGGAACAGAACGTGCTCCATGTTGGGAGCAGTAGAACATGCAGTAAGGGACAGATCCCAGTGGATGTCACTCCTCCTGACACCTGTTGCGATCCTCCTGATGTGAATTTCGGGACTCAGCTGTGCCCACGGCTACAGAGCCGGGAGAACAGCTGATGCTGAGCAGTAAATATATATCCTATATCTACTGCCCAGCAAGAACTTACAGTGAGCCTGCAGTGTGTATACAGTAAACACATTACTGGCTCACGTAACCCCTTGCTGAGCTGTGCACTGTGCACCAGCCCAGCAAGGAAATAGTTAACTTACACTTCTGGACAGTGTAGGTTAACCCTTTGGGCGGTATACACTATATGCAGCTATCTTTAGATGGGGAACCCTATGCATTTTTTTTTTTAGAAATAAATTAAGAAAAAAACCTATTCTCAGCCAGATACCAACCAAGCAGCAAAAGCCTGACGTTACCAGGGTGTTCGAGGACCATTGTTACTGGCCCTCCCCAGCCTAAATAATGCCAGCCTGTTACAACCTAGGCCCAGGAGCGCCATTTTTGATGCTCCTGGCCTGTTGGTACCGTCACCTTCTCCGGGCATCTTCCCGGCACCCATGTGGCGGTGGGTAGCTGGGTAATAATTGGGGGTTAGCGCTACAGCCCCCACAGCCCTCGTTAACCAATTTATTAAAAGGAAAAAAAATCCAGCTCATCCGCTGTAGTACTCCGAATCCGCCGTAATCCTCTGCATACACAGATCTGAAACAAGAAGAAAAAAGAAACTAGTTAGGACATTTTTGGCGCTCTCTGCTGGGGAGAGTGCCCATATTGCAATGTCTTCCCAAACAGAGAGCCTACAATTGTTGCAAAACTACAACTCCCAGCATGCCCAGACAGCCTTTGGCTGTCTGGGTATGCTGGGAGTTGTAGTTTAGCAACAGCTGGAGTCTCCTTGTCTGGAAGGACACTGCCAGAAGGGTCTGTTCACATTATACAAAAGGACAATGTGAACAGAGCCTCAGACTTACCAGCCTGGCTCCCGTCTGTAGCCCCACCCCTAATGACGTCATCACTAGGGGCGGAGCTACACGGACCCAGCCGGCAAAGGAGGTAAGTGGATGTTGGCTACTGTATACACTACATACAGCTATCTATAGATAGCTGTATATACTGTATTGTGCCCAAAGGGGCTATAGGAGCAGTGAGTCCTGTCAGTCTGGTGACAGGATTCACAGCTCCTGTATAGTATACACAGGTACACTATGCATCTCTGTATACTATACGGCTGAGAGAGGTGAGTAGTGATGCTGTACATCACTCCTCACCTCCTTACACTCTGTGGACCGACCGCTCAACATCAGATGCACAGAGTGTTACCCTGAAGACAGTGAAAAAACTGCCACAGGGTACAAAGGGCACACACCAGGGCACACACCAGGAAAAATGCCAGAAAAACTGCCAAAACGCAGGAAAAAGCTGTCGCAGTTTTTCTGGCATTTTTGCTGGCGTATTTTTAGGTGTTAAAAAAAAACAAGTAGGAACCTAGCCTAAGTGTTTTTGAAATGAAGGAAAAAGCTAGAGTTTCCTAAGGAGACCAATGTAAGGCTAGGTTTTTACACAGGGTTTTTCTGGTTTTGTAAAACTGGCACTGCAGTTTTTGAGCCAAATTCAGAAATGAATGCAGCAGGAAGAAGTATAAGTCATTCCTTTGTATTTTCCATTCCTTTTGAATACACTTCTGGCTTTGGCTTAAAAACTGCAGTGGTAGTTTTTTAAAAGACATGCATGGAAACCTAGCCTAAGGCTGGTTTTTAGATCAGAGGTATAATGCAACCACATTCCTGTGTCTGTATTATGGTCACATGCCTCAGTCCAACCATTGGTCTAAAGCCCTTAATTGTAAACGTCTGAACCCACATTGGGGTTTCCCATCCACTCCACAACCCCTATCCTCCTGCTCAGCATTCATTTTTTTCTGCCACAAGTTCTCCACAGATCACAATGGGCCCATGTATTTCAATGGGCAAAAAAATCACATTCTTATAGTGCTATCCTATTCTCTTCTTAAAACTACTATCAGCAATGGGAGGCTGACGTCACAGACCCAGCCTCCAATAGAAATCAAACCAGCCAATTTTCAAATGTCCTAATGTTAATGTATTCATGTACATGTATGTACATATTGAACACTGTCTGTGCACACTGTAATGCGGACCTGAGGAAGGAGGAAGCCCCTCCGAAACGCGTTATCCAACTGAGCACCAATACTTTTTATGAATATATAATAAAAAGTTATCAATATATCTTTGCACCCTCTCCGACTGCTGTTTAACCCCGCCGATATAGCGCTTCAGCGCCGAAGTCGTCATCCACGGGCCATGCCAGATATTGCAGCCATGATATGGATACAGGAATGTGGCTATATATATATATGTATAAAGCCTGATGGGCTGTATTTGTGCGAGGGGCGGAAGTAATTATCGCTCCCTACACTTCCAGGTGGGGCTTATTGGGAACAGGTGGGGGCGTGTGTATATAACTTCCCCCTCTCCTACAGGGGCAGAGCAGGTGTCGTTTGTGGAATCTCTGCTTCCTGTGTCTGGTGTTTGAATCTCCCACAAAAATCCTCAGAGCTGCTGCTCACGGTGCGGAAGCCTCGCTGATCATGAGTCTGGGGGGTGCAGGTGTGGCATCCTGGCAGCTCTGCTGGCTGTCTCATCTGGGGATGCTGTGTCTCACTCTGATTATAAGGTAATATTGGGCAGGTATGGTTCTGGCTGGCTCTGCCCGCAGCGGTAGTGGGGGGCCAGGAGCGGCAAGCAGGTGAGTTAAATCTGTGCTGGGGGTGGTGCGGCCTCAGCATTTCGCACAGCCCGCTAGCTGCCTCATGGCGACATGTGGACCGCCTGCCACCCGCACAGCTACAATTGTCTATGCTCTTGGGACAGTTTCCGGCAGCTGCCCAGTCCTCGTTAGGCGGTCCTGTCAGCTTGTCTGCTATCGTTAATCTAAAGTATAGTGTAATGCTCTGCAGAGGGTTGTTTCAATATAACGTTTGCTGTATACAGTGTGATGCAATGCTCTGCAAAGAGTCGTTTCAATATAACTTTTGCTTTGTGCTGCGGTGCTCTGCGGGGTATACAGTGCCGTTGCAGTATACGGTACAGTGTAATGCTCTGCAAAGGGTCTCGTTACAATATAACATGTACTGTATAACGGTATAGTGCAGTGCTCTGCAGATGGTCTCGTTACAATATAGTATACATGATATACAGCTATGGCAATATGCTCTGCAGATGATCTTGTTACAATATAGTATACATGATATATAGTTAAGGTGCAATGCTCTGCAGATGGTCTCGTTACAATATAGTATACATGATATACCCCTATGGTGCTATGCTCTGCAGATGGTCTTGTTACAATATATTATACATGATATACAGCTATGGTGCAATGCTCTGCAGATGGTCTCATTACAATATAGTATACATGATATATAGTTATGGTGCAATGCTTTGCAGATGGTCTTGTTACAATATAATATATAATTTATACTATATACAGTATAGTGCTATACTCTGCAGATGGTCTCATTATAAACAAACTTTATACAGTTAGTGCAATGCTCTGCAGATGGGATGGTTTCAATACAACATATTATATAGGACATAGTGCAATGCTCTGCAGATGGTCGTTACAGTTAGCATGTCCAGTGTGGTGCATTGCTCTGCGAAGGGTCTCGTTGCAACACAGGGTGGCATTTACTGTTTGGTGTGGTGCAATACTCTGCAGAGGATCACGTTGCAGGGTACCAAATGCTGTGTGTGGTGGTGCAGTGCTCTGCAGACTGTCTTGTTTCAATATAGTATGCAGTAGGGTGCAATGCTCTGTAGAGATATAACATAGGCTACATCCAATTAAATCATAGTATACACAGTGTAATACTCGTTATTTGCACGATCATGGTATCCATACGGTTCATACGCTTGGTTTATAATGGGCATACACGCATTACTGGTACAAGGTGCACACGAGTAAAGCATCTTCACGGTATGATAACGCCATGAGTTTCTTATTTTCCGTACTCTCATGGTTAATTCATACGCTTATGGCACTCTGCTCGTACGCGCATAGTATGTATACAGTTTCATGTGCTAATATCATTATATACTGTACATATACTCACTGAAGATACATTCACAGCATTTATACTGTACAAACTTGTTTATGCTGTTCACCTCATGGTTATTCTCTCACTCGCTGGTGTTTTACACGGTCCACAAACTTGGCATTTATGCTGTTCGCATGTTCACGGTCTTACGTTCTTTCTACCATGTTACGTTCATGGCAATCAAACACCTCGTAATTATCACTGGTTCATACACTCAAAGTATCATTCGGTTCATATGTTAATGGTATTTCATACTGGTTACGGCAGTATACTGCCTATAGCGATTATAAGGTTCATACACTCATGGCAGTTATAGTGGTCACACGCTCACGGTTCTTAAGTTGTTCACATGTTCACCGCATTCATACACGCAGGTTTCATACGCTCATGGCAGTTATATTGGTCACACGGTTATGGTTTTATTCATCGCATTCATACACGCAGGGTTCATACGGTTCATATGCTCATGGCAGTTATATTGGTTACACAGTCATGGTTTTGTTGTTCACCGCATTCATACACGCAGGTTTCATACGCTCATGGCAGTTACATTGGTCACACGGTTATGGTTTTGTTCACACGTTCATCGCATTCATACATGCAGGGTTCATATGCTCATGACAGTTATATTGGTTACACGGTCATTGTTTTGTTGTTCACACGTTCACCGCATTCATACACGCAGGGTTCATACGCTCATGGCAGTTATATTGGTTACACGGTCATTGTTTTGTTGTTCACACGTTCACCGCATTCATACACGCAGGGTTCATACGCTCATGGCAGTTATATTGGTTACACGGTCATGGTTTTGTTGTTCACATGTTCACCGCATTCATACACGCAGGTTTCATACGCTCATGGCAGTTACATTGGTCACACGGTTATGGTTTTGTTCACACGTTCATCGCATTCATACATGCAGGGTTCATATGCTCATGACAGTTATATTGGTTACACGGTCATTGTTTTGTTGTTCACACGTTCACCGCATTCATACACGCAGGGTTCATACGCTCATGGCAGTTATATTGGTTACACGGTCATGGTTTTGTTGTTCACATGTTCACCGCATTCATACACGCAGGTTTCGTACGGTTCTCACATAGTGTCATGCTGTTTCGTGCAGTTGTGGCCACGCGCTCATAGCATGTTCACAGCATTATACTGCTCATAGTACTCATACCTCATAGCGTCATACCACATATTAATTCATAGCACATATGCTCGACGCTTATACTGCACATGTACTTGTAGCAATTATACTGCACATACGCTCTTAGCATTGATACCGCAAGTATACTCATAGCATTATACTGCTCATAGTATCATATCACTATACGCTCATAGCATTTATACCACATATTCGCTCGTTGTATTCATACCACAGACATGTTCACGTCATGTATATTGCACATAGAATTGTAGCAATACACTACACGGACATTCATAGCATTCATTCTGTACATACGATGGTAGTAATTATTATGCTGACACGTTGTAGTACTTATTCTGCGTACATGTAGCATTCATTCTGTTATGTTCTCTGCACTAACATCCATAGCGTTTACTGTACATGGGTAATGGTATTTATTCTGCATATTCATCCATAGCGTCTTCACTACACACATGCTCCCGTAGCTTTTACTGTACGTATGTTTATAGCATTCATTCTGTGTATTCGTGCATAGTCTTTTATACAGAAAGCTCACTCAGGTTTGTCAGGATGTTGCCCTATTGCCTGACTCCTCTTCAGGTTAAGGGGTCAATGTCGGTTGCTACTGTCTCGTTCAGAGCAATCGCATTGTTGTTTATTGACATGATCTGACAAGTTCTCAGGTCAGATACAACCTCCTCTGTTGTATTTCACAACTACGTTATCAGTTAGTTATAGTACACATATTCAACTATCCGGCACAGGTACTCGTTCAAAGGGTGGTCATCATGTTAGTGGCACTAATCGGCTGTTCAATACCCGGTCACCTGACTCGTTCCTTCAGGGGTTGAATCGCGGTTGTTACTGACTCACATTTAGAGCAACCAATTTCAGGAATACTCACAATGTTAACCTGTTGCCTGACTCCTCTTCAGGTTAAGGGGTAATGTTGGTTGCTACTGACTCGTATTCAGAGCAATTTTGTCGTTGGTGTATTTGTTATGACCTGACACGTTTTCAGGTCAGATACAACCTCGTCTGTTGTATTTCTCGATTACGTTATTTCGTTATAGTACACAGATTCAACTATCTGGCATAGTTGCACGTTACGCTCATAGTCTGGTTACGTTCATAGCTTTATTTTGTTGTACTGCACATGGGTAATAGTTTTTTGCATTTCCATCCTTAGAGTCTACGCTACACATATGCTCCCGTAGCTTTACTGTACTCATGCTCATAGCTTTCATACTGCATATTCGTGCATAGTGTTTATACGGAAAGCTTATACAGCTTTGTTAGGATGTTGCCCTATTTGCCTGACTCCTTCAGCTTAAGGAGTTAATGTCGGTTGCTACCGACGAATTTTCAGAGCAATTACATTGTGGTTTATTGTCATGACCTGAGACGTTCTCAGGACAGATACAGCCTCCTCCGTGGTATTTCATGACCACGCTATCAGTTACTTATAGTAGACATATTCAACTATCCGGCATAGTTGCACGTTGTCTTTTATCTTTTTAGATATATGTTGTTTGCACTTTATTTTCTAGGCATGTATGCTTTACTCATAATGGTGTTAGAGCATAAATTCATAATGTTCCTTACGTTTTCACGGTACTTACGCTCCCAGCTTGTGTATGATACATGCACCAGTACACAGCATTTGTTGCATACTACCATAGTTGTATGCGGGTAGGTTATTATGTGCATTTGTTCCTAGTGTTGAATAGCAGTTGCACCTCTGGCTGTACATATATTTACAATACACGGCTACAGTATTCATATGGTGCTTACATTCATTGCAGATATATTGAGCACATATTCTTAAACCTCCTACGTCTGCAGGGGGGGATGCACCACATAGGTTATTTTTACAGACAAGTCTCAGAGCAATAACATATTGAGTAGCGACTTGTAGTGGGGCATACTGTTAGCAGGTTATGCCGTACATACGGTTAACATGTTTCATGTGGTGCACACAGGGGAGGTAGATCATTTGCTTAGGGTATTGGACTCAATTGGTCATTTTTGTTACTGACACGCCTTCAGAACAACACGCCAGCTTCATACAGGTATCTTGTCATGAATACTCATGATGTTACCCTGTTGCCTGACTCCTCTTCAGGTTAAAAGGGGTAATGCCAGTTGCTACTGACTGGTTTTCAGAGCAATTTTGTCGTGTGTTATATTTGTGATGACCTGACACGTTTTCAGGTCAGATACAACATCGTCTGTTGTATTTCTCGATGACGTTATAATTTCGTTATAGTACACAGATTAAACTATCCGGCATAATTGCACGTTCTCTTTTAAGGAGGGCCAGCATTTAGTTGCAGATATATTGTGCATTTAATACAGTTACATGACTCATTTCTTTAGGATCGGGGATTGAATCGTGGTTGCTGCTGTCTCATTTCAGAGCAATTGATTTGACATGGTTATGTAGGTAATCTGACACGTTTTCAGATAGCATACAATCTTAATATGGCATTTCACACTTATTAAAAAAAAAAAAAAGTGGTTTACAAAGACCTGTGATGTTTACAGGCACGATGATTTCACAAAGACCTGTCATGTCTACAGGCATGATGGTTCACCTAAACACTGGTCACATCTACAGGTACGTTGCTCTCGCAGGGAGCTGTCATCTGCAACAGGTCATCACTTCCAAGTCCAGTTGGGTCAGTACAGTGGCTAGTTAGGTATGTCTGTTACAGTCTTAATCAGGTAAGGTGCCTTCGTGAACCTTGTCAGGCGACATGACCCACACGGTCTATCAGGTAGATAGGTATTTCTTGTCATTTACCTGTCAGTTTAGTTTTTGCCTCTTAAATAGCAGGGGATTGGTGCTTGTCAGACCTGCCATGAAGTTAGCCTTTCCGTGTCCATTTGAAGTAATGTCACAAGTAGGGATGGTGATAGGCATAGGTCAGTTAGTATATTTGGCAGGGAAGGTTATTCTCAGGTTGATTCTTTACAGGTGGACATTACTACCACGGTTTCAAAGGTATGGTTACCACCTCTAGTAGTCACTAGCTGGTCAGGGCTACTCTTTCAGAACACTAGGTAGTCTACTTCGGGTATGTGAAGATTGATGCTGGTTGTAGGATGTTTTTTCAGGAATTGTATTCATCCTAGCATGGTTGCTTTTTGCCCTATATAGGCGTGCCCTCATTGCGCGGTTATGGCACAACTCAGACCGCTATGCAAGGGTAAGATCTTGTATAGGTATGTAGGCAATCTTTCCTGTCACTAGTACACGTATGGAGCCCCGATCACAAGTATAAAGCCTGATGGGCTGTATTTGTGCGAGGGGCGGAAGTAATTATCGCTCCCTGCACTTCCAGGTGGGGCTTATTGGGAACAGGTGGGGGCGTGTGTATATAACTTCCCCCTCTCCTACAGGGGCGGAGCAGGTGTCGTTTGTGGAACCCTCCCAACCCTCCCTTATCTTATTCCTTCACTATAGTGCATGCCCTCTATAGGCGTGCCCTCATTGCGCGGTTATGGCACAACTCAGACCGCTATGCTAGGGTAAGATCTTGTATAGGTATGTAGGCAATCTTTCCTGTCACTAGTACACGTATGGAGCCCCGATCACATATATATTAGCTGAGTACCCAGGGTTGCCCAGTTTTTCCTTCCTAATCCTTGTTGGGGAGGAAAATCAACAAAGGAGGAAGCTTTTGATTTCATATCCCGTCCTCATATATTGTTGTCATATTCCAACCCCATATCCCGTCCTCATATCCCATCATCACATCTCAACCTCATATCCTGACCTCCTATCCCGTCCTCATATCTCGCCCTTATATCCCGTCCTCCTATCTCAACCTCATATCCTGATCTCCTATCTCAACTTCATATACCGTCCTTATGTCCCATCCTCATATCCTGTCCTCAGGTGATGAAGGTATTGTAAGCTGAAAATAGAAGGGGACGGGGCTTTGTGGTACTAGGCGTGATTTGCAAGCCAGACCGATGCAAAAAAAAGGGTAGATATTAAAAGGGGTGGGGCATAAAATGTGGGTATGTCTTTGTAAGATGGGGTGTGGCTTGCAAACCTTATGGAGCAAGGTACTGGAAGTCCCATGTACTTGCATGGGACTTGAAACAAAAACCCATCTTTTATGTAAGGGTGTGGGTAAGGGTTAATTTAATTATCATATCTTTTTATTTGACATATAAGTAATGTGTACCAGGTATTATTGAAATATCTCCAGCTGTACGGAAGTTATGTGGGAACATACATTTCCCATTGATTTGCATGTGATTTTAAACAAAAAAAAACGAACCTCACAAATGGGGGTAGTTAGAGGTTAAATTAACTAACCTATATTTTAAGTGGAAATATAAGTAACATGTAACCAAGTATTATCAAAATATCTCCAGCCGTTTGGAAATGATGCTGTAACATATATTTCCCATAGACTTGTATGGGACTTTAAACAAAAAACCCAACCCTGGCAAATAGGGGTGAGTAAGGGTTAAATCACTTATCATATGTTTGTTGTTGACATATAAGTAACATGTGTGCCAAGTTTCATGTTAATATTTTTAGCCGTTTGGACGTAATTCAGGAACACACACACACATACACACATATACACACACACACACACACACACACACACACACACACACACACACACACACACACACACACACACACACACACCACACACGGTCCTGATTTACTAAGAGTGGAGTGTTTATTCTGGTGTGATTTCAATGCCACGTGTTTTTTTTCAGGCTTATTTACTATTCTGTCGCACATGTTGGTTATTTTTCTGTTGCACGTTTTTTTTTTTTTTTTGTCGCACTAGTCAATTGTGTCGCACAAACTACTAGCTAAAGAAATGAGTCAAAATGGTTTAGACTTGTTTGTTTAAAAATGTTTCCATGAATCAAAAGTATTCATGTGTTCTAATTTTTCAAACATTACAAAAATTATCCTTATTTATCACCTTGGTGTTAAATTGATTTAAACCTAATATTGCAAATGTGTTAAAAAGAAATAAAAATGTAAACATTAACTATCTCAAAAGCAGTTAATATTTTATTCATAAAAGTGTTGAACTGTACAAAATGTTTTCAGGTTATAAAACAAGTTACTTTCACAAAAAAACACAATGGCAATAGAAATCACTCCATTTTTGGAATTTCATTTTCGGTTATTGTGTAAGGCAGACTCACACACTTTTTCTCAAGGGATTTTGGAAGTACTCCGATAATGTATTTACCAAGCACATATCTTTTCCTCTGACTTCCATTCATGGACAATGCTGTCAATATCATCTCATAATTAGAATAAGTAGATCATCTTTGCTTTAAAAAAAGGTACAAAAGCAGCAAATCTCAAATGAATTACATGCCTTTCTGTGTGAATTGCTGCAAAAGGGGATCATTCAAATTGAAGAGCACAGAGTAAGCTGGAGACCAATTACAGGAGCCCCGTCTCCCCGATCTGTTTCAGACAAGATGACACTAGAAGTCAGGAGGATAATGGAACGTAGTCCTTTATTTTCTTGAATAATGAAGCAATGTAGAGTTTTTTTTTTTATAAATAGGTGATGCCCAGAAAATGTTCTGTAAATCCACCAATTAGTGTCCTTTTCTATTAACAGCATAATGAGTCTTATACATTTTTGGGGGTTGCTATAAGAAATGGTTGAGGTGGCACTACAGATAATGCATTGCTAATTTACAGAATTTTGCCATTTTCATCTGTGGCTGCTGTAATACAGTACAGAAATACAGACTATTACTCTAGAAATGGCTTCATAATAACTTAATGTGTAATGAATGACATTAGGAGCCCAATCTGTGAATTATTTATTAGTGTATAATTAGGAGGAGCAAAAATCAATGATGGATTTGTGCATTCTCATCTCTGTAAACAGAAATTGTTTTGAATTGATTGTTGGATCAATCAAACAGTCAATCAATCAATCAAAACATTCTCCAGCAAAAGCATCAAACATTCCTACTAAGTATATATATATATATATATATATATATATATATATATATATATATATACACACACATACAGTTGTCCCTCAACATACGATGGTAATTCGTTCCAAACGACCCATCGTTTGTCGAATCCATCATATGTTGAGGGATCCGTGCAATGTAAAGTATAGGAAGCTGTACTCACCTGCCCCCGCCACTCCGGACCAGGTCCTCACCGCTCCCGATGCTGTCCCGCTGCTCCGGTGTCTTCTTCGCAATCCTCCGGCTTCTTCCTCATCTTCTGCAGGGTCCGGGCCTCACTTTCTGGTGACGTTATTACCCTGCTGCGCCGGCGCGGCGTGCGTAGTGACGTAATAACGACGCCAGAAAGCGAGGCCCGGACCCTGGAGAAGATGCAGAAGACGCCGGAGGATCGCGAAGTGGACCCGTAGCTGCGGGAATAGATAGGCGAACCTGCCCGGGATGCTTAAACTGCTATCCGACAGCAGCTTAAGCATTTTGCGCTGTCGGATAGCAGTTAATGCGATGGCCCTGACATATAAAAGCATTGTATGTAGATGCTGACATCAACATGCGATGGCCTCTGAGAGGCCATCGTATGTCGATTTTATCATATGTCGGGGCCATCGCAGGTCGGGGGGTTACTGTGTGTGTGTGTGTGTGTGTGTATGTATATGTGTATGTATGTATATATATATATATATATATATATATATATATATATATATATATATATATATGAATTCTTGCTGTAATGTTCATTTCTTTGTTGCCTTGTGTTTCTGAAATTGCTAGTAAAATCATGACATTTTTACATTTGAAAAAAAAAAAGCTGCAAAACATCACAATTTTGAAAAAATACAAAAGTCAAAACGAAGCAGTGGGGACACAGCCAAAATCTTCTGCTACAAATGTATGAGTGCTGAATGCTGGGAGTCACGCCAGTCACAAGAATGGATGAGAATTCAAATAATCAAGTTGTTTGAATTGAGTGTTGTCAAGCATGATTCTCTACTAAAAGTCTATGAGACTGCTGAAGAGAATTGGAGGACAGTACTGGAGTTGAGTGGAGTAGTAGTGCACATGCTCACTGTATTATCTTTTTAATTAGTGGATTCAGAACTCTGTATTTACATGATCTTTGGGTCTTCCAGTATTTGTGTCCATTGTGATCATACATTTATTGTCTATCCAATGGAAAGGTAATACATGTTGTTTTTGGTTGCACCCAATGGTGGCATTCATATTCTTAACAACTGGTGCAACTTAAATTTTAACAGTAGCTGGCAGCCATGGAAGGACCTAGGAAGAGGAGGAAACAGTGTAAAGATGTCACTATGCTGTCTCCTCCCCTCAATGACTTTGCGGCAAATCAGCCTTGCCAGGAGGTGAGTAACACCAGAGATCCTTGTGTCAGGGACCAACCAGGGGGACAGGGAGAGTGAGCCCTAAACTGACCCTAAAACTGCTCTCCCTGCCTATTTGCCCATCCACCCTAAACGGTGGATCGACAACTGGGCGCCGGTCCCTCCCTGAGGTAAAGTGCAGGAGCCTAAAAAAAACACATACTAATAAATAATCGGTCCAGTACTTATCGGCTGCTGTATGCTCCAAAGTTGAGTTGATTTTTTTCAGTCTGACCACAGCTCTCTGTTGACATCTCTGTCTGTGTCAAGAACTGTACAAAGCAGGAACAAATCCCCATAGCAAACCTCTCCTGCTCTGACCAGTTCCTGACATGGACAGAGGTGTCAGCAGAGAGCACTGTGGTCAGACTGAAAAAATCAACTCAACTTCCTGTGGAGCATACAGCAGCTAAGTACTGGATTAAGATTTTTATATAGAAGACATCATTAACAAATCTGTTTAACCTTTTGGTACCAATTGATTAGAAAAAGATTGTTTTCCACTGGAGTACCCCTTTAAGCTTCCACTTCTCCCTGATTTGGTGAACCTGCTGTGATCCCACCTCTGGTTCCAGTCCTTAAAAAATTTCACTAAAAAATACATGTCCTTGGAAACCCCACATAGCTTTTAAAATTTGGTGAGGGACAAGAAAAGCCTAAAATGTTTCTGTAAGTTTGTCATTTGTATAGAAACATAGAATGTGTCGCAGATAAGAACCATTTGGCCCATCTAGTCTGCCCAATAATCTGAATCCTATCAATAGTCCCTGGCCCCATCTTATATGAAGGATAGCCTTTTGCTTATCCCTATCTTATATGAAAATAAGAGGAAAAAAATGGAGGGCAGCGCCTCGCATAATTCCGTGGGCTTAGTGGGTCCCAGGTGCCCTCAGTAGTATGTTGCTCACCTTAGGCAAACCTTGGTTTCATGCACGTAACCCCTTGGCATCGGGGTAGCTAAACGGGGGTCCTCGGCTGCAGCCTGCAGAGTCGACCGGGCTCTTTTATGGAGTCGATAAAGTCCAAACATGAATAAAACAGAAAAAAGACTTGCAGTGGCGCTGCCTTGGCGGTTTGACGAATCGAAGACGGATGCAGTAGGTATTAAACCGCATGTATTTTATTCATACATGCGGCGGAGCAAAACGCATTTCAAGGGTAAATTCCCTATTTTTAGCCGGGTAGAGCGTAATGCTTCAGCGGTGACGTAGAGTTCATTGATCCCATTGGTGGGATCAGTGGCCAATGAGAGCATTTTAAATGTGATGGCGTGTGAGCAAATCACTAAGCTGCCTACTTTGTCGTATAAAGTATAGGCCGGAACATAGCGGAGAATTCAAATGTCTTTTAGGGTTGCCAGAAATAATCAGCTAGGTGCCTAATGATGGCGACTGAGCCAATGTGAGAGAATAACAAATAGTAACAAGATAGTGTTTTCACATATGCCAAAGGCTGATACTTATTCAGTAAAAAGGCTTTAAATCAGTAGAATCTGATGTTTGCAGTATTTTGGCATATGTAGTGTCATGTAGAGGTTTGTATTTCCCGCTGTAGAGCTAACAACGGGAGACGACCATTGAGGTAGAGTCATGTGTGGTGGGCGTGACCAATGGTGGGAGAGAGGAGGTTTTTAACGGGGTAGAGCATAATGCTTCAGTGGTGACGTAAAGTTTATTGATCCCATTGGTGAGATGAGCGGCCAATGAGAGCGTTTAAGTGTGATGGCATGTGAGCCAATCACTAAGCTGCCAACTCTGTCATATAAAGTATAGGCAGGAACATAGTGGAGAATTCAAAGGTCTTTTAGAGTTGCCAGAACCAATCGGCTAAGCGCCTAATGATGGCGACTGAGCCAATCACTGACGTGCCTACTTTGTATTGTGGGGTACAAGTGAAAATAGCGGGGGAATCAAAATATCTTGTACAGATATTGCGACCAATAAAAGCACTATGGACTGATGGTGGTTGAACCAATCAGCTAAGCGCCTACTTTGTAATGTGGAATGGATACGCGGGGAAGTGATGGGATAGGACAAGCTTATAGTAGCCGATATTTATGTGACTGTACGGTCCAAGGGGATGGGTACGGCACCACCCGATGGTAGTAGAACGTGCCGGGATATTTTAAATATTCCGGTGGCAGTCGGCCGTAGCGGGGGTCGGAACAAACGAATGATGTCATGTGTTCCATCGTGGTTCCTCAGTTAAACTGTATGTTCCATGTACTCGTTGAAGCCCAGCGGGGTTAAAGTTTTCAGTTTAAAGATCCAATAGTTCTCACGATGGCAAAGTTGGGTGTATCTTCCATTGCTGGAGGGTGGTATCTGTTCTATTAGTAGCATGGAGAAGTCTGAAAAGTCAGTTGTGCTTGATGAAAGCAACTAGCAACTACTATAACACCTATTATTTACATTCTTTTTATGTACACGTGTACAAGGCTAATTTTTCTGTGTACAATAACCATTTACATTTAGTTACCTTAACATGAATATTTATTAAACACTCCAAAAGGGTTCAGGTGCCTTCACCTGATAAGTGCAATTTTAGCAAAGAATGTCACGTTATTATTGAGGTATATACATGTAAACTGGCATGCAAGGATCACCAGTCCAAATATCACGGCTAGCCGAGTTTAGCTGGGCACACACTTACGAATCTCCAACCGCTAGGGGTCTCTTGGTCTAAGGGCCAGGCACAAAAGCTTGACGGTTACTGTTTCAACTTGTACAGTCTTAGCATAGTCCTGCTAGGCATACTTCTTAAACGTTGAAGAAAGTCTGTGAAGACAAAAAAAACTTTAAGAAAAGACAAGTGCCACAGTTCAGACGAAACTCTTGTGATGACGTCCTGCTCCTCGCCTGGAGCCTCTACCCCTCTCAAGATCATGAGCAGGCAAAGAGTTAATGTGGCTTTCCCACACCACATTAGTGAGGGTAGAGTGTGACACTGTAGGGTTGAGGTTAACAGTTGGTGCTGGTTGATTCAGCCCCACTTCCTTGTCGGGAGTGGGCCGCAGCACTTTCGTTGGTACCTGGTGGGCAGGCCAAACCTCTGCGTCGGGAGTAGGCCTAGGTACAGTGGTTGGCACCTGCTGTGTAGGCCAAACCTCCTTAATAGGAGTAGGCCTGGGTATGTTGCTAAAGGTAGAAGGAAGTGGCTGCTGCTGTAGTAATTCCTCTTCAGGATGGTAGGTGGAGGGCTCAGGAGCAGGCCTTTTCGGCCTCAGCTGGAAGGGGTCCGCCTCCCAATCAGTAGAAGGAAAGTACTTGAAAGGAAGCTGGGTTGTAGCTGCTGGTCTGGTGACTGCGGCAGCCCACTCTCCTCGCAGGCCCTGGACGGGTGTGTATTCCACTACTTCACCCACTTCCAGGGAATGGAACCTTTTGTGGATGTATGGCCTCTGTACAGCTCGCCAGTTTACGAGGATGGTATAGCCGGTGTGGCAATCAATGAAGGTACTGTAACCTCTGACCTTGTCAAACTTGGCTACTGTTTCTCTACGACATTTCAAGGGCTTCTCCCCTTCTCGGGGATGATCCCACATGCGGATGAAGAGTGCCTCCATTTTTTGGGTGTTCCCTTGGTAGCGGATCCTCTCCTCATGAGGCAGATGAACATGCTTGGGGGCATAAAGTTCTCTTTGTCGGGCCTTTAACTTTTCCATCAAATCGGCTATTTGGCGTCCTTATGGGCCCTTTCCCTCTGTGCCTTAGGGACCGGTGGAAGGGACTTCCCAGACAGGAGTTGGAGAACATCATGCATGTACTGGATCAAATCAGGTTCATCCCCAAAGATCCATGCACTCTGCAAAGCAGACAGGGGTATTTCTGGCTCAGGACTGGTGGAGGAAGAGAAGGCAGCTTCTGATGGTGTACTTACAGAAGACTCCTCTGTGGGGATCTTGGCCCACGAACCGCATGTCCGGTGGTGAGGGGACAATCTCACTGGTGAAGGAGCTCCAGGTGTCCCTACTCTTTCCCATGGAGGGGTATCCGGTCAGCCGTCATCATCGTCAGGCAGTGGGGGAAGATTGCATGCCCCCTCTTCATCCAGCGACAACCTTTTGTTCCAGTGCCATCTTGGGGCGCACTCCACATGGAACACTGCTCTCCACCATGTCTGTACTTTCCGGCACTCTCTTGTGCAGACTGAAGAGGTCGCTGTGCAGGGCTCCTTTTATAATGGGCTTCTCCAAAATGGCTGCCGGCCGGAAGGAGGTCATCAGTGCAGCCCCGACTTCTGGTCCCCCCGGAAACAACTGTGAATTTAAGTTCCCTTTCGGCTGCGATACGTTTACTTGGTAGCCACGCCCAGGGGCGGGTCATGGCGCAGCGCAGGCTTTCTTCGCGCGCTTTTCCGGCAGCGGGTTAACTCTTGCATTGCTGACCCGACCGAAGGATCGCAGCATACATTCACTTATCACTTTACACATTTCTGTAGCAAATACATTTTCGCCTCCCCCCCCTTACTTTGTGTGTGCTCTCTGCACGGAGCACCATACACAAAATTCCGTACCCTTAGATGGTGCTCCGTAACACATTGATACAGTCTTTTTCACAGGGGAAGTGAACTTTACTTGGTGGCAACAGCTGGAGGCACATACCCGTATCCTGTTCATAGGACGCCAAAATGCTATGTGATAGCCTGGGGGAGTAGGGTATATGGGGTGTAGCTGTGCGGTGACTAAAGGGTGTCTGGATAACCCTTGCTATTCGTGACGCCAGGGTGGGGGATCCTCTGTAATGCTTGTCCTACCGCCACCCTTCCCAAGAGCGATAGGGAGGTAGAGAATAATAGAATGTCCACAACCGGAGAGTTTGCTGAAAACAGTTGTAACTTTTACTGAAGATTTTATGCAAGCTTCATAACCGGAACAGTCTCTATACATGCAACTTCTCTTGGAGATTTACAAAGATTGGAACCTTAAGCAATTTAGAGTCTTTAGGATAATATGCGCTGTTCCACTGGATTTAGGGGATTTAGTTGCGGTCCAGTAGTCACGCTAGCTTTAGCGGGGATTAGTTTAGAACTCACGGTTTAGTTCAGCTGAGGCCGGCAGATTTTCTGGCCTAGTGTGTCTTTGAAAGTTGCGCAGATCTGTCCTGCTAGTCCGGCATCCACGAGAGCAGCAACCCAAGGGAGCGATAATTGGCTACAGCTCCCTTATATGGGCAGGGGCTGGACTAAAGCTTATTGGTTCAATACTTGTGTTAATCACCATTACAAAGGTTTATGGGTAGCATGTGACCCAAGGACCTCCAAAGGTCCTCCAACATACCATAGAGGATTTAACAGTCACATGACCGAAGGTCCTGCTACGAAAACGAAGTATTATCCTAAATACACACATTATTAAATACATACACATATAAACACTATAGAATTAGAGTAGAAGAGAGGCGACTAGGGGCTGTCCCACCTGGGGAACCCTACCTGAGTGTAGCAACTCTGACTTTGGGGACCACCACACTAGGTACAGTACGGTACCGGAACACCACATATGGATTTTATTACCGATCTTCCGCCATCTCATAACAAAACAGTCATCTGGGTTGTGGTTGATCGGTTTTCTAAAATGGCTCATTTTATTCCACTTCCAGGTCTCCCATCAGCCCCACAACTGGCGAAGCACTTCTTCCTCCATATCTTCCATCTGTATGGTCGTCCAGTTTGTGTCTAAATTTTGGCGAGCTCTCCGTTCCTGCCTTGACATCAGCTTCAAGAAAAGAACAATCACCTCCAAGGAAGGGTGGAGCTCAGGCGCTGAAGGACCAGGCAAAGTCTCAGGACAACAATGCGTTTATTCCCAGTATGCAACGCGAAACGCCTGATGAAGCGCATATGCGCGAAACGCGTTGCATATTGGGAATAAACGCATTGTTGTCCTGTGTCCTGAGACTTGCCTGGTCCTTCACAGCGCCTGAGCTCCACCCTTCCTTGGAGGTGGTTGTTCTTTTCTTGTGCCTATTTTGTGGAGAGGCAGCAGTGGATCACCATATACACCCTTATCCATGTTGTGCTGGCTTATGCACAACTTGTTTTGGTAAGCGCTACTTTACATTGAGCGTTTTGTATGATCTGGCATTATTACACTATGGAACGCTCCTTTTTTGTCTTTTTCTTGACATCAGCTTGCATTTCTCCTCTGCCAGTCCAATGGTCAGGTGGAGAGGGTAAATCAAATTTTGGAGACTTATTTACACCATTTTGTCTCAGCTCGTCAGGATGACTGGGTTGATCTCCTTCCCTGGGCCAAATTTTCCTATAATCAGAAAGATTCGGAATCCATGAGGACATCTCCATTTTTTTATTGTTTTTGGTCATCATCTCCGTTCTCCTCTTCCTGTATCAGTTTCTTCTAGTGTCCCAGCTGTAGACGAACTTGTCCGTGATTTCTCCTCCATTTGGCAACAGACTAGGCGGTTTTTATCCCTTGCCTCCTCCCACATGAAAACCCAGGCAGACAAGAAAAGAAGACCTCCTCCATCCTTCTCTCCTGGTGATAAAGTGTGGTTGTCTTCTAAATACATTTGATTCAAAATCCCTAATTACAAATTAGGTCTCGATTCCTAGGTCTGTTCGAGGTCTTACAAGAAATTAATCCTGTTTCATACAAACTCCGTCTACCCCCTTCTCTACACATTCCTAACTCCTTTCATGTGTCTCTCCTCAAACCCCTAGTTGTCAATCGATTCTCTCAAAGAAATACTATCGCTCTCACTCCTGTCTCTAGTACCTATGATATTTTTCAAGTTAAACAGATCTTGGCCTCGAAAACAGTACGTGATAAGAAATTTTTTTGGGTCGATTTGAGGGGATTTGGTCCTGAGGAGAGATCTTCAGAGCCTGAGGAGAACATTCTGGATCGTGGTCTCCTCAAACGTTTCCTCAGTCCCAAAAGGAGGGGGGACCAAAGGGGGGGGGGGGGTACTGTGACATATTGTGCTCCGGCGGCATGCCTGGGCCGTGAGCGCATTGTCCCCTATCCTCCTCTGGCCTCCTCTGTTTGCCTTTGTGCCTGAGAGAAAGCTGTATTCCATGTTTTCTTGCTGTGTAATAGACCTTGCATTCCGTGACCTGTGATTCCAGCCGCCTGCCTATTGACCTTCTGCTACCCTACTGACTACAGCTGCAGCAAGTCCATCCCGCTTTGCGGCAGGCTCTGGTGAAACCCAGCGGCATCTTAGACTCTGCTCCCTTGTACGGCCTGCGTCATCTGCCACACGAGTCCAGCGGATCCACTACATCTTCAGCTCCAGACCACTGTGGGGTCACGGATCTACTATCTACTGAATTCCAGTCGACTGCGGTGAGTCTTACATTTACTACTTGTATGGCTAGTCAGCATTATTTCTGACAAGAATTTAAAGAAAGCACAATAAAAGGAGACATTAAAATAAGTACAGTTTAAAGGACATCTGCAGCGGTACAAACACTTATCCCCTATCCTCAAGATAGGGGATAAGTGTTTGATCGCGGGGCGTCTGAACGCTGGGACCCCCGTCGATCTCCTGTACGGGGCCGCAGCTCTCCTGTGCAGGGGGCGTGCCAGCTGCAGCATGACATTGCGGCCGTCACGCCTCCTCCATACATCTTTATGGGAGAGGCGTGGAGGCAGCATAGAACTGTGAGGAGACGGGGCGTCACCGTCGACCTCTAGGTCAACGCTACGCCACCATGGGCGCTAATACCGGCGCCCCGTTAGGGAGATCGAGGGGGGTCCCAGCGGTCGGACCCCTGTGATCAAACACTTATCCCCATCCTGTGGATAGGGGATAAGTGTAATTCCTCTGCAGTTGTCCTTTAAGACTATCTAGTATACAGAGAGAGAGCCCTTTCCAAAACAACCTTCGCGGCAATGACAAAAGAAAATCCAATTTACGAATGAGAAGTGCCTAAAAGTTAAATTTTATTAAGGTCACTGTTAAAAACCACCATAACAAAATTGCTCCAAAGAAGAAATAATAAATAACAGACTTCACCAGAGCAACGGAGGATAAGTGGTAATATTCACCACCTAACATAGAGTTCCACAGTCCAAACGTGCACAAGCGCAATACTGTACAATAATATATGACTCTCAACACGTTTCTACTGAGCGGGGCCTCAGCGTCATCAGTAGAGTACAAATACCTTAATATGTAAAGTTACAAGGGGTAATTGCGCATGGTAGGGTTATTTATTCCACAAACAAATGATATTGCACATAATGACAATTGCACATAATAAATTGCACAGCCATAATATTGCACTTACCTTATTTCTGTACACTGTGATCTCTAGTACAAATAGCAGGCTGTAGTGAATGATCACATGGCCCATAAATATACAATGTCCCAGTATATAACATTCAGTGAATTGCACAATCCCCCACTCTATTGCACAATTGATATTACACACTATCACCAACCACGCTGCGCCTGAGTAAACTTCCTCCTCTTACTCACAGCACCCCTCGAATACTCTGCGGAGCAGCGCTCAGTAGAGCTATCCTACGTCCGGTCTCGGCCATGGCAGAGGCTATTGCCGAGACCGGACGTAGGATTGCTCCATATTTACCCGAGCATGTGCAATATCATTTGTTCAATAAATTACTCTACAATGTGCAATTTCCCCTTGTAAATTTACATATTAAGGTATGTGTACTCTCCTGATGATGTTGAGGCCAAGCTCAGTAGAAACGCGTTGAGAGTCATATATTATTGTACAGTATTGCGCTTGTGAGCGTTTGGACTGTGGAACTGTATGTTAGGTGGGGAATATTATCACTTACCCTCCATTGCTCTACAAGTGGTGAAGTTTGCTATTTATAATTTCTTCTTTGGAGCACTTAGTTTGTTATGGTGGTTTTTAACAGTGACCTTACAAAAATGTAAGTTTTAGGCACTTCTCATTGGTAAATTGGATTTTTTAAGACTATCTAGGTCAGTGGTTCCCAACCTTTTTTCGGCTCGGGGCACCCCTACCCAATAATATTTGATGCGCGACAAAAAAAATGGCTAAAAAGAAGCAATATACAAAACCTATATATCTGTTAGCTATGTAGATTACATATGCAGGACTCACAGATGATATCTTCTCTGATCGTAGCTGGTCCAGCCACAACTCTTTACCGCAGGACCTGCAAAAAAAAATAAAAAAAAAAAATATATATATATATATATATATATATATATATATATATATATATATATATAGGAATATATATATATATATATATATATATATATATATATATATATATAGGAATATGCAATTCAGCTCATTACATCACCATCTTAGGCAATGTTCCCTGGTATCAGCTTAGCTCCAGTTACGGAATATATAAAGCTAATCGGGATTAATGCCAAGCCAGAACTCTCTCTCCAGAAGGAAAGAGTACCCATCTGCAGAACATTGCCTGAGATGGTGATGTAATGAGCTGATTTGCATATTCCCCTACCCAGAATGCCTGCGGAGTGCTTAGTGGCCCTTGAAAGCTCCGTCACACCAGGAGGGGTGAACTCTCCCTGAGTTAAAAACTCATCCCGTATATATATATATATATATATATATATATATATATATATATTATATTAGGCTCCGTACCTTTCCAGCATCATACTATCTTTTTCCCCCACAAATACCTCCAGTCTTACACACAGTACCTCCAGCAGCCTCACACACACACACAATACCTCCAGGACCTAACACACAGAGTGTCTACGGAAGCCTTACACACATGCACACAATGCCCCCAGCAGCCTCATACACAATGCTTTCACCAAGCTCACACACAAGGCCTCCAGCAGCCCCCCCCCCCCCCCACACACACACACACACACACACACACACACACACACACACAATGCCTCCAGCAGCCTCACACACACACACACACACACACACACACACACAATGCCTCCAGCAGCCTCACACAAATACCTCCAGCCTCCCCCAAAATAGCTCCAACCTCTCTCCCACACACAAACAATGCCTCCAGCGCTCCTGCTTCCATCCAGCCCCCTGCTCCCATTAATCCCCCCTGATCCTGCTCCCATTAGCCTCCCGGATCCTACTCCCATTAACCCCCACTGTTTCCATGAACTCCCCTGCCTCCATTAACCCCCCTTACACTAACCCTCCTGCTTCTATTAACCCCTCGGCTTCCATTAACCCCTCGGCTTCCATTAACCCCTCGGCTTCCATTCACCCTTCCCCCGCTTCCATTAACCCACCTGATCCTTTTTCCATTCACCCCATCCTGCCCCTCCTTACATTCACCCCCTCTATTTCCATTCACCCCCCTGCTTCCATTAACCCCCCTGCTCCTTCTTCCATTTACCCCATCCTGTCCCTCTTTCCATTAAACCTCCTGCTTCCATTACCCCCTGCTTCTATTAACACCTCCCTCTTCCATTAACCTCCCTGCTTCCATTAACCCCCCCGCCACTTCCATTAACCCCCCCCCTGCTTCTTCTTCTTCCAATCCTCCCCCTGTTTCTGCATTCATTCAAATTCCAGATTCCACCCTTCCCCACTTCTGCTCCTGCGTACATTCAACAACCCCCTGCTTCCATTACCCCCGCTTCCATTAACCCCCCTGCTCCTTCTTCCATTCCCCCCCCCCCCCGTCCCACGTCGTCATTGCAGTGACATGGGCGCTTCCCTGCCCAGAAGCAGGATCCTTTCTGGCAGAAGCGTTCAGCGCATGATGCTGATGCTTCGTCAGGATGGAATTTAAGAAATAAAAAAAATCAGTTTTGGCTGCCAGAGCCCACGGCATCCTGGGCAATGCCGAATGGCAAACCAGTGTGCCGGGGCACCCTGGTTGGAAATCACTGGTTTAGAGCGTCGGATGCCGTGCTGGAGGCTCATGACGTCACGGCCATGCTCCCTCAATGTAAGTCTAAGAGTGGGGGCATACAGAGACTGAGGTATTCTATTCATCACAGCGCTGCACTGATGTGAGGGCAGAAATGGTCCCCCAGCAGGAACAGCATCACTGAAGCTTGCTGGAGGACCACTTCTACCCTCACATCGTAACGCCCACTTTCTGCTGCAGGGAGACTCCACTATGTGAGCAATAATAGATATGATACACAGCTTTTTAAAGCTCTGAAATTTTCAAGGGTGGGAGGAGTGTTAGGAGTAGTTAGGGAGCATAGCCTGAGTTAGTTTATAAAAGTTTATTTGGTGACAGGTCCTTTTTAAATATTGCATTGTTACTGAATAAAACAAAAACCCTAAAACAAGTTTTAGGTTTGCAACAGCTGGAGACACACCGGTCTAATTAGTTTTTTTTTTTTTTTAGGGGGAGGAGGAAATATAAGAAATATAGTATAACTCAGCTATCTGTCTTCGTCCCTATCAAGAGTTAACAATGTACCAGGAAAGAAGACAGATAGCTGGCACTGTGCTGAGGGATGATTTGCAGTACACTACTATGGATGGCATATAGGGGGGAGATGGGTGTTTCTGGTAAACAATCAATTTGCAAGGTGCCATATAAGCAGAAATAAAGTCTGTCCCGGCATGCTGGAAGTTGTAAGTTAGCAACAGCTGGAGGAACCCTGGTTGAGAAACACTGATTTACAGATACAGTCCTCTGAAGGAAGCAGTCAGGCTCACAGACTGCAGGTATACAGCCTTGTCACTCTCCTGCAGAAGCTAAGCCCCACCCCCACTTCCTGTGTTCCATAAAAGTCTTTCTGTTACTAGAGATGGACTAAGCCTAACAACAAGCAGTAAACAGCAGGTTGCTGTGAAGAAAGACACCTAGGGGTTAAAGGGGTACTCTGCCCCCTAGACATCTTATCCCTTATCCAAAGGATAGGGGATAAGGTTTCTAATCGCGAGGGTCCTGCCGCTGGGGACCCTCGCGATCTCCCTGCTGCACTCATCGTTCGTTTACAGCAGTGGTTCTTAAAGGGATTATCCAGGGGGAAAAATTGTTTTTTATATATCAACTAGCTTTAGAAAGTTGAACAGATTTGCAAATTACTTCTATTATAAAAATATTAATCCTTTCAGTACTTTTGAGCTGCTGAAGTTGAGTTGTTATTTTCTGCTCTCTGATTACACGTGTCTCAGGAACTGTCCAGAGTAGAAGCGAATCCCCATAGCAAACCTCTCCCTCTCTGTGCAGCTCCCGAGACAAGCAGAGATGTCAGCAGAGAGCACTGTTGCCAGACAGAAAAGAAGAACTGAACTTCAGCAGCTGATAATTATTGGAAGGATTAAGATTTTTTAATAGAAGTAATTTACAAATCTGCTTACCTTTCTAGAGCCAGTTGATATATATATAAAAAAAAACATTTTTTTTTTCCTGGAATACCCCTTTAACCTTTTTCCCCTGAGTACTCATGGCAGGCAATTTCCAATAACTGTACCCCCAATATTAGCGACATGTTTATAGAGAAACCCCCCCCTTCCCTGCAGCTTGCCTTATGGTGACTTATTCCCTGCTGTCAGTTCTGAGCCAGAGCCTCCGAGTGTCATGGATCTCTACAGCCGGATGAAAAGTGACGTGTGCGCAAGGTGACATGACACGGAACAACGTAGAGAAGGCGAGAGAAAAAGATAGGGACCTAATGCGGTAGGGACCTAATGACAAAGGGGACCGGTGAGGAAGTGCACAGTGCCGAGCATACATGCCAAGAAAGACACCGCATACAAGATGACAACCATAATGTATGTGATGGACAAAAAGGAATAAGGAGGTCATTCATTATATAAATATAGTATAATGTGAAGATTATTTATTAATAATCTATATATTTAAAACTCAATGGCCCTCATTTGCTAACGTGAACCCGAGTCTTTTTGTCGGGTTTTGCGCCTAATTTTCAGTCGCATGACCTATGTGACACTGTTGGCGACCAAAAACCACTCCGTTATGAAAACTCTCCGAGTGTTTAGTAAAACACACCAAATGGGCGTGTTTTCAACTAAATGGGGCGTGTTCCCGAGTAAATTAGAAAAAAACTCTCGGAGTATAATGTGAAACACAGGGAAAAAGTGTGAGATTTTGAAAATGAAAACCCGACTGCCAGCAGCAGCAGTCGGAAATTTCATAAAAATGGAGGGTTTTTAATGATTTTCACAACAACAGCCATTAGAAATGTTATTTGCATCTCTCAGGTGGTTGATTTTGTGCCCTTTAGTCAGCCTTTCTTTACATGGACTATTTTTGTAACCTTTAAAATTTATTTTGACAAGTGATGGATATTTTGATTGTTATTGCTTTGAACATAGTCATTTTCTACAAACTTTCCTCTCTCCTAAATAGGGTCTCCAAGTCTGCATTTAAAAAAAAATATATATATTTTACCCGTGATAGGGGGTCGGGATAGGAGGTGGAGATAGGAGGACGGGATAGGAGGTCGGGATATAAGGACGGGATAAGGGGTTGGGATATGACAACAATATATGAGGATGGGATAAGAAGTCAAAAGCTTCCTCTGTTGATTTTCCTCCACAATAAGTATTAAGAAGGAAAAACCGGGCAACACCGGGTACTCCGCGGGATAGAAGATCAAGATAGGTGGTCGAGATAGGAGGTCGGAATAGACGGTCAGGATAAGAGGACGGAATAGGAGGATACGATAGGAGGTCGACATAGGAGGTTGGGATAGGAGGTCGAGATTGGAGGTCAGGATAGTAGGTTGGGATAGGAGGTCAGGCTATGAGGATGGGAGAGGAGGTCAGGATAGGAGGTCAGGATAGGAGGTCGGGAGAGAAAGTCGGGATGGGAGGTCGGGATGGGAGGTCGGGATGGGAGGTCGGAATAAGAGGTCGGAATAAGAGGTCGGGATAAGAGGTCGGGATAGGAGGTCGGGATAGAAGGTCGCGATAGGAGGTCGAGATAGGAGATCTCGATATGAGATCGACATAAGAGGTCGACATAGGAGGTCAGGATAGGAGGTCGGGATATAAGGATGGGAGAGGAGGTCAGGATAGAAAGTCAGGACAGGGAAGACGTCTCCATATAAAACACTTATAGAGAAACGTCTTCTTCTGAGGCTGCGATGGTCTTAGTGTTATCTTGTGGTTCTGTGCTGGATATTTCTGCTCTTGTATAATGACAGGAATGATGACATGTTGTCCAATGTGTTTCTCTCTCGATCTCTCTCGATCTCTCTCGATCTCTCTCTCTCTCTGGTGCTGCCTTATATACAGAAAGCTTATGACACCAATGCTAGTCTGTCAGCTTCCAATGAACAATGTATTCAATAAGCCAATGTGCTGGTCGCACCAATTGCGGGATATCTGAATAAGAAATATACTGTTTGTGCAGGACTCATCATTTGGCTGAGCATGACACTTACCCTGTCATTCATCCCCGACGGGTATTTCCTGCTGACGAGTGGACTGGTTGGAGCCGGAGTGGCGACTTTCTGCACCATCGCCCCCTCCATCATTGCAGACCTTTTTACAAGTGACCAGCGGACCAGCATGCTGAATGTGTTTTACTCCGTCATACCTGTAGGCTGCGGACTAGGATACATCATCGGGCCCAAAGTGACTGATGCAGCAAGGGGCGATTGGCACTGGGCGTTTTGGGTCACCCCTGGCCTGGGCCTCATAGCTGTGGCTTTGATGATTTTGGTCACAAAGGAGCTTCCAAAAGCGACTACAAACGGGAAGAAGAACAACAAATCCCCGAAGTTTGCCAAATGGATGACAGATCTGAAAAAACTATTTAAAAATTGAAGCTTTATGTTAACCACCCTGGGATCGACGGCTGTATCCTTCATAGTGGGAGCCATAGGTGTATGGGGTCCATCATACCTGACCCACGCACGAACACTCCTACAAGAGAAGGACCCTTGCCGTGCTGAACCATGTGACTATCACGACATCCTAATATTTGGTGTGGTTACAGTCGTCTCTGGCATTCTGGGAGTTGTAGCAGGGTCGGAGATAAGTAAAAGATATCGCAAATCCAATCCACGGGCGGACCCGCTTGTGTGTGGCTGCGTGATGATGCTCTCCGCACCTTTTCTTCTGTTGGCATTGACTTTCGGCAACATCAGCCTCGTTGCCTCCAACATCTTCATCGGAGAGATGCTTCTGTCAGTAAATTTCACCCTCATATCTGACATTATACTAAAAGTAGTAACTCCGTGGAGGAGATCTTCAGCCCTGGCCGTGCAGATGACAATCTATCACCTCCTAGGTGATGCCGGCAGCCCGTACCTCATCGGCCTGATATCTGACACCTATGAACGAGGATATGCCAAATTCTCTCTTCTGAAATACCGCAGCCTGGAGTATGCCCTCATGACCTGCACCATAATGGCAGTCATCGGAGGGGCCTTCTTCATGGCCACGGCCCTATTTATAGAGAGGGACGAAAAAGAAGCAGAGATGGAATCAGAACCTCCGTCATTCTCCTCCTCCTCACTGCTTCCTGCCGATGAGGACCGCACTTCAGACTGAGGAAAAGTCATTGCTTACCTTTATCTCGTTTACTTCATTAAAAAAAATAAAGTAAAAAATTGCTGCATTTTTCCATATTCCACTTTACCTCTTGAAAAATATTCTCTACCTACCCAACTGTGTCCAAACCCCAAATAGAAAAATGGAAATCTCCTCCCAAGACATAAAGACTATTAATAACAAGAGGGATATATATGTGTGTATGTGTATGTGTTTGTGTGCATGTGTGTATGTGTTTGTATTAGGGCTGCACGACACGTGTGATTGTGTTCATGGAGGTAAATATTGTGATTTCGATATTATAAAGAAATGGTGAAATTTCCCCTATTTAATTTCCAATCCCCCTATTTTATATAGCCATCTCCCCCCAATTTCATGTTCACTGACTAAACATAAAAAGGAGGTAATTGGATATGAAATGGGGAGAAATTAGCTTAACCCCTTAAGGACGCAGGACGTACATTTACATCCTAAGCATAACCACGAGCATTGGAGCGATTCCCGGATCATGCACGGCAGGTCCTGGCTGCTGATCGCAGCCAGGGACCCGCCAGTAATGGTGGACATCAGCGATCCCGCGGATGTCCGCCATTAACCCCTCAGATGCCGTGATCAATACAGATCACAGCATCTGTATCATGGCGGTCACTAAAATGGATGATTGGATCGCCCGCAGCACTGCCGCAGTGATCCGATCATCCAGCACGGCAGACGGAGGTCTCCTCACCTTGCTCCGGCTGTCTCCCGGTGTCTTCTGCTCTCATCTGCCTTCCCGCACACCAGACCAAAAGATGACCGAGAACACTGATCAGTGCTGTGTCCTATACAATCAAATTATTGCTATAAATAGTCCCCTATGGGGACTATTAAAGTGTAAAAATAAAAGTAAAAAAATAAAATAAAAAAAGTGAGTCCCCCTCCCCCAATAAAAACGTAAATTGTCCCATTTTCCCTATTTCACCCCGAAAAAATGTAAAAATAAATTTTATATACATATTTGATATCACCGCGTGCGCAAATATCTGAACTATTAAAATAAAATGTTAATGATACCATACGGTGAACGGTGTGAATGTAAAAAAAAAAAAAAAAAAAAAGTCCAAAATAGCTGCTTCTTTATAGCATTTTATTCCAAAAAAATGGATTAAAAGTTTTATATAAGCAAATATGGAATTAATAAAAAGTACAGATCACGGCACAAAAAATGAGCCCTCATACCACCGCTTATACGAAAAAATGAAAAAGTTATAGGTCTTCAAAATAGGGGGATTTTAAACGTACTAATTTGGTTAAAAAGTTTGCAATTTTTTTTAAGCGCAACAGTAATAGAAAAGTATGTTATCATGGGTATCATCTTAATCTTATTGAGCTAAAGAATAAAGAACACATGGCATTTTTACCGTAAATTGTACGACGTGAAAACGAAACCTTTCAAAATTAGCAAAATTGCGGTTTTCTTTTTAGTTTACCCACACAAATAGTATTTTTTTGGTTGCGCCATACATTTTATGGTAGAGTGAGGCATTACAACGGACAACTGGTCATGCAAAAACAAGCCCTCATACTAGTCTTCGGATGAAAATGTAAAAGAGTTATGATTTTTTGAATGCGAGGAAGAAAAAACTGAAACTTAAAAATAAAATTGTCTGAGTCCTTAATGCCCAAATGGGCTGAGTCCTTAAGGGGTTAAAGGTGTACTCTGCCCCTAGACATGTTATCTCCTCTCCAAAGAATCGGGGATGTCTGATCTAGGAGTAGCCGGCCCCTAGTACACAGTCGTCATGCCTCCTCCCATAGACAGGAATGGAGGGGGTGTGGTGGCTGTGATCACTAGTGATCTGGCATGGAGTGGAATTCGCTCTGTCCATCGGATGACTGGGGTGCCGCGGCGGAGATCACAGGTGTCCCCAGCAGCCGGACCCCCATGATCAGACATGTTATTCCTTATCCTTTGAATAGGAGATAATGTCAAGCGGTGGAGTACCTGCCTGGTCTAGTGTAGTCTCCACCCGCTCCGGTGTTGTTGCGTTGCTCTATGGTGCAGCACAGCCATGTAGGAGGGAGCAGGAAGGGAGGAGGGGGTGTAGTTTTTATCCTCCTCACCTTCTCATACCTATAACACTTTTAAACTTTTCAATGACACCTCTCATTTTAACATCAAATAAATCTAAAGTGAAATAAAGAATAATTTTTAGAAATATAATTTTGGGGGGAAATTGGAAAAAAGGCAATATAGCAACTTTTTTTTTTTTTTTTTTTTTTTTTTTGGGGGGGGGGGGAGTAGATTCTAGGCAGTGCACTTTTTGATAAAAAAAAAATGACATTATCTTTATTCTTTATTCTGTTTTTATGTACTACCTAGAAATTTTATATTTTTGTGCAATTTTTTTTTTGTATGATTAAAATTGTGCTCTTCTGACCCACATAATTCTTATTTTTCTACATAAAGGGATGTATGTGGCTCATTTTTTGCTCCGTGATCTGCAGTTTTTATTGGTGCCATTTTTGTTTTTATGGGACTTTTATTTAAACCACTTTTTAATATATATTTTTTTATCATTTACGCCATTGACCGTGTGGTTTCATTAATGTTGAACTTTAACTCCATAAGACGCGGGGCATACCAGTACACCCTGCACCTGCTCCTCTTACATGACACAGGCTCAGGAGCTGACCCTGTGTCATAGTGGGGTGGTCCTGGCGGCTAACAGACGCTAGGACCTGTGTCTAATGCTGGACATCACCGATGCCCAGCATTATCCCCTTAGACGCCGCAATCAACTTTGAAATGAAAGTAATACAGTCCTGGCAGCTCAGCGAAGCTGATGTGGACCATTGGGGTAAAACCGCGGTGTCCCGATCATCTGAGAGGATGGTGGGAGGGCCCTTACCTGCCTCCTTGCCATTTGATCAATGATCTGATGCTACAGCTATGGCAGGCGGGAGCAGCAGAGCACTGATCAATGCTATGCTATGGCATAGCATTGAATGGTGTATGCAATCCAAATAGTGTAAAAAAAAAAGTTAATAAAAGTGAATCAAACCCTTACCTAATAAAAGTTTGAATCACCTCCCTTTTTCCATAAAAAAATATATGTAAACAAAATTAAAGGGGTACTCAGGTGGAAAAAAAATCTAAATAAACTGGTTCCAGTAAATTAAACAGATTTGTAAATTTCTTCTATTAAAAAAATCTTCATTGTTCCAGTACTCATCAGCTGCTGTATGCTCCAGAAAAAGTTTAGTAGTTCTTTTCGATCTGACCACAGTGCTCTCTGCTGACACCTCTTTCCATGTCAGGAACTGTCCAGGGCAGGTTAGTTTTGCTATGGGGATTTTCTCCTACTCTGGACAGTTCCTGACATAGACAGAGGTGGCAGGAGAGAGCACTGTGGTCAGACAGAAAAGAACTACACAAATTCCTTTGGAGTATAGAGCAGCTGATAAATACTGGAAGGATTAAGATTTGATTAGTAGAAGTAATTTACAAATCTCTTTAATTTTCTGGCACCAGTTGATATGAAAAAAATTGATTTTCACCAGAGTTTCTCTTTAAACATAAACATGTGGTATTAGCGTATACATAAAAAAAAAATATCAAAGTCCACAATTGCATATTTATGCTTTGTATGCCATAATTTTTTTTTTATAAAAAGCGATGAAAAAGTCCCATCAAAACATACATTGTACCAATAAAAACAACAGATCACGGTGCAAAAAATGAGCCTTCACATAGCCCAAATGGAAAAAAGTGGGTGAGTTAAACTTATTTTGGGAGGGGCTTATTAATATTTATTACCTTTTTATTTTTCCTTTTTTTTTTTATTAACATTTTTTTTTCTTTTTTTTGTCCCAATAGGGCAGTGTTTTCCAAACGGTGTCTCCAGTTGCATAATTACAACTCCCAGCATATGCCCAGACAGCCAAAGGCATGCTGGTAGTTGGGGTTTTGCAACAGCTGGAGGCATCCTGGTTGGGAAACACTGCCATGGGGACTAATACTTGCAATCTTGTGATTGCAGACACTGATCAATGCTGTGCCATAGAAGCCCATAGCACTGCACTGCTCAGCTTTATAGGTGCTCCAGTACTACAAGCTGCTGAGGCTGCCTGCATTATTGGAGCGCCTATTGGATGGGAGGGAGGAAGGTAGGGAACCTCCGCCGATCCTCTCAGCTGATCGGGACCATGCAGCATTTTGCCGCAGGTGTCATGATCAGCTCCACTGAGCTACCAGCACTTGTTTTCGGCATTTTAGACACCACAGTCAACTTTGATTCTGGTGCCTAAATGGCTAATGCCGGACATCACCCTGATCGGTGATTTCTGGCATTAGCCAGTATGAAGAAAGCTCAGCTCCTGAGCTCGTTTCATAGACCTGCGGCACGGCTGCGCCGTTTACCTATGGAGACCAGTCATGGAGGGTTTAATTCACCTACTCCCAATGCTAGGCACTGCTGGAAGGAGAGACAGTGAGATGCACAGTGGATATGATATATGTGGGTATGTAAAATGTGTGTATGCATGGTGTATGTATGATAGATGTTTGTGTATGTGTGTGATGGATTTGTGTGTGATAGATGTGTGTATGTGTATTTATGATAGATGTGTGTATGTATGTGAGATCATACATCTATAATACATACACACATTTATCATACATACGCACATGTCATACATACACATACATCAATTATACATACACAAATCTATCATGCAGACACAAAGCTATCGTATATACATCATACACACATCTATCATATATACACACATCTGTCATGCACATCTATCATACATACTCACATTTATCATACATTCACACACATCTATTATACACATACACACATGCACATCTATTATACATACACACATTTATCATACACACACACACATCTATCATATACATCCATCTATCATACATACATCATTCATATACACACACTCATCTATCATACATACATCTACCATACATACGTCATATACACACATCTATCATACACACACATCTTGTAATTGGACTATAGTGATCATGTGTGTTGACTGCAAAAAAAACAAGACAATCATAAAGAACAAAAAACAAGCAGTCATAGAATGTCACACACCAACCAAGTTACAAAAATAAAAAAATCTTACGCACACATCTATCATACATACACCAGTCATATACAGAACTGTCATACATACATATACTCTACATTAAAGGGGTACTCCACCCCTAGATATCTTATCCCGGGGGCCCGCCACTGGGGACCCCCGCAATCTTGGCTACGGCACCCCCTGTCATCACTGCACAAAGCAAACTCACTCTGTGCGATACAGGGGCCAGAGCATCGTGCCGTCGCGGCTCTGCCCCCTCGTAACATCATGTTCCTCCCCCAATACAAATCTATGGGAGGGGGCATGTCACGCCCCCACCCATAGGCTTGCATTAAGGGGCGGGCAGTGATGTCACGAGGTGGCAGAGCCTTCACATCACAATGCCCCGGCCCCTGTATCGCCAGTCATTAAGCACAGAGCGAGTTTGCTCTGTGCAGTGATGACAGCAGGGTGCCGTAGCCAAGATCACAGGGGTCCCCAGCGGCGGGACCCCCGCGATCAGACATCTTATCCTCTAACCTTTGGATAGGGGATAAGATGTCTAAGGGCAGATTACCCCTTTAATGCGGAGTGGTGGGGGGCCTGGGGGAGGGTGATGTACGGGTCAGCCCAACGCCGCACACTACTAAAATTCCCCACTAATGAGTTGGGGAATATTGGCCATTTCATTCCCACTTAATCCCCTTGTGGCAGTTTATTCCCCATGTGTCCTGTGCCAAATAATCCCCTTTTACCCCTTCCACCACATCACTTTTCCCCTTCCTTTCATCCCCTTTTGTTCTTCTTACCTTTCCAGCAGGCTCAGGTGCAGGAGCTCTTAGCAGGTTTGGCGTTCTCCTGACGTCCTGTGCTGACTGTGCTGCACTTACTGAGAGCAGCTGCGGGCACTGACGATTTACTTTAGGAGCGTCACTCGTCACTACTGTGTAGCGCAGAGAACGTCAGGGAAACGTCAAATCTTCTATGAGCCCCTGCACTGGAGCCAGCAGGCCAGGTAAAAAGAACAGGAGGAGGAGGGAAGGGGGAAATTGATGTGGCGGAAGGGGTAAGAGAGGCTTTGGCACAGGACACAGGGAATAAAGTGGCACCGATGGATAAAGGGGGTATGAAACAGCACAGGGGATAATGGGGGAATGAAGGGGGATGTCAAGGGGAAAAATGTGGCACAGTGGGTAAGGGGGGAAGATTTGATACAAGGCACAGGGGGAATAAAGTTGCCCAGGGGGTTCAATGTTGGAGGAATGAAGTGGCATTGGAGCGATCAAGAAGGTGAATTAAATAGCAATGGGGTGATGAAATGGTACATGGGGGTTGGTAAGGAGAGATTAAATGGATATCCTTACATATAAAAGTAAGAAAGAGCTGCTGGAAGCTGTAATCACTGTCTATGTAGAGGACAGGAGCTTCTTCAGGGTCCTGTACAGTACACACAGTGTCCTAAAAATGTAAAATAGAGCCGCCCTCACCTGGTGTCCAAAGAAGCAGCTAACCCTGGTCCAGGTAAAAAGTAGTATAGAATGTGTAGTACCTCCCTGTATTATAAGGGGCGCTACCAGAGAACCAGTCAGTAAATGCACTTTAGTAATACAGGGATTTTAAAAGTGAAATGCCCATTCTGATTGGTCAGTTCTTCCAGCCATTGACACGTTTCGCAGATCTGGCCTGTCTGTAGCATTGTATGTAGTGTTGAGCGGCATAGGCCATATTCGAATTTGCAATATTTTATGAATATAAGGACGAATATTCGTCATAAATTCATTAAATTCGCATATTCGTAATATTTGCGATTTATTTTGCATATGCAAATTTCCGCATATTCGAAAATTCGCACACCACTCTCACACAGTAGTATTAGAGCCTTCTTTACACCACACAAGCTGGAAGCAGAGAGGGATGATCACTGTGATGGGTACTTTAAAAAACAAAAAAACAAATATTCGTTATTGCGAATATAAAGTGCTATATTTGAGAATATGCGATATTCGCAAATAAAATTCGCATTGCGAATATGCGATATTCGCAAATAAAATTTGCATTGCGAATATTCACGAGCAACACTAATATATTCTTCCTGAAGGTAACCTGGGGACGTGTTGGTAGTGACTGTTTGAGGAAGGGGTCCATTAGGAAGATGTCCCAATGAGACTGTAAGATTTGCTTAATTTTATTGTGATCAGTGGAAAATGTGGTAATGAAGTTAGATACAGGGTCCAGGGTGATAGCTTTTTGGTCCAGGGTGCTTGCTTTCTTTTTACTGTTGGAAATAAGAGATTTGGGGTAGCCTTTTGCCTTAAATCTTTGATCCAGTGTTTTACTTTGTGTGTTAAAATCGATATTGTCTGTGCAGTTTCGGCGTATTCTTTTATACTGTCCTAATGGAATATTTTGAGTCAATTTTTTATAATGGCAACTGGTGAAATCAAGATAACTGTTCCCGTCTACGCTTTTGAAAAATGTTTTGGTAGTGATTTTCTGTTCATGATTGTGGGAGACCATTACATCCAAAAATTCTGCATTATTCAAGTAGTGGTTATGAGTGAAATGGACCTTCCAGTTATTGCTGTTGAGGGTAATGATGAATTCAACGAGTTCATCTGTATTTCCATCCCATATGATGAAAATATCGTCTATATACCTTTTGTAGGTTGGAGGTAAGAGGTTAGCGAAGCTGGGTGCGAATCGTGACCCCCATCGCTGTCCCACAGTGCTGACGGTAAATATGTCCATTAAATTGAAAGAAGTTATGTTCCAGGATAAATCTTATGGTGTCCAGCAGGAATTTTTGTTGTAGTTTGGGCATGTTCTCATCTGATTGCAGGTATTTGGAAACGGCAGATAATCCTAGGTTGTGCTGGATTATGGTGTATAGGGATGATATGTCCATTGTAAGGAATGAATAATGTTCTTTCCACTGAAGGTCAATGATAGATGAAATGAAGTCGCTGGTATCCCTGGTGGTAAGATGGTAGGTAGCGGACATGTTTCTGCAAATGCCAGTCAATGTGTTGAGAGAGGTTGGATGTGAGGGAGTTGATTCCTGAAATTATTGGGCATCCGGGTGGATGTGTGGGGTGTTTGTGGATTTTGGGTAAATGGTAAAAAAGTGGGGTATCCGGTTCTGTTATGCTGATGAATTGATGTTCCTGTTTAGTGATGATGTCATTCTGGAGACCTGAGTCAAGCAGGGTAGAAAGTTCTTTTGAGTATTCTGTAGATGTTTTTTTTTTTTTTCTAAAACCTCGTAGAATGATGTATCTGATAACAGTTGGTTGGATTCGGTATTGTAGTCTTCTCGATCCATAATCACTATACCTTTGTCGGCTGATTTTATTATGATGGACTCATCTGATGATAAGGTTTTCATGGCTCTCTTTTGATTGATGTTTAGATTTTGTCTGTACATCCTGTTAGAAATCTTTGTGAGGTTTTCGAAGTCAGTAGATACCTCGGCCATAAAAGTCTTGATGAAGTTGCCTCTGTGTTGTATGGGGTAGTACGTGGATTTGCTTTGGAGTCCTGTATTGATCGGGGGTGGTTCAATAGGAATGATGTATTCAATTTTTGTAGAGGGGGTGTTTGGTTCATTATCTTGAAAACATGGTAAGTTGAAGTGTCTCTTCAGAGTCAGTTTTCGGATAAATGCGTTGAGGTCTAGAAAATAAATCAAAGACATTTGATCTATTCGAAGGACAGAAGGATAATCCTTTGGAGATCACTTGTAGTTCTGTGGGGTCCAGAGTTGTTTTCGATAAGTTGAAAATTTTGATGGTGTCAGTGGTGATTTCAGAGTTGCCGGTGATAGTTGGTGTATTAGTCTCAGTATCTTGTGAATTTTTTCTTTGTTGCGCCCTCCTCTTCTCCCTCTCTGTCTTTTCTTTTCTAGGTTTGCTGTGGCCGTCGGTGTTCTGGGGTCTGGCCCAGAGGGGGGGGGGGGGGGAAGTCCTAAAAAAGAATCCGACATCAGAGTAAGGTTGTCTGATATTACATTTAAACCTTTAAAAGTCTCTATCATATCACCTCTGTCTCTTCTTTCTTCCAAGCTATACGTGTTAAGGACCTTCAACCTTTCCTGATAAGTTTTATCCTGCAATCCATGCACTAGTTTAGTAGCTCTTCACTGAACTCTCTCTAGAGTATTTATATCCTTTTGGAGATGCGGCCTCCAGTACTGCGCACAATACTTCAATACTCCAAATAAGGTCATCAGTGTTCTGTACAGCGGCATGAGCACTTCTCTCTTTCTACTGCTTATACCTCTCCCTATACATCCAAGCATTCTGCTAGCGTTTCCTGCTGTTCTATTACATTGCCTTCCTACCTTAAAGTCTTCTGAAATAATTACTCCTAAATCCCTCTCCTCAGATACTGAGGTTAGGACTGTGTCAAATATTCTATAATCTGCCCAAGGGTTTTTACGCCCTAGGTGCATTATCTTGCACTTGTCTGGCAACTGAAATTTAATGTAGAGTTCTGACCATTCTTCTAGTTTTCCTAAATTCTTTTCCATTTGGCGTATCCCTCCAGGAACATCAATCCTGTTATATACCTTTGTATCATCAGCAAAAAGACATACCTTACGATCGAGACTTTTTGCAATATCACTAATGAAGATATTAAACATAATTGGTCCCAGTACAGATCCCTGAGGTACCCTACTGTTAACAAGACCTTGCTCTGAATATACTCCATTGACTACTACCCTCTGTTGTCTGTCATTCAGCCACTGTCTAATCCCTTCAACAATATGGGAGTCCAAGCTCAATGACTGTAGTTTATTGATAAGTCTTCTATGTGGGACAGTGTCAAAAGCCTTACTAAAATGTAGATATGCAATGTCTACTGCCCCTCCGCCATCTATTATTTTAGTCACTCAGTCAAAAAAAATCAATAAGATTTGTTTGACATGATCTCCCTGAAGTAAACCCATGTTGTTTTTCATCTTGCAATCCATGGCATTTTAGATGTTCCACAATCCTATCCTTTAGTAAGGCTTCCATTAATTTCCCCACTATTAATGTCAGACTTATTTGCCTATAGTTGCTTGATTCCTCCCTACTACCTTTCTTGTGAATGGGCACAACATTTGCTAATTTCCAATCTTCCAGGACGACTCCTGTTACCAGTGATTAGTTAAATAAATCTGTTAACGGTTTTGCTAGCTCAGACGACTCCTGTTACCAGTGATTAGTTAAATAAATCTGTTAACGGTTTTGCTAGCTCACCACTAAGCTCTTTTAATAATTTTGGGTGTATCCCATCAGGCCCCTGTGACTTATTTGTCTTCACTTTAGACAGCAAATATAGAATCTCTTCCTCTGTAAAGACACATGCATCAAACAATCCATTAGTCTTCCTCCCTATAATTTGTTACAAACTAAGGCAACCTTAATAAATATGGGCCTATGAGGGAGATTTATCAAAGCCTGTCCAGAGGAAAAGTTGCCCAGTTTTCCATAGCAACCAATCAGATCACTTATTTAATTTTTAATAAGGCCTCTGCAAAATGAAAGAAGCGATCTGATTGGTTGCTAAGGGCAACTGGGCAACTTTTCCTCTACACACTTTTTGATAAACTTCCCCCAAATTTGTCACTTTTCTAAATTTTTTTAACACATTTATTTCTTCTTAACATTTATAATAATAATATGAAGAATAAGATGAAGAATCGTGTGTGAATTATAATTTTTATTATTACTTATTTTAATGACTAACAATAGTATCAGGTTTAGTCCACATACCATGCACTTTTTGCACAGTGGATTTCACAGCAAATCTGCCAAGAAATTTGCATGCATAACGTGGATTTTATTGCAGTCTTCACCCTATGCATTGTAAAGGGTAAAATCCATTATGACAGTCAATGATGAATCCATGGTAGAATAAACATGCTATGGATTAGACAATTTACAGTAAACCCTCAATTCTGCATGGATTTTTTTCTGCTAAATTCTGTGTTTAAATCCTGATCCATATTTATTGTACTGTAAAATGTATTTGAAGTGCGGAATCCACACTGAAAATAAGCAGTAATTCTACAGCAGTGGCTCAATTTACATTGTGTCTCCATTTCTTTCTTATCTTTATTCGGTTTGAACAGTAATATTATTTCTGCTTCTTTCATTGTTTCAAGTAAGGTTCCTGTTTTTAAAGAACTATTTATAGTTCTAAGCAGAGCTGGGATAAGGATTCTCCTAAATTTCCTATATATTTCAAACGGGAACCCGTCCCCGCCGGGACTCGTGTTCCCTTTGATCTTATTTAAAGCTTCTTCTAACTCCTTAAGGGTCATTGGGCCCCCCGCTTCTTTCTCTTGTTGTATTGATAGTCTGGGCATCTTTATATCGTCCAAATATTTAACAATTATTTCTTTGGGGTGTTTAATCTCTGATGTGTATATTTTTTTATAGCATTTTGCAAATTCTTCTCTGATTTCCTCCGGTTCCCTACATACATTCCCTGTACCACTTTTTATTTCATTAATATGAGATTTGCCTTGTTGATTCTGTATTATGTTCATGAGCCTTTTATTAGGTTTTCCTGACTCCCATATTTTTTGTTGTCCCCAAAATTTGAATTTATTCTTTTTTTTTCCTTCTAAATACATATTTAATTTATTTTGATTATCTTTCCATGTTTCTTGCTTCTCTATGTTAGCAGGGTCCATTATGTATCTTTCTTCCGCTTTTACCACCTCTGATATCAGCCCCTGCTCTTTTTCTCTAAATTCTTTCTTTTTTCTGGAGATGGCCCACATCACTTCTCCCCTCAAAAAGGATTTCGCTGTGTCCCATACCATCTGTTCTAATGTTGTACGCCAATTAAATAGGAAAAATTCCTCCATATGCTCCTCTATCTTTTTATGTCTATTAAATCCAACCAATAGGGGTTTATTTTTTTTATCCCATTTATTTCTGATATATGCGTGTTAATATTAATATCAATTGGGGTGTGGTCTGAGACACAGCGAGCAAGATATCTTATTTTTCCTATCTTAGGGGATCCCTCTTTATTTGCTAGCACATGTCTATTCTTGATAGTGTTTGACATGTTTTGTTCCAACAGGAGTAAATTCTTTTTGCTGGATTTTTAACTCTCCACATATCTATTAAAGGGGTTGTGCGCTGCCCTGCATTTCGGAGCTCCGCTCACAGCATCCGGAAGTTCATTACTCCGAACGCTGTGTACGGGCTTCCATGTTCGCAGCCGCCGGGCCCCTTCGTGAAGGCCCCTTCGTGACGTCTCGTTCGCCCCCTCAACGAAAGTCTATGGGAAGGGGGCACGACCTCTGTCACGCCCCCTTCCCATAGACTTTGGTAGAGGGGCCGGGCGTGACGTCACGAGGGGGCGGGCGAGACGTCACGCCCGGCAGCTGCGAACACTGAAGCCCGCACACAGCGTTCGGAGTAATGAACTTCCGGACGCTGTGAGCGGAGCTCCGAACCCCTTTGATCCAACCTTTTGACAATATTTTAATAATGGTGACCCCTTTTTTATTACAACATTATTTTTACCCCTTAACCTATCTATTTCTTCTTCCATTACTGAATTAAAATTACCCTGTATAAAGATGGGGCGATTATTTTTCTCCCCACAAAATTCTAATATCTCCTCTAACACCCTGTGTGTAAATGGAGAGGGTATATATACAAACGCAATTATACAGGTTAGACCCTCAAAATTTACGTGCAAAACTACATACCTTCCGTATCTATCTATACATTTACCGTACAATTCCCATTTAATATTTCTGTGAATTAAAACAGACACTCCCCTTGATTGTGACGTAAAACATGAGTGATAAATATACGACCACCAATTTCTTTTTAACACCCCTATTGTTTCCTGCGTTAGGTGGGTTTCTATTAATCCTACTACTCCCGGTAAGTGATTCTTTATAACTTCCATAACTGCAACTGTTTTTACCTTGTCTCCTAATCCCCTAATATTCCACGCTATCAACCGTGTACCCAACTGTATCATTTTATCCTTTTAGTTCCTCCTTTTCCCCCCGTTCTCTCAATAGAGAGAAAAGAGAAGGTGTAAATATGGAGGTATGGAAGTGAAAAAAACTGAGAAAAAAAAAAATATATATATATACATGGCTTACCCCAATTCTTGGCAAGCCTCTTGCCTAGCATGTTTCCTGATCCTTAACCTCCTCTAAATTTACTCTATTACTACCTTTTTTAAGCCCTGCTTATCCATCCATTCTGTTGCTTCGTTTACATTACTGAAAAAGAGAGTTTGCGCATTATACCTTACACGCATTCTTGTTGGAAATAACAGTGAAAATTTTACTCCGTTTTGATAGAACCTTCTTTTTACTGTTTTAAACAGCTCTCTCTTCCTCCGAGTTTCTGTTGCGTAGTTGGGGAAAATCATCACTTTTTTGTTTTCAAACATTATTTCTTTTTTCTTTTTTAATCTGCATAAAGGTATCTCTGTCTCTCGCATTTAGCAGTTTCACAATAATTGCCCTTGGGTATTTACTGCCTTGTGTGATCTGACTAGGTATTCTGTGGGCCCTTTCGATGTGGAAAAAAGGTGAAAAGTTTTTTTCCTTACATATTGTGAACATCCACCACCTTAGGAAACCTGTTAGATCGTTTCCCTCTGCCCCTTCTGTAATCCCTACTATTGTTAAGTTACTCTTTCTGGAGCGGTCCTCCATATCTATTACTTTCTCGGCCAGGGTTTAGTTCTCTTTTAATATTTTAGTTATCTGAGATTTAACTGCTTGTACTTCATCCTCTACTGAAGAAATCCTTCCCTCCATTTCTGAACATCTCTCCTTAATATTTTTCAAGTCGTCCCTAATCGTTATTATATCCCCTCCAATCACTCCTACCTAATTTGCCAATGAATCTATAGACCCGTTACATTTATTTATGGCCTCCAGCAGTGGCGTACCAAGGGGGGGAGGGGGGGCAGCCCGCCCCGGGTGCCACTCTCAAGGGGGGTGCCAGGGGCGGTCTGACCCGCCGCTGCTGAGGTTCGGGACACTCGTCCCAGATCCCTAGCAGACAGCGCTACATACTCCTGTATGCGCAATACACGCACATGTAGGAGAAGGCATCCCCTCTGTGTGAGCCGCATCTGCAGCTACACAGAGGAGATGTGACCTCTGCCTCACGCAGCACGCAGTACAGGCGCCAGTGACGTCACTCATCCGGCGCCTGTACTGTGGAGGGGAGAAGATGCGGGCCCCTGCTGCTGAGGGGATCGCTGCGTGGGATATCAGGTGAGCATCCTTTTTTTTTTTTTTTTTTTTTGGGGGGGGGGGGGGGGAGAGGGAGAGGGAGGGGGGTGCTCTGCATTTACCTATAGGGAAGGGGGGATGGGGGGTGCTCTGCATATAGCTATAGGGAAGGGGGGGAGAGGGGGGGGGGGGTGCTCTGCATATATCAAGGGGGGAGGGGGGGTGCTCTGCATATATCTATAGGGAAGGGGGGAGGGGGGGGTGCTCTGCATATACCTATAGGGAAGGGGGGAGAGGGGGGTGCTCTGCATTTACCTATAGGGAAGGAGGGGAGAGGGGGGTGCTCTGCATTTACCTATAGGGAAGGGGGGTGCTCTGCATTTACCTATAGGGAAGGGGGGAGAGGGGGGGTGCACTGCATACACCTAGGGCTGGGCGGTATGACCATATATGTGTATCACGGAATTTTTTTAACTTACGGAGGTTCCACGGTATATAACTGTATTCCCCCCAAAAAAATCATGTGACCCGCCAGCGCTGTTCTGCCCCCCCCCCTCCCCCGCCCCTATCACGCGCGGTGTTCGGCTCCCCCCTTCCCAAAATCATGTGACCCGCCAGCACGGTTCTGCTCCCCCCAATTAATGATCAGCCCAGCGGGGTACTACTCACATTTGTCAAGCACTGCCCTCCTCCTCTTTGTTGGGGGCCACCGGCAATGGAACTCACTGTACGCCAGTGGTCTCCAACCTGCGGACCTCCAGTTGTCGCAAAACTACAACTCCCAGCATGCCCGGAAAGTGAACGGCTGTCCGGGCATGCTGGGAGTTATAGTTTTGCAACAGCTGGAGGTCCGCAGGTTTGAGACCACTGCTGTACGCTGTATACATATGCCCGGGCTGCAAAAGATATAGAAAATAAACTTTTAACTCGCCCACGTCGGCCGCACGCTGGGGTCGGGAACGCCGGACAGCAGTCAGCCTATCACTGGCCAGAGCGATGCCCGCCCCTGCCAGTGATAGGCTGAACCCACTGTCTTGTAAGAAGCCGACTTCACACATGACAGTGTGCTCAGCCTATCACTGGCCAGGGCCAGTAGTTTTGCAAAAACTGGAGGTCCGCAGGTTGGAGACCATTGGCGTACAGAGAGTTCCATCGCCGGCTGTCCCGGCATGCTGAGAGTTGTAGTTTTGCAACATCTGGAGGTCTGCAGGTTGGAGACCACTGGCGTACAGTGAGTTCCAGCGCCCGGCGGCCCCCAACAAAGAGGAGGAGGGCAGTGCTTGACATATGTGAGTAGTACTTAGCTGGGCTGATCATTAATTGGGGGGAGCAGAACAGTGCTGGCGGGTAACATAGGATTAGTTCCTATGGGGACAGCGCTGTGCTAGGCTGATAATACATTCCCGAGGGGGAGGGGCCCAACCGGTATTGCGGTATGGGGGAAAATTCATATCGTGCAGCCCAAAAAAATTGGTATTCGGTATGAACCGGTATACCGCCCAGCCCTAGATATACCTATGGGAAAGAGGGGGGGGGGTGTAGCTCTGCATATACCTATGGGAAAGAGGGGGGGGGGTGTAGCTCTGCATATGCCTATGGAGAAGTGGGTGTGGGGGGTTTAGCTCTGCATATACCTATGGGAAAGAGGGGGGGGGGTGTAGCTCTGCATATGCCTATGGAGAAGTGGGTGTGGGGGGTTTAGCTCTGCATATACCTATGGGAAAGAGGGGGGGTGTTACTCTGCATATACCTATGGGAAAGAGGGGGGGGGGGGTGTAGCGTAGCTCTGCATGTACCTATGGGAAAGAGAGGGGGGGTGTAACTCTGCATATACCTATGAGAAAGAAGGGGGGGTGTAACTCTGCATATACCTATGGGAAAGAGGGGGTTACCTGGTTATCTACCTACCTGCCCTTTTACTGTGCAGGACACCAAGGTGGGCATTATTACAGTTTGTGAACCTATAGATGGGCAGATTGTGTAGAGGAGGGGCACTGAAAATATGCAGAGTCTGACATGTTTTTCCTGCAGATGTTAAGAGATCCACAAGGCGGTCTTATCTGGACGGAGAAGAAAAGGAAAGAGGATGCCGCTGATCAGAAAAGACGTAATTGTGAGTCCCAAAATGTAACTGTAATCGCTTATATGGTATACACATCCTGTGTACAGCTGATATCTACCGCCATATGGTCCTGTATATAATCACTTATATTGTATACAGATCCTTTATAGTATACTGGTCTGTGTACAGTGGTTTTATTCAGTACAGTATGGCTGTATTATCCAGTTATTGTGTGGTGGTATATATTTACTCCTTGTATACCAGTATTATTGGTCATAGAAATTTACCTACGTTAAAGTGTTTCTTACACATATAAATTTTAGTTTATTGTGTGTGGGATTTGGGTGGAATAAGGAGCATGGCTGAAGATTGACGAGCTGCAGAGCGTAGCAGAGGCCCCTTCCTTTTTTTTGGTCCGGGGGCCCCGAGGGTTGTCAGTCCGCCCCTGGGGGGAGGGGAGGGAGGGTGTGTAATTGAGGGGGGGGGGGGGTGTGTGTGTGTGTGTGGGGGGGGGGGGGGGTGCCAAACAAAGGGTCCGCTCCCCAGGTGCCAAATGCTCTAGGTACGCCCCCTAGCCTATAGTATTGTCTCCAGAGTGGTACTCGAGATTGCTTTTACTGACTCCTTATCCCTTTCTAATATAGTTTCCTCCAAAGCACCACCTTTCCCCTGTCCACGTTTTGATCCTACACCTGGTGAGGCAAAATATTTATCCATCTTTGCTGTCTTATCCTTGACTGGGCTAGTCGACTTTCTAGGTTTTGGAGCAATCTCTCTATGATTTATCAGTAGACCTAGGATTGAGCTACCACTATTCTGTGGTCAGCTACAATAGACGGCAAATACCCTGATATACTACAATTCTACAATACGTAGTATTAAGTAATCATCCCCAAGAGCATAGATTTAACTCATTTCTGTGGTCAAAAGTCCTTAGCACTTAACACACAAATAAATCTACCACAATACTGCAGTTACATAGTTACATAGTTAGTATGGTCGAAAAAAGACATATGTCCATCAAGTTCAACCAGGGAATTAAGGGGTAGGGGTGTGGCGCGATATTGGGGAAGGGATGAGATTTTATATTTCTTCATAAGCATTAATCTTATTTTGTTCCAGGAATGTATCTAATCCTGTTTTAAAGCTGTTAATTGTTCCTGCTGTGACCAGTTCCTGAGGTAGACCGTTCCATAAATTCACAGTCCTCACGGTAAAGAAGGCGTGTCGCCCCTTGAGACTAAACTTTTTCTTCTCCAGACGGAGGGAGTGCCCCCTCGTCCTTTGGGGGCGTTTAACCTGGAACAGTTTTTCTCCATATTTTTTGTATGGGCCATTAATATACTTATATACGTTTATCATATCCCCCCTTAAACGTCTCTTCTCAAGACTAAACAATTGTAACTCCTTTAATCGCTCCTCATAGCTAAGATGTTCCATGCCCCATATTAGTTTAGTCGCGCGTCTCTGCACCCTTTCCAACTCCGCAGTGTCCCTTTTATGGACAGGTGCCCAAAACTGAACAGCATATTCCAGGTAAGGCCGCACCAATGATTTATAAAGGGGGAGTATTATGTCCCTGTCCCTTGAGTCCATGCCTCTTTTGATACATGACAATATCCTGCCGGCTTTGGAAGCAGCAGCCTGACATTGCATGCTATTCTGTAGTCTGTGATCTACAAGTACACCCAGATCCTTCTCTACCAGTGACTCTGACAGTTTAATCCCCCCTAAGACATACGATGCATGCAGGTTATTAGTACCCAGATGCATAACTTTACATTTATCCACATTGAACCTCATTTGCCAAGTGGATGCCCAGACACTTAGTCTATCCAAGTCATCTTGTAACCTATACACATCCTCTATAGACTGTACCGTGCTACAAAGCTTGGTGTCATCTGCAAAGATAGAAACAGAGCTGTTAATACCATCCTCTATATCATTGAAAAATAAATTAAACAACAGCGGGCCCAGTACTGAACCTTGGGGTACACCACTAATAACCGGGGACCAATCAGAGTACGAATCATTGACCACCACTCTCTGGGTACGATCCATGAGCCAGTGTTCAATCCAGTTACAAACTAAAATTTCCAAACCCAAAGACCTTAACTTACCTGTCAGACGTCTGTGAGGGACAGTATCAAACGCTTTAGCAAAATCCAGAAACACTATATCCACAGCCATTCCTCTATCAAGGCTTCTACTCACCTCTTCATAAAAGCAAATTAGATTGGTTTGACAACTTCTATCCTTAGTAAACCCATGCTGGCTATCACTTATAATACAATTATCCCCTATGTATTCCTGTATGTAATCCCTTATAAGTCCTTCAAACAATTTACCCACAATGCACGTTAAACTTACCGGTCTATAGTTTCCTGGGGAAGACCTAGAGCCCTTTTTGAAGATTGGCACCACATTCGCCTTGCGCCAGTCCCTTGGCACAATACCAGACACCAGAGAATCTCTAAATATCATGAACAGGGGTACAGATATTACTGAACTTACCTCTCTAAGAACTCTTGGGTGTAGTCCATCCGGTCCTGGGGATTTGCTTACATTTATATCACTTAACTTACCTTGTACCATCTCTACATTAAGCCAGTTCAGTACATTACATGATGTGTTACCAGCACTGACCTGGCCAATGTCAGCTCCTTCTTCCATAGTGTATACATTATTAAGGGGTCCTACATGCTCTGTCCTTGTTTTTTTTGCATTTATATATCTAAAAAAATATTTAGGATTAGTTTTGCTTTCTTTGGCCACCTGTCTCTCATTTTGAATTTTTGCTGTTTTTATTACATTTTTACAGATTTTATTAAGCTCCTTGTACTGTTTAAATGTTATAGCTGACCCCTCAGATTTGTATTTTTTGAAGGCTATTTTTTTGTTGTTTATTGCTCTTTTAACATCATGTGTCAGCCATGTAGGATTTAGTTTTAATCGTTTATATTTGTTCCCCTTTGGTATATATTTAGCTGTATAGTTATTTAGAGTTGATTTAAAGATGTCCCATTTACCTTCTGTATCAGTATTTGACAACACCTCCCCCCAGTCTATGTCCTGTAGTGCAGCCCTCAGCCCAGGGAAATTTGCCTTTTTAAAATTATATGTTTTTGCCTTCCCCGCCTGTCTTTGTTTTCTACATTTTAAGTCAAAAGTAACTATATTGTGGTCGCTATTACCAAGGTTTTCCCGCACAGTTACATTACCAACCAGCTCTGCGTTGTTGGAAATGATCAGATCCAACAAGGCATCACTTCTTGTTGGGTCCTCCACAAACTGGCCCATAAAATTATCCTGCAATAAATTTAGGAATTGTCGCCCCTTTGTAGTTTTAGCCAACCCCGGACCCCAATCTATATCTGGATAGTTAAAATCTCCCATTATTACCACTGTACCTGCCCGGGCGGCCCTCTCTATTTGTTTATGAAGCCGAACTTCTATCTCTTCAGTAATATTAGGGGGTCTGTAGATTACACCAAATACTATTTTTTTCAGTATTTCCCTCCTTTTGTAATTCCTTTTGTTAATGGTGACAAGTGCTTAACATATACATTTGCCACTGAAAACAAGGTAAGAACATGAAATAAACTGAATCTTATGAGAGCAGAGAGGATAGTCTTAATTAAAACAGTAATTCTACCAAAACTATTATACATCTTTGGAGCGGCCCCTATTTGGTGCGAGAGGAATTTTTAGAAGGATAATAGCTATGCTAAACGCCCTAATATGGGGAAGGAAAAGAACGAGGATAAAGATAGAATACTTAAGTAAAGGAAGAGAGAAGGGAGGACTGAAACTTCCTGATATACAGGGATATTTTTTAGCAAGTCAGATGTACTATGTGGTGGAGTGGAGGAGATTTGGAATCTTTAAAAATATCATGGGAAAAACAAAAGGGAAATACGAAAATATTTATCAGGTTCTTGAGTCAGGCCAGTTAAAAGAAGGGAGGTGAAAGGAAAATGCTATAATAGTAGGGATTTGTAAAACCTGGGAAAACTTTAAAAAGAAATGAAAATAACGGGAATATTAGAGACCGCGCCAATTTGGCACAATGTAAACTTGAAAGAGGTAGCTAAGATGGAAACTAACAACTTGCAAAGTAGTGGATATAAAATTTTGAGAGACGTGTGGAGAAAGGAGAGTTAAAGTGGAGAGAGGTGCAGGAAGAATTTAAATTATGAAAAGGTATGTGGTTGGAATTTCAGGGTTTAAAAATTGCCATATGCGGGTCACTAAGAGACAGTGGTAATCGGATAGTGGAAGTAACTAAAACTATAAGAAAAATGGAGGAGGGAAAAATAGTAAAGAAAGTTATGGCAGTAATTTATACCGAAATAATGAAAAATAAAGAAAATAACTTAAAACATAAATGCTTCCAGCAATGGGACGAAGAGTTAGGTGAGAGAAACAAATGCGGTTTGATGAATGTATTCAGGAATATAAAAAGAATTTCCCCAAGTTTAGACCATCAACTGATACAATGGAACATAGTATACAGAATTTATTATACACCAAAATTCCTCTTCAGGATTGGTAGGAGGGAAAATGGCAACTGTCCAAGATGTAAAATGGAAAACACAGGATTCCTGCATATTATATGGGAATGTGAAAAAAATACAAGAATATTGGGTGTCAATAATTGATGATATCGAGAGAAAAAGAAAATATGAGATAAAAGATGATCTAGCTTTGATTATCTTGGGTGATGATAGAAAAGTAAGTAAAACAACAAAAGAAAGAGAGGAACTACTGACGATGCTCTTTTATGCCAGATTATTAATAATCAGGAGATGACTGTCCCCAACTAAACCAGAGGTATGGGAGTGGAGGGAGGTGACAGGAAGGTTTTTTGGTTAAAAGAAGGAAATTAGGTCTTTTTTTTTTTTGTGTTTTTTCTTTTCTTTTTTTATTTCATTATTATTATTTGAGGGGGACGGGAATCAGAGGGACACAAGAATAAAGGCGGGTAGAAATAATTGGGAAGATACCAAAGATCTAAAATGGAAAAAAAAAGGAAAGAAGAGAGAGAGAGAGAGAAAGGGAAGGGAAAGGAAAGAGAAAAGAAAATGAATTGATATAGTGGAATGGAAATAGTAATAGAATGGGAAGGTGTTGTCCCTCTGCCTCCCGCCCACCCAGTAAGGGGAGATATGTCATTGGAGAGAAAGGTGAGGGCAGGGGAGGGGGGTGGGAAAAAAAGATAAAATCTTGAAATTCAATGTATAAAATGTTATTTATTAAAATGTAAATGATAATTTTTTTCAATAAAGAAATGTTGATAAAAAAAAAAAAAAAATTACATTGTGTCTCATAGTGTCCATTGCAGGTATATGTTGGGGACTCTGCTGTATATGTTTTTTTTAACATAGGTGTTTATGTATGAAAGATTCTACTAAGTGGCATCCATCATCAAAGTGTACATTATTTTACAAAAAACAGCTCAATAAAGTATCCAGCAAACTCTAATGTTTTACCACCTCGCGGTTAATGGGGCTCTATGGATTAGATTACCATATAAATTAATTTATATTTTTTGGCACATATGGTAAAAATGCACTGAAATGTGTTCATAAATAACCATTTCCCCTAAGACCATGTTAACACGGCGGAATTTCTGTGCGGAATGTATTTCAATGGGATTCTGCTGCACTGTTTACATGGCAGAATTTCTGCGTCAGATGTTTCTGCTGATTCTTGTGTTTGCAGAATGAACAGACATGTCTATTTTTTCTGCAGATTTTGCAAGGAAATGCATATTATGCATATTCTGCTGGAGCTCTACTATCTGTGGAATGTCCGCACAGATATTTTTCGTGCTGGCATTCCAACGTGTGAACATAGGCTGATTTCACATGAACATTCTGGTGTTGGGCGTTCTGGTTTGACTGTGGTTATACTGACCCAAACTCACAGCATTGGTAGGAATCTGTGCATCGGTAGTGCGCGGTAAGATGTATATGCATGTGCATTTTTGCAGGCTCCCTTCAGAACTGAAGAAATGTAATTACACTCAAAAGGACTGTTCACATGTTCAGGCTTTTAATTGCAATTAGTGCATGCAAAGCCAGGAACAGAACCTAAATAAAGGATACCTATAAAGAAACAACTGAGACTTCTCTTCTTTTTAAATCCATTCCTGACTTTTTATTCAATAATTGCAATTAAAAACCTGAATGTGTGAACGCATCCCAAACTGAGCTCATTTTTGTATTAACCATTAAATAATGCAGATATTTTCTCAACAATACACTATTACCCTTCCAGGACATTTGTACTAAATTCTCCCTACCTGCTACTGACTTCTTTAAATACTTACAAATACGCCATTTATTGCAGGGGATGTCATTGTCGGGTCTTAGGATGGATAGACTTGCCTTCCTATATATAACACGGGCCCACAGGGGCCTTAAGCCCTTCTATAATGCCTTAATACACCATACCTCCTTTGTAAAATTCCACCCTCTTAGAAGCTGGGAGAGGGACCTACAATCCTCATTTACTGCAGAGGAATGACAGGGGGCCTTTAAAATGTCACGCTTATACTTAAAATGTTCTTCACATGTTGAGTCTGTTATGAAAACAACTTTGAGATGGTATTACACCCCAGATCGTTTGGCCCTTATATACCCATCGATTTCTTATAACTGCTGGAGGGGCTGTGGTTGCAGAGGGTCTCTGCTGCATGTATTGTGGATGTGTCCTAGCATTCAACAGTACTGGTTGCATTGTAAGAAACTGTTGAAAGAAATATTCCCTTGGTCAACCTTATGGTCTCCCCAATTGGTACTCCTCTTGATAGGGGTGGATAACATTCCTCTATAAGGAAGGGCATTGACTTGTATAATATATGCAATTGCTAAAACTGTATTACTCCGAAATTGGAAATCAGCCGAAGTCCCGAACTCAGAAGACCTACTTGCGGCAATTGGACTTACATGTACATATGAGAAAATTATTTCTTTTGGGAATGACACAACTCTGTAGTGTGATACGACAACACTTACTAATAGGCCAGAAACAACTACAACACTTACTAATAGGCCAGAAACAACTACAACACTTACTAATAGGCCAGAAACAACTATATCTATGTACCTATAGAGAATACTATTATAATCATTCACAACCTTGCAAAAGTTACTTTTCAGTATGATGTTTATCTAATAGTCCTTGTCATAATAATGATGAGATAATTAGTGATTATTCACCAACGTTGATTTCACTGTTTTAATGTTATATTAATGTTTACTATTGTTACAGTATCACAACGGTTGCCGGGTATACCTGGCTTGTTTGTACTTTTCTTGAAAAACCCAATAAAAAGGAATAATAAAAAAACAAAACAAAAAAAATAATAATAATTGGTTTCAAAGGAATGTGATAATGAATAAAACTGTAAAAATATATAGTATAATAATAATTATTTTGTTATTTTGTACTTTGTAAAATTATTTAATGTAAAAAAAAAAAATCCCATTTAAAATAAACAAAAAATATAAGGTGCAACAGTAATAAACATAAAATACATACATAATAATATTCACCCAGCATTGATTTTATCATCTTGAAACGTATTAGATTTTTGTCTCCCGTTCAGCCTCTGATTTGAATCAGCCCTTGGATGACTGCACATCTCCTCTAGTCTCCATATAATCAACCTGATCGGGCATGAAAGTTACATTTGCACCCAATCTAGCAGTGGATTAGTGCTGGAACTAGAACTGTACCTGTATGATCTGACCTCTCCGTCCTGTCTTGATGTTATCATCATCTACCGTGGAGAGCAGAATGAGCAGCAGATCTGATTATCATTCAATCCAAGGATTGGCCTTGACAGTATTATCTGAACAGCAAGGATCATACCTCCCCGGTTACCCTCAGAGCACATTTTAAGGTCACAGTGAAGATCGTTCTAGACTATTAAATCTCTAAAGTGCGGTTATAATGTTTAGCTGCATTAACTCCTTAAGGACCAAGCATTTTCTGCTTTTGCACTTTCATTTTTTCCTCCTTACCTTTTAAAAATCATAACCCTTACACTTTTGCATCTAAAATTCCATATGGTCGCTTATTTTTTTCACCCCCAATTCTACTTTGTAATGGCATCGGTCATTTTACCCAAAAATCTACGGCAAAACGAAAAAAAAAAATTTCATTTTTTCATGATATAAAAAGTGACCAAAAATACACTATTTCGGGCTTTGGATTTTTTTTTTTGCCCGTTACGCCATTGACCGTGCAGTTTAATTAATGATATACTTTTATAATTCGGACATTACCACATGTGGAGATACCACATATGTTTATTTTTATTTACCCTGTTTTTTTTTTTTTTTTTATTGGGAAAAGGGGGGTGATTCAAACGTTATTAGGGGAGGGGTTAAATGATCTTTATTCACTTTTTTTTCACTTTTTTTTTGCAGTGTTATAGCTCCCATAGGGGACTATAACACTGCACACACTAATCTCTTACTTTGTTCAATGGTTTCTCATAGGAAACCATTGATCAATGATTCTGCCGCTTGACTGCTCATCCCTGGATCTCAGGCACTGAGCAGTCATTCGGCGATCAGACACCAGGAGGCAAGATAGGAGACCCTCCTGGTGTCCCAGAGCTGTTCAGGATGCCGCGATTTTGCTGCGTACATCCCAAACAGCCCCCTGAGCTAACTGGCAGTGATTCACGATCACTTTAGATGCAGTGTTCAACTTTGAATGCCGCGTCTAAAGGGTTAATAGCGCGTGGCACCGTGATCAGTGCTGCGCGCTATTAGCCCCGGATCCCGGCTGTTGTTAGTGGCCGGGCCCGACCTGCTATAGAAAGGGAAAGGGCTTAGGACGTACCGGTACGTCCTTGGTCCTTAAGAGGTTAATTAAGGATATATTTGTATAGTTCAGATTATTTATGCACGTGGCGATACTACATATGTTTATTTTTATTTACACATTTTTTTATTTTATTTGAAAATTGTATTCATTTTCAAAGCATACATACATCTGAACGTCTGAACAATCAGTGGCAAACACAAGAGCAGTGGAGAGTGCTCAATCACAAAAAGGAGAATTCCCAAAAACATTATTAACCTACAACTAGTTACAATAATAGAAAGCATAAGGGGCAGGGACATAAATCTTCAGCATCTCCCAAGAAGGTCAATATGGATGGGTGGCATAGGATTGCTGTGGGGGGTAGAGTGGATCACAAGGCTTGTCATTATCCTGAGTCTAGGACTAAAACATGGTAACAGTGAGACGTGTCTCCTATCTGTGTAACAGAAAGGGGGAAGGAAGCAAGGTTAGGGAAAGCTGGAGGAGAAGGAATAGCAGGGGGGATAGAGAGGCAGAGAAAGAGAAGAAGCCAGGGCAACACCCAGGTGAATATGAAGGTCCAGGACAGGATGTGTAGTAATGGTGGGGAAAAAATTATGAAATTTATGGGTTGTATGCATTAATTAGCTAGGTAAAGGCGTTCATAATCCCTGGAGTTCAGGAACTCCGACCAGGGATGTCATATCACGAAGTGTTTCTCAGCATGATGTTTAGATTCAGCTAGGAGTTCTTCCATGTGGCATAATTGTGAGATCTCTTGTAGCCAAGAAGAAAACGACGGCGGAATCGGCGATTTCCAATGTCTGGGGATCACCAACCTGGCCGCCAGTAGCAGGAAGGTGACTAGACGTTGCACGTTCCTAGGTAGGGTTGGAGGTAAGATGGAGAGAAGTAGAATCTCCGGGGTATTTTGGAGTCTCACCAAGGTAATGGGGTGAATGGTCCTCAACACCTGTGACCAATAAGATGCGAGGTCGGTGCAGGTCAACCATGTGTGGAGCATGTTACCTCAGCTTCTCCACATCTCCAGCAGCAGTCAGAGGTGCCAGGGAAGATTTTGGATAGAACAGTAGGAACTCTATTCCATCTGGACACTATTTTGTAATTAGTTTCCTGGGCCTTACAGGAAGTAGAAATTCTATGACACTGAGAGAACACTTTTGACCAATCCTCATTAGAGATTCCGTGACCCAGCTCTTTCTCCCAGCCTTTACAAAATGGTAAAGGTTCAGGGATGGATGAGTTCAGAATCAGAGTATAAAGACCGTTGATTGAGCTATTGGTCGAGGGCGTAGTACAGCACATCAACAGAAAGCTAGTGAGAGGGCAATGAAGTCTCAATGAGCATCTGGTTGAGAGATAGAAGTGGCGCAACTGTGTATATTGGAAAGTATGTGCTAGAGTGGGGAGGGCTAGGGGCACCAAGTCTGGCAAAGGCCTGAGATCCACCGAGAGAGAAGAGAGAGAAGAAAAATCTGGTCCCTCCTCTCGGGAGAAGGATAGGAATGAGCGGGAGGAGAGGATTGGCAGGAAAGAAGGATCACGAAAGAGGGGTGTGAGGTGGCCATCTGGGAAGGAGAGGGACAAGAGGGAGAGATAGGAGCAATGGGAACTGACAATCGAGTGTAGTACTGGTGGTAGAGACAACATGTGTGTGCGAGATTTCTGGAGGTGAGGGAGCCAGAGGATGGACCTGGGGTCTAGATCAGCTAGGTAGCCTTCAAGTCCTACCCATTGTTTAGTCAGTCTACCATGGAGGCAGTCCAAAACCCGATTGAGGAGAGCAGCGACATAGTAGGAGAGGAAATCAGGGAAAGCAAGACCCCCAGCCCTCTTTTTCCTGATCAATACATGGCGTGCGATCCTGGAGCGGCCATGAGCCCAGACATATCCAGACTGGAGCGCCGATAATTCACGGAAGAAGGATCTAAGCATTACAAGTGGGATGCAGGAGAATAAATATAAGAGTCTTGGGAGGATATTCATTTTGAAAATGTTGATCCTGCCCAGGCAAGAAAAGTCTTTGCGCTCTCATCTGGACAAGTCAGAGTGCAGAGCGCCCAAGAGAGGTGGAAAGTTAAGGCGGTACGTGGGATCGACTGGTACCTGGATACCCAGATATGTGAGTGCGATTGCCATTTAAAGGGGAAGACAGTACGTATATGTCTCAATACTGTTACGCCGAGCGCTCCGGGTCCCTGCTCCTCCTCGGAGCGCTCGCTGCACTGGTATCACTGGGGGGGATGCGATCCGCGTAGTGGGACGCGCCCTCCCGCGGGTCACATCCCAATCTCCTCACCTGCCCCGTCCTCTTGCTGTTCTGTCCCGGCGCACGCGGCCCCGCTCTCTAGGGCGTGTGCGCCGGCTATCTGAAATTTAAAGGGCCAGTGCACCATTAATTGGTGTCTGGCCCAATCAGTACCTACACCTGCTCTATGTGTATAAAAACCCACTTCCCCTTCCTGTCCTTGCCGGATCTTGTTGCCTTGTGCCCTGTGAAAGCGTTTAGTGTGTTCCCAAGCCTGTGTACCCAGACCTTCTGCTGTTGCCCCTGATTACAACTCTTGCTGCCTGCCCTGACCTTCTGCTACGTCCGACCTTGCTCTTGCCTTCTCCCTGTATACCGCGCCTGTCTCAGCTGTCAGCTGGGGTTGAGTCTCTATCGGGTGGAACGACCTGGGGGTTACCTGCCGCTGCAAGTCCATCCCGCTTTGCGGCGGGCTCTGGTGAAAACCAGTAACCCCTTAGACTCCGTTCCCCTGGTACTGGCCCACGCCATCAACCCACTGACACAGAGGATCCACCACCAGTGTCCTCGCTGCATACCAGTCCGGATCCTGACAGTAGATCCGGCCATGGAACCCGCTGAGGTCCCGCTGCCTAGTGTCGCTGACCTAACCACGGTGATCGCCCAGCAATCACAACAGATCGCGCAACAAGGATAGCAGCTGACTCAACTGAACGTCATGCTGCAACAGCTTCTGCCGCAACTTCAGCAATCATCTCCTCCGCCAGCATACCAGTCCGGATCCTGACAACTACTTGGGAGGGAAGGGAGAAATTAAGAGCATCACATTTGGTAGGGATCAGTTTGTAATTACTGAAGTCAGAGAAGCGTCTAATGGTGGACATCAATGATGGAACAGAGGTAAGGGGGGAGGAAAGGAAAAGGAGTAGATCGTCTGCGAACGCGGAGCATTCGTAATGGCACGCTGGGGTTGAGATGCCAGAAATATCCACATTCTGGCGAATCGCCGTGAGGAGATGCTCCATGCAGAGTACATAGAGTAGAGGGGACAGTAGGCCTCCCTGGCGTGTGCCATTACAAATGTCAAAGGACGTGGAGAGCTGGCCGTTGATCCTAACCTGTGCCTGTGGGGACAACATACAGGGACAACATACGTGACAGCATCTGTCCAATCTGGTGCAGAGTGGCTCGCAAGAAGTCCCAGTCCACCCGGTCAAACGCCTTTTCCGCATCTAAAGAAAGCAAAAACAGTGGCAGGTTGTTCTTACATGCATGGTGGATCGCAGAGAAGACCCGGAGTGTGTTATCCCTGGCCTCCCTGCCCTTAATAAAGCCGACTTGATCCGGGTGGCGATATAGAGGAGATGGCAGCATTAAGTTCCTCGGGTTTGAACTGGCCGTTGGGGCAAAGCTGTGGAAGAGATGTATTGTTCGAGGGAGGGTGGAGCCTTAGAGGGGGTGGCCAGGCCTTGGGGCTTTGGTAAAGAGTATAGAGAGGCATAATAGAGACAAAAGGCATCCAGGATATCGGGGGTGAGGTAGGAGGGTGTACCCGTGTTAGATTTCATAGCTGACACAAATAGAGATGACCTCTTGGCCTTCAGGGCGGACGCCAAGAGTTTGCCGGACTTGTTACCCCATTCATAAAAGACCCTTCCCTTAATTTGTTTATACCGCCTATGTGAGTTGTTCATGTGGGCCAACAAGTCACTGCACACCAGTATAAGGTCTTGGTACACCATGTCTTGTTGGGACTGTTTGTGGAGGGTTTCCAAGGTGCACAGTAAAACTGGCTGACGCTGCCCTCCTCAACATGGACTCCGTGTAGGACACATTTCAAAGCCTCCCATTTAATCATAGATGAGGATGTGTCTACAGCGTGGTCTTTTAGAAAGTAGGAGACAGAGGCTCTCAAGTCCTGAACGCATAGGTCGTCCAGGAGGAGGGATTCGTTCAGTTTCCAGGATGAGTGAGATTTAGAGGGAGAGGCGAGCCTGAGCGAGCAGAACACTGGTGCGTGATGTGAGAGCGTCATAGCACTGATGGATGTGGACAGGACAGAAGAAAGGAGATGATGCGGACAAAAGACATATTCAATATGACTGTAAACCTGCCCAGGGTGGTAGTAAAAGGTGTAATCGTGGTCCTGTGGGTGTAATGACCTCCAGACATCGCTCAGCTGCATTGCATGCAGCTGTGAGACAGAGCCGAGCGGCCTGAGGACGTGTCTACTTGAGGGAACAAAGGAAGATTCAGGTCGCCACAGAGGAGAATAGGTCCAGTGGCAAATGAATCAAGGGTCTCGGTTAGGTGCGTAGATATTCGCCACCGTTATCACCTGGCCAGAGATTTCACAATTAGCGAAGATGAATCTTGAATTAGGGTCAATCAGGGAGGAGAGAATCTTAAGAGGTAAGTTCCGATGGAAGGCCAAGGAAACCCCCTTCGTTCTAGACTCCGAGTTTGTGCTGTTGGACAGAGCGGGTATATGGCCAGTTTTAAAGTGAGTTTCCTGGAGTGCCAATATGTGTAATTTCTGTTTGTGGAGAGAATAGTGCGTCTGAGCTAATTTTTCAGGGGTGTTAAAACCCTTAATGTTAAGGGTGGCGAGTTTGATGTCAGACGTCATGCGAAGGGGTCAGTGTGTGGCTCCACTCACCTCGGGTGACACAGTTCGGCGCTCACGAGGCATTCAGAATGGAAGCAAATTTGTCCTGTAAGGGAATAGTAAATAAACAGTTAGTAAGGAAGAAAGAAAAGGAGAAAGCAACCACAAGATAGTGGATACAAGGGGTCTAATGGAGAGAGCCATAAGGGCTAGAGACTAAATTGGAGCCTGTCCAAAGTGTCTGTCTAAGTGGGAAATACATGGAAGAGGCACTAGGGGTGGAGTGTTCCTAAGGAAACTAAGGTGTTCTAACTAGGGAACAAAACAAACTCAGAATCAGGGCATGATGACTACTAAGTAAGGTCCTATGAGGTATAACCACAAAGGAACCGAGAGCGTTGTGAAGGCTACTGTACTAGTAGGCGGCCTAAGGGCCGACATGGAAATATCATGGGAGGCATGTGTAATAGGTATAATTGGCAATCCTTTCTACATCAAGGCCAGCAAGCAAAAGCTTCAAGGGAAGGCCCAGACCAGCAAAGGGTTAGCGGGTGTAAGAGGAGAACAAGAAAAGAGATCAAACATCAATAACATTCTCAGGTCTTGCGCTTCTGGCACAGGGAAAGAGGTGCAGTCATCGGTCCGGGTTCACGGCTCTGCGGTGGAGGGCGTCGAGCAGATGTCTCGGGTCTCTGAGCTGGGGTGTTGACGTACATGCCAGTCCAGTGCTGAAGTGAAACAGGGGGAAGCTTGAATGTGGTCAGGAAGGCAGGGAGGTCTTCAGGACGTCATAGAGTGGAAGATGTGGATCCGTGTCGGGCCATCAAGGAGAAGGTGAAACCCCAGCGGTAAAGTATCTGAGCATTTTTTTAAAGAGTTGTAGCAGGGACTTCAGAGCTGCTCTCATTTAAAGAGTGCGGAGTGAGAGGTCGGGGAAGAGCTGGATGGCTGCTCCATTGTAGGAAAGATGTTGGAGATGTCTCGCCTTAGTCATTATTTCTTCCTTCACCAAGAAGTGGTGAACCCTGCAGATGACGTCCCTGGAAGGGTCAGGATTCTTGGCTTTAAGGGCTCTTATCTATCAAGTTCAATAGGATGGTCAGGCGGCTTCTTCAAGATCTTGTTGAAGATCCTTTGGAGGGTGTTAGGGAGCTCTTAGGAGGGAACAGATTCAGGGAGGCCCTTGATCCTGATATTGTTCCTTCTATCGCAGTTGTCGAGTTCATCGAGATGATCTGTGTCCGCAGTCTGCTGGAGAGATATGTTCTTTGTGGCAACCTGCAGGCTGCAGTTCTGTGGAAACAGAAACATGAAAGTCCTCCAATTGTGCCACACGGGTGCGTAGAAGGGACAGCTCAGATTTGACCAGCTTGAGTTCTTGTCTTCAAGCCATTTTCATGTCAGAGGTTAGAATCATAAGGTCATGTTTGGTCGGCAGAAGAGCAAGCAGGGCCTGGAGCTCCGGGTAGTCCTTAAGAGTGTTGGCTGCCACTTCAGGTGACAGCAATCTTGGATGTGGCGACACAGAGGGAGGATGACTGGCATATGATGCCCCCGGTGATGTCTCGGAGGTACAGGGACGATGAGGGGAGCCCCTGGTGTCCGTGATGGTATCATCAGAGGAGGAGTGTCCAGAGCCCAAATCTGCGCGTAGCGGTTGCTTTGAAGGTGTTTTGAATAGCTTCTTTTTGGCGAGTGGGCTCACTCCCCAGTAGCTGGGGACATCCCTTTCAGAAGAAGAATCATGAGAAAGTCCATTAGAGTGAGGGTCAGAGGTATCCATGTTAGTGGCCCAATCAATTGCATCCTGTGCCGGAGGACCAGGGGGGACCAAGCTGGATGAGGGTGCATGGAGGGCAGATTGCAGCTCTGGCGAGGTGGGTCCCTTCAAAGGTGGCAACAGTGCTTCTTCCGCCCCTGTGAGAGAAATGTCGGCAGGGGGAGCTGTGGATGCCGGACTAGCAGTGATGGCAGGTGAAGGGTTAATGTGCTCCAGGCTAGTGAGTGGAGACAGCGGGACCGAAGCACTGCCAAGACAGAAGTTTGTGAGGCTGCCGCATAAAACTGTGGGGGTGCCTTCTGCTGCTGTGAAGCTGCTGCAGGTGCCGGAGCCTGCGGGATATGGAGGACAGGGAGCGGGCCGCAGTGCGCATGTGCCCGCTGGATGTCAGTTTGTAGAGTGCTGGCTGCCTCCCGGCCGCAGGGAAAACTCCCTGCTGGGTCAGGTGTAGGCATTCTTTCAGGTAGGAGGCAGCCGTCAGGCGATGTGACAGGGAGATGCGGGTGCTCCGTGCTGGCTGAGGGCGGCTGGTGAGTAGACTCCTCGTGTGTAGCGTGGCAGGCTGCACCGCCGCTGCTTGAGAGGGCACAGAGGGGGTGGAATGCTGGAAGAAGGCCGTGATCGGTATCAGGTTGGAGCCTGTAACTTCAGGGTCACGTTTGCGGGCCTTTCAGTTCGATCTGCCTCCCATATTAGGGTGAAAGAGTGTTTCTCATCCCCAGCGCGTCAAGCCACGCCCCTCTCCCACAGTTTTTTTTTTCTGGGAAAACTTTTATTAGGGAAGGGGTTAAATCATCTTTATTAACTTTTTTTTCCACTTTTTTTTGCAATGTTATAGCCCCCATAGGGGATTATAACATGCAGTACATTTATTCAGTCAACTCATCAATGCCATTGCATTGTTATCGGCGGTTGATTGCTCAAGCCTGGATTTCAGGCTTGGAGCAATCAATCGGCGATCGACACGCAGGAGGCAGGTAAGCCTAGTTTAGCAACAGCTGGAGGCATCCTGTTTGGGAATCACTGGCGTAGAATACCCCTATGTCCACCCCTGTGAAATCCCTAATTTAGTCCTCAAATGCGCATGGCGCTCTCTCACTTCGGAGCCCTGTCGTATTTCAAAGATACAGTTTAGGGCCACATATGGGGTATTTCCGTACTCGAGAGAAATTGCATTACAAATTTTGGGGGGCTTTTTCTCCTTTTACACCTTATGAAAAGGAAAAGTTGGGGTCTACACCAGCCTGTTAGTGTAAAAAAATTAAAATGTTTACACTAACATGCTAGTGTTGCCCCATACTTTTTATTTTCACAAGAGGTAAAAGGGAAAAAAGACCCCGAAAATTTGTAACGCAATTTTTCCTGAGTACGGAAATACCCATATGGGGGTGTAAAATGCTCTGCGGGCGCACAACAAGGCTCAGGAGGGAGAGCGCACTATGTACTGATTTTACAGCGGTTCTGACATAAACGCAAAACAATAAGTACCCACATGTGACCCCATTTTGGAAACTACACCCCTCACGGAATGTAACATGGGGTATATTGAGCCTTAACAACCCACAGGTGTTTGACAGATTTTTGGAACAGTGGTCCGTGAAAAATGGAAAAATGTAATTTTTCATTTGTTCAGCCCACTGTTCCAAAGAGTGGGGTGTAAATGCTCACTGTGCCCCTTATTACATTCCATGAGGGGTGTAGATTCCAAAATGGGGTCACATGTGGGGGGTCCACTGTTCTGGCACCATGGGGGGGCTTTGTAAAGGCACAAGGCCCCCGACTTCTATTCCAACCAAATTCTCTATCCAAAAACTGAATGGCGCTCCTTCTCTTCTGAGCATTTTAGTGCACCTGCAGAGCACTTGAAGTCAACACATGGAGTATTTCCATGCTCAGAAGAAATGGGGTTACAAATTTTGGGGGGCATTTTCTCCCATTACCTCTTGTAAAAATGTAAAATTTGTGGAAAAGCCAGCATTTTAGTGAATTTTTTTTTTCATTTACACATCCAACTTTAATGAAAAGTCGTCAAACACCTGTGGGGTGTTATGGCTCACTGTACCCCATTTATGTTCCTTGAGGGGTGTAGTTCCCAAAATAGGGGGCCATGTGTTTTTTTTTTTTTCTATTTGCTGTTCTGGCACCATAGGGGCTTTCTAAATGTGATATGCCCTCCAAAAACCATTTCAGCAAAATTTGCTTTTCAAAAGCCAAATATGACTCCTTTTCTTCTGAGCATTGTAGTACACCCGCAGTGCACTTGATGTCCACACATGGGGTATTTCCATACTCAGAAGAGATGGGGTTACAAATTTTGGGGGCATATTCTCCTATTACCCCTTGTAAAAAAGTAAAATTTGGGGAAAAACAGCATTTTAGTGAAAAAAATAATAATTTACACATCCAACTTTAAAGAAAAATCGTCAAACACCTGTGGTGTGTTATGGCTGACTGGACCCCTTGTTACGTTCCCTGAGGGGCGTAGTTTCCAAAATAGTATGCCATGTGTTTTTTTTTTTTTTTTTTTTTTGGGCTGTTCTGGCACCATAGGGGCTTCCTAAATGTGAACTGCCCCCCAAAATACATTTCAGAAAAACTCACTCTCCAAAATCCCATTGTCGCTCCTTCCGTTCTGAGCCCTCTACTGCACCCACAGAGCACTTGACATACACATATGAGGTATTTCCTTACTCGAGAGAAATTGGGTTACACATTTTAGGGGGATTTCTCTCCTTTTACCCCTCGTAAAAATTAAAAAGTTAGGTCTACAAGAATATGTAAGTGTAAAAAATGAAGATTTTGAATTTCCTCATTCACTTTGCCTCTATTCCTGTGAAACACCTAAAGGGTTAACACACTTACTGAATGTCATTTTGAATACTTTGAGGGGTGCAGTTTTTATAATGGGGTAATTGTAATTTATGGGGTATTTCTAATATGAAGGCCCCTCAAATCCACTTCGAAACATAACTGGTCCCTGATTTTGAAAACTTTGGGAAAAATTGCTGCTGAACTTTGAAACCCTCTGATGTCTTCCAAAAGTAAAACCATGTCAACTTTATGATGCAATCATAAAGTAGACATATTGTATATGTGAATCAATATATAATTTATTTGGGATGTCCATTTTCCTTATAAGCGAGAGTTTCAAAATGTAAAAAAAAGCTACATTTTCAAATTTTTCATCAAAGTTTTGAATTTTTCACCAAGAAATGATGCAACTATCGACGACATTTTACCACTAACATAAAGTAGAATATGTCATGAAAAAACTATCTCGGAATCAGAATGAAAAGTAAAAGCATTTCAGAGTTATTAATGCTTAACCCCTTAAGGACGCAGCCCTTTTTCACCTTAAGGACTGAGCCCTTTTTCGCAATTATGACCACCGTCACTTTACAAATTAATAATGCAAAAACACTTTTACCAAATATTCTGATTCTGAGATTGTTTTTTCGTGACATATTCTTCTTTATTTTGGTGGTAAATTTTCGGCGTTACTTGCATCCTTTTTTGGTGAAAAAGCCCAAAATTTCATGAAAATTTTGAAAATTTTGCATTTTTCTAACTTTGAAGCTCTCTAATTGTAAGGAAAACGGATATTCCAAATAAATGTTATTTTTCTTCACAAATACAATATGTCCACTTTATGTTGACATCATAAAATGAACATACTCTTGCTTTTTGAAAAAATTAGAGGACTTCAAAGTAGAGCAGCAATTTTCAAAAATTTCATGAAAATTGCTAAATCTAAAGGGACAGATGTTACAGAACTACAACTCCCAGCATGCCTAGGCAGTCGAGGCATGCTGAGAGTTGTAGTTTGGCAACATCTGGAGGGCTACTGTTTGGGCACCACTGTAACAGTGGTCTCCAAACTGTGACGTCCCAGATGTTGCAAAACTACAACTCCCAGCATGCCCAGACAGCCTTTGGCTCTCTGGGCATGCTGGGAGTTGCAGTTTGGCCCCCCTAGTGGTTGCCACAGTAAAGATCGATTTACTTTCACTTTCAATCCCAGCCCCCCCCCCCCCCCCCCACTGTCGATTCCCTACCTGATCAGGATCCTGCAGGCTCCAGCGAAGATCCCAGGTCCCCAGGCATCTTCTCCTGCAGGTACGGCCTCCATCTTCTTTCCAGAGCCCCTCGACATCCAGAGGCGGGCAGAAAGGGGGGTTGCCATGGCAACCCCCTGTCCTGCTCTGCCATTGGTCAGAACTCCGTTCTGAGTAATGGCAGGGGATAGGAGTAGATTGCAGCTTTGCGACCTCACTCCTATCCTTTTAGGCTGATCGGGGCTGTTGCTGACAACTCCGATCAGCCCTATTTTCCGGGTGATCGGGTCACCAGAGACCCGATCAGCCCGGAATTGGAGAAAATCGCATGTCTGAATTGACATGCGATTTTCTCCGATCGCCGACATGGGGGGGTCTCAGGACCCCCCTGGGCGATGTGCCAGGGTGCCTGCTGAATGATTTCAGCAGGCATCCAGCTCCAGTCCCCAACCGGCTAGCGGTGGGGACCGGATTTCCCACGGGTGTATGGATACGCCCTCGGTCCTTAAGGACTCGGAATGCAGGGCATATCCATACGCCCTGTGTCCTGAAGAGGTTAAATTGACAGTGGTCAGATGTGCAAAAAATGCTCTGGTCCTTAAGGTGAAAATGGTCTGGGTCCTTAAAGGGTAGCTCCCACCATCCTATTTATTTATTTTTTTGACCTTGACAGAACCTTGACAGAACCCTAGTTACCAGGAACAGTCTACCCGTCTTCCAAGTCAGTATCAATTCATTTGGCAAAAGCACCACAAGTCCCAACAAGGCAACAGAGCTCCAAAAAGGTTACGCTGCATCCTCTCACCCAACACCAGACTGTCTGTGTAATACCATCTGCACCCTGCCTTGTAAAGACAGTTATCCGTAACCTGACATCGGTGTGTTCATTTACTCCTTATGTCTGGCCCAGGAGAAACTGTCCCCAACCTCAGACCGTATATAAAATAGCGGTGTCCTGGCATCACAAAGTGATGAGGTATTTCTATTAACACCCCGTGGCTACTAGTGTAGCATAGGCCATATTCGAATTTGCGATATTTCGCGAATATATGGACGAATATTCGTCATATATTCGCTAAATTCGCATATTCGTAATATTCGCGGTTTATTTTCGCATATGCGAAACATTCGCGTATGCGAAAATTTACATATGTGGAAATTAGCATAAACCAAAATTAGCGTAACAGAAAATTCGCAAATGCGAAAATTTGCACGCCAGTCTCACACAGTAGTATTAGAGCCTTCTTTACACCACACAAGCTGGAAGCAGAAAGGGATGATCACTGTGATGTTTACTGTGAAAAAATAAAATTACAAAAAAAAAATAAAAAAAACGAATATTCGTAATTACGAATATATAGTGCTATATTCGTGAATATTCGCGAATTCGCAAATATGCGATATTCGCAAATAAAATTCGCATTGCGAATATTCGCGAGCAACACTAGTGGCTACCACATATGTCTATTGTTATAATATTTGTGATCATTTTCATGTACTGATTGTGACAACTTTAATATTTTTTATATTTTTATATATAGGTATTTTTAAACTCAAACGAAAAATGTCATCCAGGCCAAAAAACAAGGCAAGGCCAGAGAAGCATATTGAGCCCCTTCCCCCTTATGTATGTGAAATCAGTTCACTCAGGCTGGGTTCACACTGTGTTTTGTAGTGTCTATTTGCCATGTTATCTGGGAAATCACCCAGAACATACACCAAATATATCCATAGACCCCCCTATTGCTAATGGAGACCAAAGGAGTGACCTTCTGCCATTGGTTGAGCTGGTGTACTTCAGTATGCCTGTTTAGCCTGTGTGGACTAGCATAGTCTGCAGATTTCTTATGGATTATCCAGATGGAGGAGGTAACATCCACAGCAGATCTGCCCCCAAATCCATATCATTTAATGGAGAGTTGTATGCAGAATTGCTGCAGTAAATGTCTGCAGCATAATCCATCTAATTTGCAATTAAGGGTACAAGAGGGCATCCTGTGGCAGTGGGGGGCAGTGTGCTATAGTCCGGGTCATAGGGGTACATTTATCATTGTAGGTGTAGATGAAGCATTTTTTAACACCATTTTTTGTGTGCTGGTAATGTGAAGGTGCACCAATAAATGGACGCAGGGCATTTGATACATTTTGTGCAAAAACACATTTTCTGGAATTTCTCTGGTTTATTCATTGCACAAAATTTCGCAACTTTTTAATCCTGCTGCACAATAATTTGTGACTTTTCTACACATACACCAAAAAGCCAAGCAAGGTTAGCTAAGCAAGTGTTTGTGCAGAAATTTGCGACTTTTCACAAAAGTTGCAGTTGATAAATACATGACCACTGTATAGGTAAAAGGATACAGTAAATGGTGTACTGCAAGTCCACATTGTAAAGAATGTATATTTGAAAAGTCAGAAAAAAGTTTCAAAAACCTAAAATGTGCCAAATATAGACATCAAAACAGCTCTAAATGCAATGATAAATGTCCGCCATATAGAGTAATGTATGGCAGTGGAAGGCAGGGAGGAAGGCATCAGTTCAACAGCATAAGGGGTTGCCCCAGATCCCAAGAGCACACTGACCAATGAGCGCTTCCCTCTTCAGGAACCAACTAACCAATGAATGTTTTTAACAGTGATGGGGAAGTCTCATGGGGGAAGCGCTCATTGGTTACTGTGCTTGTTGAAAAGCAGGCGGCACTTTTTGTTACTATACCAATGCCTATAGTTGGCTCCGCATTCCCAATCCCAGCATAGCAGATTGTTAGAGGGGTACTCCGCCCCTAGACATCTTATCCCCTATCCAAAGGATTGGGGATAAGATGTTAGATCGCCACGGTCCCGCTGCTGGGGACCCCGGGGATCGCCACTGCGGCACCCCGCTATCATTACATCACAGAGCGAGTTCGCTCTGTGCGTAATGATGGGCGATACAGGGGACGGAGCCGCGTGACGTCGTGTCTCCGCCCCTCGTGACATCACGGCCCGTCCCCTTAATGCAAGTCTATGGCAGGGGGCGGGACGACCGCCGCGCCCCCTCCCATAGACTTGTATTGAAAGGGGCGGGCGTGACATCATGAGGGGCGGAGCCATGACGTAACGATGCTTGGGCCCTGTATTGCGTGTCATTACGTGCAGAGCGAACTCGCTCTGTGCTGTAATGATAGTGCAGTGCCGCAGCGGGGATCCCGGGGCTCCCCAGCAGCGGCACCGCGGCGATCTGACATCTTATCCCCTATACTTTGGATAGGGGATAAGATGTCTAGGAGCGGAGTACCCCTTTAATACAGACCTGGGACTTAGACTAGAAAGACTGGAGTGGTGCAACACAGACTAACGGCAAGCAATGCTATACATTATATATGTTATTTTCCATTTTGTTAGTGTTATTTTTTCTGCCACTTGGCCCATCTCATGAAATGCTTTTTCAGACATTTATTTATTTTTGTTGCAATAAATGCTATTATGCAGTTTTCATACCATCTGTTTTTTGGGATGAAAACCGCACAAAAAAGTGAAAGCAACAAAAGAAGGTTTTGTGAACTGTAAATGGCCAAAAGAAAACTTACTTTACAACAGAAAAATAACAGCCTTTAAATTTCTATTAATTTATGGCCTTCAATAGAACTCAGTTACCAAAATAAGAAATTTTTGAGCCCAAAATACTGTGTTCGAATATAGTCTCAGGCTTAGCTTGTGAATTATGAAGTTTTCTCTGAGCATATGTAGAACTTCATAGGATTCCATTCACATGGCTTATTCCAAAAGAGTATTCTTTTGACATATACCAGGCTCATATATGTCTTTATACCTTTTTTTGCTGTACAGTATGACTTAGTAGACAATTCTATTCAATGATGAGGAATATAGTAAAAACACGGACTAAGTGGTATACTTTTTTCAGTAGAGGACCCTTTTGGCATACATGGTTCACATTGCAACCTTTCATCGGTGTCACATAAGGAAATCCTCCTTACATACTTCTTCAGATTGCTTAAACGTGATGTGAACAGAGCTTGGCCGATCAAAGCTGACCGTGTCAATCCACTATTATTTGTATATTTCCAGGAGGATTGACAGAGGAAAACTACAAGTCAGAGCTCGAAGAAAAGATGAAGAAGCTCTGTTATTTTATAGGGGATTCAATACCCTACTAAAACAGAGATGTCGGGAGAGCGGACAGCTGCCCTAACAGCTACTGGATCCTGGTGCATTGTGTTCTACACCAAAATCCTGTTACCAGTAGCACTCCTGCCCCGTCCTCCCGTGCTGGCTCTGATGTGGTTCGCATTGCGGGACGTGCCTGCATGCAAACACCAGGCCGTCACTCACCTCCCCGCCTGCTGGCTCGTGCATCCCCGCCTCCTAGGGCGTGCGCGTGCTGGCTTCCTATGATTTAAAGGGCCAGCGCACCATTGATTGGTGCTTGTCTGGTCCTGACCTTATTTAACCCGCACTTCCCCTTGACCCCTGCCAGATCTTTGTGCCATTCAGCCTAAGAGAAAGCATTCTGTTTGTGTCTTGTCTTGCCATGTATCTAACCCCATTGTTACGTATCCGGATCTTGATCCTATGCCGCCTGCCCTCTGACCTCTTGCTATGTGACCTGACCTTGCTACAGTGCTGCCTGTCCTGACCACCTGCCTGTCCCTCACTACGACTCCTCATTCCTTCTGTGTCACACATCTCCTCAGCAGCCTTTGTGGACGAGTCGCGCCAGAGGTAGCGACTTGGGTGCCACCTGCATCAGCAAGTCCATCCCGCTTTGTGGCGGGCTTTGGTGAAAACCAGCGTCTCCTTACACTGCGCTCCCTGGTACAGCTCATGCCATCATCCACAACAGGTATAGCAGATCCACACCACCATTACAAATCTTATAAGCACTGATATATGAATAATGCTCGACATGTCCTTAGAATTGACCCCAAAAGACCAAAGCTGTTATGACTCTACCGGCATCTATATTACAGCTTTACACTGGCAGGGATGCAACCATAAGGGGTAGGAATGACTAAGTAGCCTGAGACCATCTGTCCTCTAAGGGAAACAAGATGGCTCCTGATTGACTGACACCTGCTTGTCAAGAAGAGCCTATTGGGAAATCTGTGCTCGGATCACTGAACCCTGAGTAACGTTACCTGCCTTTCAGTCTCTTTTTACACGTTCTAGGAATATTTCCTTCTGAAATGTAAAAGTAATCACTGTGTGTAGTCGTAAATCTCCACACAAAATATGAATGATACATTAATGCTGTGGTTTGATGTATTCTTATTTTTTTTAAATAAATATACTAAAATGTAATGAAAATAAAAATTGCTACTGTACATTGGATAATATGTTATAAATAAATAAGAATATTTTATCATACATAAACAAGACCAATAATAATAATAATCTACCCATCTATCTATCTATCTATCTATCTATCTATCTATCTATCTAGCTATCTACAGTATCTATCCATCTACCTATATATCAGAGCTCTACCATTCTATTTGTTGATGTATACACCTCAATTTACACTGTAAATTTATATTTCTGAATTGCTACAAAAAATATAATTATTTTTAAATGTACTCTATTCCTTATAGGAAATTGAAATTATACAAATCCCTCCCTCCCCCCCCCCCCCCCCCCCACACTCCCAGAAGATGAAGGGGAATATCTGCCGGGCCGGTTCAAAACATCAAAGAAACACCCCAGTGATTTTTAATTTGTAGAGACATAATGTAACCTGTCTGAAATATCTCTTTGGAATTATTTTGCTCCGCACAATATTTCCTTTAGGGTAAACAATTAGTTGTCTAATTAATTTTCAGATTCATTATTTCGTTCTGTCCTGGGGAGTGGTGTTGTGGTTGATTTGTCACTGGGTAATCCCAGAGCCCCATTGTGATTTATTAGTATAGAACCTTTCTCTTACAAAAATGTGAAGTATCTAAAGTTTTTCTTAGATGAAAGATTTTTTTTATGTGCAAACAAAGGTGTTTTAGGTAGTCAAATATTCTTCTACATGTATTTACTACTATCTATTTCAGACAATAGGATTCACCTGGACTGAGAAAACAATAATAATAATAATAATCATTAGAGATGAGCGAATCGAAGCTGACAAACCAGAAATTGTTATCAATTCAGGGCTCCTGATGCCACCTCTAGGCTGTGCCATTCAGCCACTATGTGGTATCCTCATGCTTCAGCCACCTCCAGGCTGTGCCATTCATTCAAATTTTGTGGTAGCACTAGCTACCATAAATCTTCAATTTAAATTTCAAATTTTCATGTTTTAATCTTATGGATTGTGAAACCCTAGTGTCTGCCAATAAAGGAGTGATTCTGCATGTGGTGACCACAGACCACTTCTCAGTACCTTTGCTTCCTGGCTGATGTTTTGGTCACTTTTGAATGCTGGTGGTGCTTTCACTCTAGTGATAGCATGAGATAGAGTCTACAATGCGAGCTGTGGCAAGAAGGTTTGCTGTGTCCGTCAGCGTAGTGTCCAGAGCATGGAGGCACTACCAGGAGACAGGTGAGTACATCAGGAGATGGGGGGGAGGCCATAGGAGGGCAACAACCCAGCAGCAGGACTGCTACCTCCGCCTTTGTGCAAGGAGGAGCAGGAGGAGCACTGCCAGAGCCCTGCAAAATAACCTCCAGCAGGCCACAAATGTGCATGTGACCACTCAAACGGAAACAGTCAGAAGTCAGAAACAGACTCCATGAGGGTGGTATGAGGGCTCGACGTCCACAGGAGGGGGTTGTGCTTACAGTCCAACACCTTGCAGGATGTTTGGCATTTGCCAGAGAACACTAAGATTGGCAAATTCGCCACTGGCGCCCTGTGCTCTTTACAGATGAAAGCAGGTTCACACTGAGCACATGTGACAGACGTGACAATATCCAGACCTCCATGGGTTGATAAATTTGATTTCCATTGATAATTTTTGTGTGATTTTGTTTCCCACCCAGTGTGCTGTTTCCCAACCAGTGTGCTTGTAGTTTTGCAACAGCTGGAGGCATTCTGGTTGGAAAACACTGCCCTAATGCCAAAATGTTAATGTGACTTGTGACTTATATAAGTCACTATTATATGTGCAGAGGGTGGTGGAATATTATGGTACAACAAAAGGTGGGGTAAAAAATGCATGGTAGTTACATCACTATATGTATATATATATATAAATATATATATATATATATTCTAAAAATGGAGAAGCCGTACATATGTAGCAAAGTAGCAGACTCAAGTTCTCTCTTTAATTATAATAAATGGTTAACATAAAACAGCACCTTGTGGCATCACTGTGATTGTGGTAAAGGAAAAGTCCGCTCTGTTCTGGTATGTGACAAACTCGGCTCGCTTTGTTTGTATCAGACGACTCGAAGCAACAATTGACTTCAAGTGTTTAGAAAAATTAGATCTGGTATTTCACACTGCAACAGCACCAGGCAGTGACAAATACCCTGCTGAAAATGTGAGCCTCATATCAATCATCCCGCCTCCCATTATCTTGCCCTTTTCCTGAAAGGATCAATAAAACATTTGCATATTTTGCTATCAATATTTAATGTGATGCAGCAGGACGCTTTTGATGAGTCTTAGTCCTTCTGCGAGGCCCTTTAACATGACAGGGGCTGGGAGCTCAGTGGGAGCTCAGGTGCTGGGGTCACTATGTAGGGATTGGCCCAGTCGTAGTATGTGGCCGCCTGAAGACAGGGACGTGAGCTCTGGGAGAACGGTGATGAATTTTAATGATTTGGAAAGACAAATGAGCCTCGGCTTCACCGCAATTAGTAGGATATGGGAGACGGGTGGGGTGTAAATGAGGGATATGATCTGCTGTTAACTCCCAGTGTGGTAGGAGCTCCTGGTGTAAAGCTCATAATGAGGAATTTGGAGGACACAGTAGACAGGTTGACAGAACAATTAGAGGAACAAGTGCTGTTGGTTCAACATCCAACAACCTATCAATAACATATTGTGAGAGGGGGGAACCGCCCTGGTGCTCAGAAGAGCCTCTCCATGTACACTGCCTAAAGTCAAAGTGGATTACAGATGTAGCAGATGTATACAGCATGGCCATTACTTGATCTAATCTAACCTTTCTTGCTATGACATTTAGAAAAAATAATTAAATAAAAACTCCTACAAATAATATAATGAACAATTATAATACAGGATTCTACTCTCTTATGATATGAAGGCATAACCATGAGAAAAAAACACTTATTCTGGGCTGCGGCTGTCTAAAAAAAAAAAAAAAAAAAAAAAACATGCTATACTAACCTCCTCTATTCCCTTACAACCCCTCCCGCCCTCGAAACTGCTGCACCAACATTCCAGGTCCTTAGCTGGTATCTGCTTCTTTTGGGTTGTGTACAGTTCTATCCTCACAGGACCTGCAGTGACTAAGACAGAACACTGCTACAACCCCTGGTTGACTGAACTGGATAGTTCTGAAGGGTTGGGATGGCACACAACCTAAAAAAAGCAGAGACTAGCAAGGACACAGAGCATTGACAGGGCAGCTGTGGGAGATTGGAGGAGGTGAGTATAGTTTGTTAATAAAAAAAAAAAAATTCCTACCCTCAGCCCTGGAGCTCATTTTAGTTTTTAGATACATATGTAGAATTCATATGTTCTCAATGGGGAAAAGGGTGAAAACCATAGACAGACAGTTTTGTTGTTGGTTTATCTCCCTGAGAACAAAAGGATCAGGAAGTTGAAATCCTTTTTTCTCTGATATCTTAATCAGGAGAGAGTGGGGCCACCATACCCATTACATAGTTGGGTGGTCTTGCCGAAATCGATGGGTTTGGCCAACTCTTATCTAACATATATGGCCAGTTTTAGTCTTACATATTCCTTACATATTATATTTCTATATTTGTCTTTAAAAACATATATGGAGTTTGTCATTAGCTTCCTTTGACAAAATGCAGTGCAACATATTGGAGATGTAAAAATAAACAAGTGTATTGTATAAACTCATGTAGTGTGCATTACATTACAGCTCTGCTACATATATAATGGCCAAGATCTAGCTATGCTTTTGAACATTCCAATCTGAGTAGCAGCTTGATGTAATAATGACTATTGTTCTATACCAGTATACATAAGTGTCACCTTTTGTTACCACCTTATACATTTGTTTAAGCCAAGTAGTCAAGGACACTAGGATTCCTTCAGGTCGCACATTCTCGTATAGCCGCATCCTCATTTTGGTATGACAGCTTGAAGCGGTGAGTGGGGGGGGGGGGACTTAGCTCGTTCAGCCACTCAGACCTCGGGGATAGAAATAAAAGCTTTCTTAGAAAACCTTGCGAGTCTCCATTGCCCCCTGGTCTAAATTATTTCTCTGTACTCCGCAGTCAAGCTCCAACCTCTGTCTAGTGTCCCACTGACTTATTTAATGAACAGTCATTGGCTTGGTAGAAGAAAATCTATACCACTGCTTGCAAATCTGTCTTTCTCTGCTAAAATAAGGACAAACATGTATGGACTCTACGGGGGCTCTGATTCAGAACAATAGCCTCGGAGTGGAATGATGACTGTCTCAGGAAAGCTGCTGAACTGGGAAGATGCATGTACCTTCCTATTTCTTTACCATTTCCATGTAAGGCAAGAAAATGGTCTTTCAGATGTAAAGATAATATAAAATATCAGCACATAGGATAAGTGACACCTGTAACTGACCTATTCTGGAGGTTGGGAAACTGGGGAATCAACAGAAAATATTAGTTAGTGCTATATACAATGGGTCTGGTAATACAGTAAAGCCCTATTTTATGAGGGTTTATAGGTTCTATGGGTACTTTATAAATAATAATAATACTATTAAATGGGTACTCCGGTGGAAAACTTTTTTTTTTTTTTTTAATCAACTGGTGCCAGAAAGTTAAACAGATTTGTAAATTACTTCTCTTAAAAAATCTTAATCCTTCCGGTACTTATTAGCTGCTTAATACGACAGAGTAAATTATTTTCTTTTTGGAGCACAGTGCCCTCTGCTGACATCCTGACCACTGTGCTCTCTGCTGACATCACGAGCTCTGCTGACATCTCTGTCCATTTTAGGAGCTGTCCAGAGCAGCATATGTTTGCTATGGAGATTTTCTCCTACTCTGGACAGTTCTTAAAATGGACAGAGGTGTTGGCAGAGAGCACTGTGGTTGTGATGTCAGCAGACAGCTCTGTGTTGCAAAAAGGAAATAATTTACTCTGTAGTTTTGGGCAGCTAAAAAGTACTGGAAGGATTAAGATTTTTTTTATAGAAGTAATTTACAAATCTGTTTAACTTTCTAGCACCAGTTGATTTAAAAAAAAAAGTTTTCCACAGGAGTACCCCTTAACTACTCCGACACCACATACATTGGAAACTCAGGTAACATAAATTCTATTGGTCAGACTAGATGGGCCTAATGGTTCTCATGTGCCAACACATTCTATTCTAGCACTCCATTCATCTGCTATGCAAGGACAGGTACATTTTGTTCTACATGGTTAGAGTGTTGGTCACAGTGGTATGAATGCCCACTATTGGGGTACAGTTGCTGTAAGGAGGAAATTGGATTAAATAAAAAGAAGGGTAAGTATGACATTAGGAAAGCCTAAAATTATTCGGAAAGCTCAAATGTAACAAAATGTCAGCAAGTATTATTTCATTCTATCAATGATCATCTGATACATACGGATGACTATGAAGTTTTCACATAACACCCCCTATCAATCAGACTGTCTCAGATTACTTAGGTTTTTAGTATATGGCTAGAATTATATAAAGACTTTGTCTGCAATGAAACATATAAAAATAAAAAGAATTGCCATGTTACTCAGCAAGAATTTTGTTGCATCACAGGGTAGTCCTGGTGAATCCATTCTAGATGAATTTCTTGTGACTGTAGGGTCATCACCACTTGTGGGTTGTGATGTTGTTTTCATTCATGTGACCAATGTAACAGCCAAAGCCCCTATTAAGTCCTAGGAACTTTAACACATGCAGGATCTGCTGCATATTTTCTGCTACTGATTCTGCTACCCACTGACTTTAATGGGTAGCAAAATCAGCTGCAAAAAGTTTGCAGCAAAATATGCATCAGAGAGAAGTAGCACAGATTTTAGGAATATATAGTTGTCCATAACTTAGTTTTGGGTTTTCATATGAAAAGCTAATTTTAGGACTCGAGTCCTGCTCCCACTGCCTGCTAATAGAGCAAACCCATGAGTATATTACCTACTCATATCCACTCATAGAAAAAGCCTGTGAGCCCTGCTTCCCCAGCCCCCTCATAGAGTCTGCGAGTTCTGCTCACAAGATTTTTTGTCCCTTTAGGGTACATTCCCACACGGCGTATTTGCTGCTGCGTATTTTATTTTCTCTGTTGAAGTCAATGGGTAGGAAAATACGCAGCACCAAATACGCAGCAAATACGCAGCAAAATACGCCGTGTGGGAACGTACCCTTAAGGATGAACTTGAACCTACCTGAAGGCTCCAAGGGGAATGAGAGGTCTGACTGAAATCCAGCCTCACTTGTCTTAAAGGGGTATGCCAGTGAAAAATCAACTGGCTCCAGTAAGTTAAACAGATTTATAAATTACTTTTATTAAAAAATCTTAATCCTACTAGTACTCATCAGCTGCTGAAGTTGAGTTGTTCTTTTCTGTCTGACCACAGTGCTCTCTGCTGACACCTCTGTCTGTCTCAGGAACTGTCCAGAGTAGGTGCAAATCACCATAGCAAACCTATCCTGCTCTGGACAATTCCTTGGACAGACAGATATGTCAGCAGAGAGCACTGTTGTCAGACAGAAAAGAACAACTCAACTTCAGCAGCTGATAAGTACAGGAAGGATTAAGATTTTTTAATAGAAGTAATTTACAAATCTGTTTAACTTTCTGGAGCCAGTTTATATGAAAAAAATTGTTTATGACCGGAGTACCATGTTAACTCCTCCTGTTGTAAGAGTCAATCCCATGGTTTGGCATGGACATTGTTTGTCTGCTACTTTGAGTCTCAAGCCTCCCATAAAGGGAATTATTAGGTGTCTCCATTCTTCTGCCTTAAATAATTTGCTTGCACAGTACTCAGTGGTTACAGCTCAGCATTGTCTGTATGTTCTGGTTTATATACCAGAGGTTTATATTCAATCCCAGTCCTGACTTGAAGATGAGAAATTGTGCTGACTGAAAAGCCAATGTAAGTGAGGAGGTGACCTCTCTTGCCCCTGTTTTACATTAAGATGTTAACACAGCACATGCTGGAATCTATATGAGATCCTACTACATATTTTATTTATATTTAATATGTATTTAAAGTAGCGGCTTTGCTTCCCATAACTCATCTGTCCCACGTTCCCGACTCTCCCATGTTACCTCCTATTTGTCCACATTAGGACATCATTTTGTTTTTCTTTACGGAACTGTCAGCTTGAATGAGAACCATTTATTTCATTGTTCTATTACTACTACTACTACTACTACACACATGATTAATTTATGTTAACCTCCATACTCCTTGGTTGGAAATGAAATACTATAGGTAACAAAACCTTCTCCAATAAATATATCCTACAATTTGCTTCCCAAATAATAACTCCAAAATATCAATTACGGTATAACATTTAATAAATATTTAATTATTTCCCATAGACAAGACTATATCCCCTAACGCATAAAAACCATGAAAACCCAAAATATGAAGGAACCCTGTGTATGTAATAACTAGCTGTTAGTATCCGAGCAATATATCAAAACAGAATGGAATAGTACAGGTACCTACATCCTTATATTAACCTTCAGTAAGGTTCGGCAGGGAACAACCATGCAACCATATACCACTTTGGTAGGAGGTCAAGCCTCCTGCTCTAAGACTTTGTGAGTGTGATACATAGAGCTCTGTAATCTGTTTTCACTAAACTGTGCTATCCAAACCAACATCAGGTAAAAAAATATATAGGATTAACCATAGAGCAGCTATATATATATATATATATATATATATATATATAGTGTTACATAATATCCACATAGTTTTATATAGTCTGTAGAAAAATAGTTTTTTATTATCCCCTTCATCAACAGTCCTGGTGGCAAAGGGGATTATGTCTGCACGCATGTAGTCTGCATCTATGGTGGTCTACAACAGTGAACGAGTCTTTATTCCATGTGGTCTAGGGAAAAGAGGGGGAGTATTGTTTTGAACCCCTGGTGGTCTAGGGGACCTTGTATGGTGATATTCTCCTCCATATGCAGCTATGGACAGGAGCTCTGTCTGGTGGGCATGAAAGCATGGGAAATCTGAGTAAGTCACATACTATCCTCAATAATACAACTTTTATTAAAACAGAAAATAAGTGGCTAACCTCTTTAAAGGTTTACTGTCTTTCTCCATAAGGGCATGGTGGTTTATGGTGGAAAAAAATAAGTGCATGCATCCCTGGTGGTCTAGGGGGAAAAAAAACATTTGTCAGCTCTATTTGCTGGTAAAGGTGCAGACACCTAAGCTAATGGTTTTTGTCAAACTTATAAAATCAACTTTTATTTCTCAGCTAAATGTCAAGGAGGCAGGGCTTAGCTGTCAAAGCCTGGCTCGCCTCATCATTTGGCACTGGAAAGTATAAAATAAGGGTATAACATGTAGAAGTAGAGATGTCAAGCACCTCGGCATAGATACACTGTCCCTTTAAGGCTTTAGCTGGAAGCAAAGTGAACACTGTCCTTACTGAGCCAAGTGGTGGTGCGTAGCATATAGGCAAGTAGCAGCACTCACCATTAATAACAGACTTCTTTATTGTTCAAATCATAGCAGGTACAACGGTCATAAAAGCAGGGGCGCCTTGTCTTTTCTGACCATTATACCTGCTATGATCTGAACAATAAAGAAGTCTGTTATTAATGGTGAGTGCGGCATAGCCTCTTTTCATCCTCCTCCTCTATTGATAATATAAGGGTATCCCCAAAATCCTGACCCTGGGTTTATCTAGCCATGTTCTCATCTACACCGTTTTCCTGCTGGCCAGTTTGCTTTAAGACCTGTATTTTAGGTGATCTAGTACAGTGAAGTAGATGATGTCTGTGTTCCATGTGGTCTAGTACAGCAGGGGCGTTAATGTTAGTCTTCATGTGTTCTACAGCAGAGAAGGGGTTACAATTCCATACCTAGTGTCCAGCGGGTTTAACCATCACTTGGGTTCCAGCTTTATAGTACAATATTATGCTATTTACTACACGCATACTATATAATACAATATACATGGACATGGCCTAATTTCATTTAAGCAGCATCACTATGTGAAATTCAAAGTTTTAGACTATATGTATGCTTCATTGTTTTTAGAACCCCTGAACATCATATACGGTAAGCTGATAGCAGAGAACAATGGAAACTAACCTGAATTTAAATCTAAATGTGTTTCCATGACAAGCGGCAGGCATTCATCTTCTCAGTGCTTAAAGGGATTTACGCATTATATTTTGTATGCTAAAATTCAGATTAGTAAATGTGAGAAAGTCAATGAAGTATCTAACATGTCTCCATCCTTCTGGATCTATAATGTGCAGGGAGTCTTGGGACGGCAGAGCAGAAGGAAAAATTGTGAAATTATCATAATCTCGCTTAATGTGGTGCTGGTAGAAATATACAATACTTTATACTTGCAGTTGTTTTAGATGAAGAGTTTTTATATTGTGATCTACAGTCTATATGTCTAGTATTTGTCTTTCTACAGAATCTATCTATCTTATCAATTCATTGCATCTATCTTCCAACTTTTTATCCTATCTATAATCTAAAGTATATATCCAACTTATCTATTCATTGCATTTATCTTCTAACTTATTTATACTGTTTATGAAATGCTATCTATCTATATCAATCTCTCATATCTATCTATCTATATCTCATATCTATCTATCTATATCTATCTCTCATATCTATCTATCTATCTATCTATCTCATATCTATATCCCATATCTATCTATCTATCTATCTATCTATCTATCTCGTATCTATCTATCTATCTATCTATCTATCTATCTATCTCATATCTTTCTATCTATATCTCATATCTATCTATCTCTCTCATATCTATCTATCTATCTCATATCTTTTTATCTATCTATCTATCTATCTCGTATCTATCTATCTATCATCTATCTATCTCATATCTATCTATCTATCCATCTATTTCATATCTATCTATCTATCTATCTCATATCATCTATCTATCTATCATCTATCTATCTATCTAACACATCTCCTATTCTTTCTTATATTTGTCCATCTAATTTATTTTTCAATACCTTCTTAATTTGCCATCTTATGTAACCACACAACCCAGCAAGTGAAGTACAGTGACCCCCCCCCCCAACCTACGATGGCCCCAACATACGATCATTTCAACATACAATGGCCTCTCAGAGGCCATCGCATGTTGAAGGCAGCATCAACATGCGATGCTTTTGTATGTCAGGGCCATCACATAAACGGCTATCCGGCAGCGCAGACTGCTTCAACTGCCCCCGGATAGCAGTTCACGGTGCCCTGTGTGGTCCGCTGGCGATCACTTACCTGTCCTCGGGGCTCTGGCGCATCCTCTTCGGGATCCCCTGCATCGTCGGCGCTCTCCATTGTCGTCATCACGTCATCGCGCACGCTGTCCCGTCATCCAATAGGAGCGGCATGCGGAGCGACGTGATGGCGGCAACAGAGAGCAAGGATTCCGGGGAAACAGAGGCCTTGCCGGAGCGTCAGGGACACCACGGGGACGCGGCGACAGCGATGGAAGGCGACATCCAGGGATGCGGTGACGAGCGGTGACGGTCCGGAGCGGCGGGGACATGTGAGTATAACCTCCAATACCAGTGGTATTTAACCTGCGGACCTCCAGATGTTGCAAAACTACAACTCCCAGCATGCCCGGACAGCCGTTGGCTGTCCGGCCATGCTGGGTGTTGTAGTTTTGCAACATCTGGAGGTCCCCAGGTTGTAGACCACTGTCCTATACTTTACATTGCACGGATCCCTCAACATACGATGGTTTCAACAAACGATGGTCCATTTGGAACGGATTACCATCGTATGTTGAGGGATCACTGTATACATAAGACAAACAGCTTCGTTTTCTGGTCTTTTTTTTACTACCGACATGACATATTTTATCCAATAAATTAGACAAAACTCTTAAATTGAAATAAAACCCTGCTTTAACTATTACCAACCAATTTAGCAAACAGAAAGCATATGTTGTGCTGGGGACCACATGCCGGACATAAGGGATATGGTGGTTGTCGCTCCAATCACCTACTTCAAACAATTGTAGAGGGACCACCTGGGACAGTTCCCCGGCTATTAGTGCAGACTTGTAGAGATTCTTAATGCCAAAGAGAAACCCAGAGGAACAGATGAGACAACTGAGAAAATGTCACAAGGAAAAAAGCCCAAAGGATAATCAATACCAAACTCAAGGTTTTTCTCTGGCACATTTTCATAGTTTATAAAAATTTGAGGGTCCTGAGGACTGGGGCTATTCATGTCTGGAGGGTTTACTGGAGACCTTTTATGTTACAGCAGCTAATGCAGGGATTACAATGAGGGGCGATCTCAGGGATCTGGGTTTTCAAAGAGAACTGTTGACTATTGATCCATAATAGAAATGATAATGAGGTTATTTTGGGGTTAAGCTCGGTACATTAACCTCATGGTAGCTGGAGACTGAAAGACATAGTATGCAAGGATAACTGTCATAGGGCTAATGGTAAAGAATGAGTTAAAATTTCTAGTCATGAGATCCATACATGATATGAATAGTTATCTGTAAGATTGTCTTTGCCTTTTATTGACTTTTGAGGTTGTCACTATTGACTTCAGAAAACAAAACAACAGATAGTTTTTACATAATTTTTACATAATTTGGGACCCTTACTGGGGTATCAGCTGTACCCTCCTGATGGCGGCCCTGCTTGTGTATTACTTTACTGCATATTGTGATTTCGATTGTAATTAAGATTTGATGAATTGTAATCACATACCTTGTTGCTTGTAAAAGGCTATACAGAAGGACAAAATGTAACCTTTTGCAGATTACATAGAAAAACATATCACCCTTTTCAACATTTGGAGCGCAGCAGTAGACTTGTGTTTTTGTATTTAAAGGGGTACTCTGCCCCTAGACACCTTATCCCCTATCCAAAGGATAGCGGATAAGATGTCTGATCGTGGGGGTCCCGTCGCTGGGAAGTCTTGCAATCTCCCTGCTGTACCCGGCGTTTGTTTGGAGCATCAGGTGCAGCGCTGAAGGTTCGTGATGTCATGGCCATGCCCCGCTTGGAATGTCACAGCCACACCCCCTCAATGCAAGTCTATGGGAGGGGGCATGACGGACGTCATGCCCCCTCCCATAGACTTGCATTGAGGGGGCGTGACTGTGACATCACGAGTGGGGTGGGGCCGTGATGTCACGAGCCTCCGCCCCGCCTCACCAGTCATCCGACACGGAGTGAAGTTCGCTCCGTGCACCGAATGTCTGGAATGTGCCAGCTGAAATTGCAGGGGTCCCCAGTGGCAATTTGGACAAAATGTCACACCAAACCCCAAAAATGGGCTGGACAATTATTGGCACCCTTAACTTAAGATTTGGTTCCACACCCTTTGGAAAAAATAACTGAAATCAGTCGCTTCCTATAACCATCAATAAGCTCCTTACACCTCTCAGCCAGAATGTTGGACTGCTCTTCCTTTGCAACTGCTCCAGGTCTCTCTTATTGGAAGGCGCCTTTTCCCAACAGCAATTTTAAGATCTCTCCACAGGTGTTCAATGAGATTTAGATCTGGAGTCATTGCTGCCACTTCAGAACTCTCCAGCGCTTTGTTGCCATCCATTTCTGGGAGCTTTTTGACGTATGTTTGGGGTAATTGTCCTGCTGGAAGACTTAAGATCTCGGATGCAAACCCAGCTTTCTGACACTGGGCTGTACAGTACAACCCAAAATCCATTGATAATCCTCAGATTTCATGATGCCTTGCACACATTCAAGGCCCCTAGTACCAGAGGCAGTAAAACAACCAAAAACATCATTGAACCTCCACCATATTTCACTGTAGGTACTGTGTTCTTTTTTTTTTTTTTAGGCCTCATTCTGTTTTCAGTAAACAGTAGATGTGCTTTACCATAAAGCTCTATCTTGGTTTGATCTGTCCACAAGACGTTTTCCCAGAAGGATTTTGGCTTACTCAAGTTAATTTTGGCGAAATGTAGTCTTGCTTTTTTTATGTCTCCTGGGGTCCTCCTGAGTCTCCTGCCATAGCGTTTCATTTCATTTAAATGTAGGATAGTTTGTGCTGACACTGATGCTCCCTGAGCCTGCAGGACAGCTTGAATATCTTTGGAACTTGTTTGGGGCTGCTTATCCACCATCCGGACTATCCTGCGTTGACACATTTCATCAATTTTTCTTTTTCGTCCACGCCCAGGGAGATTAGCTACAGTGCCATGGGTTGCAAACTTCTTAAAATGTTGCGCACTGTGGACACAGGTAAATCTAGATCTCTGGAGATGGACTTGTAACCTTGAGATTGTTGATATTTTCCCACAATTTTGGTTCTCAAGTCCTCAGACAGTCCTCTTCTTCTCTTTCTGTTGTCCATGCTTAGTGTGGCACACACAAACACACAAAGCAAAGACTAAGTGAACTCTCCTTTTTATCAGCTTTCAAGTGTGATTTTTATATTATTTTATACAATTTTGAAAGGGTGCCAATATTTTGTCAAGCCCATTTTTGGAGTTTGGTTTTTACATTATGTCCAATTTGCTTTTTTTCCTCCCTTTTTTGGTTTAGTTCCAATACACACAAAGGGAATAAACATGTGTATAGCAAAACATGTGTTACTACAATCCTTTTCTGTGAGAAATACTTCATTTTCTAGAAAAATTTCAGGGGTGCCAGCATTTGCGGCCATGACTGTATCTATCTATCTGATGTCTGGCCCCCAATGAAAGGCCCAAAGCTATAACACTTCATTTGTGTCACTGGTTTTCGCATATAAAAAAGAGGGACCATAAGGGTCGCTTAGGTTCTTGGGCCTTGGTTCAACTTTACCCTCTGCACCCCAATGTAAAAATCTGCATTGTGAAATGCACAGTTGTTTAGTTTCTCCTTGAAGATGTACATGTTCCCATTTTTACACCAAATAAGAGAATAAACTAGAAAATCTTGTAGAAAGCTATTTCTGAGAGTGTGAACCTTTTGCACATTGTTTACTGAAACCTCCATTAAATTGTCCTCTAAAGCAAACACTCTTAGCCATCAGACACATTGTAAAAGAAGTAAATACTAGTGCCTTGTTGCTGCTTCAGCTGAGCCCCCGAATGAATGTGCTGATCTGTAATGGATTTATCTCAACACAAATTGTGTCGCCAAATGTTTCAAATACTTTGTTTTTTTTTCCCACTAATGGCTCATAAAGTGCTGTAGGAGACATATATTCTTCTTTACCGCACACAGTGTCTAGAAACACATCCTTTGCTTAAAGAAATAGAAGAAAGTGAAATTCAGTTTTGAAGCTTGATAACAATTTGAGAATAATTTTATCACAAAGATCATCAAACAAGTCAAACTACCACGTGAGCGGCTATGTGAATGGAGATCAGGAAATGACAACCTGCAGCCTTGTTTGTACAGACATTATGAAAAGCTTACTGTCCATACCCCCACCTAGTGGTAGGTGGGAGTTGAAGCCCTCAAAACAAGATGAAAGCTATAAAATATAACATAGAGCTGCATTGAGGGTATTAGAGTAAAAAAAGACAGAAGAAAAAACTATTGAAGAAAAGAAGCAGTGAGATCAAATTTCTTTGACATATACTTAAAGGAGTAGTCCAGTATAATAAAACGTATTCGCTAGGGGTCCAACTGCTGGGACCCCCCGTGATCTCCATCCCAGGGCCCTGGCTCCCTGCATAAATGGAGTGTGTCACAGGAAGAAGCTGTGGCGACACCCCCCCCCCCCCCCCCCCATGCATCTGGGCGAGCTGGAGATACCTGAATGCCCACCGGCTCTCCCATAGATATACGTAGAGGGTGTGTGTCATCACGCCTTCATTCATGAGGAGAGCTGGGCACCATATGGGAGAACGTGGGGTCTTTCCACAATCCTGCAGATAGAGAATAAGTTTTGTTATACTGGATAACCTCTTTACATTGTGTACTTTTTCTGTACAGCATTTTGTGCTTATTCCTTTTTTTTTAGAATATCTTTAGTATAACTTTTAGTAGTGTTCAGAACTCCACTTTCTGATTCTGGCTGCTTGCAGCCACCACTAAAGTGAGCTTACTACATAGTGTTTTATGATAGAGTTCACTGCAGAAACTGTATGCAGTAGACGCCTACACTCCCCCTAGTGATGACTGAAGGTAGTCAGAATCATCATATCATATCTGTGCAGGGGATTTGGAGCTTTGTATCAACAGAACAAAGTACAGACTGCTTTAAAGATTAAGATAATAATCAGCGCAAAATTGTGAAAGCTTTTTAGGTTTTAACAAAAGTTGCATTCAAAATCATAGCAACCAGCAAGTTAACATTAGGCTATGTCAGTACATATGGAGACCTTAATGATTGTTCTGCCTCCATCCCATACTGCTAAGGTTGGTCATCATGGTCCTCGTCGTCATCATCCTATGATCACTGTCACCTTGTGTAGGTTCCTTGTCTCCTATCCCTGTGACAGATTCCATCTCCAAATCCTTCTCCTTAGGTTCCACTTTCTCCTCCTACTTTTTCAACTCCACAAGAAGAACATTCATACTGTTGCCAGCCAGATGTGAATCCTCCTTTATCCCTCCTTGCTCAATTATTACCATAAGTATTTTCTCCAAAAGGAATATCAATGGCAAAATTACTAATTCCACTTTTGCTCTTGCTAGAGGTGTCTTTGATTGGCCGCCAATACCTCAGCTAAAATACAAATTGGCTCCAAAAACTGTCTGTCTGTTAATTGAGGAAGTCTTCCACCACTTTTTTCTGCTGGTACAGGCTATTTCAGTTACTCTGTTGTCATTTATACCTCTAGACTTTTTGATATTTTTGATTTTGATATATCTCCCTCATAATGTGTATTATGTGTTGAAAAAATGTTGGTTTATATTTTCTTCACCCGTGAAGTTCTGGCCACAGTTTGGTCTCCTGCCAGACTGGCATGAGACCAAACTCAGGAAGTAGACCTTGGGACCGAACAGCTCTCGCTCTCTGCCTATCGGCATGTGAAAGCGTGTACTAGCGCTGTGTGAGGTGTCCCTCAATTAGAATGGCACCTGCCTCCTGTCACCACCTCATCTATGGGAAAGCCGGTGGCAGCGCACACTGATATTCAGTGCAGCGCTCGTCTTCATAGAAGCAGCGAGGGCGGAAGTGATCTCTGGCAAGGCTTCAGATAATGTCGTGGGGAGCACCTCTTCCCTATGCACGGAGCTCACAGACAATAAGAAAGGAAACAGGTTGGAAAAAAAGGACATGTGCCATAGAGGGAGAGTGTGTCATGGCATCTACATGGCATCTACGTTCTTTGTGCTGCTATTGGCGACCATGTTTACCAATCTCAGATGTGACCAGAAAGCCAGTGTAAAACTTCCCGGTGCAGACAAGGCAGCCCGTCATCTGCCATGTGGCTTTTCTTGCCCCGGCAATGCAGTTGTAATACAGTATGGCTGCGCTTGACTGTGCACTGATGAAAGGTGGGTAGGGGGGAAGTGGGTAAGATATGCTCTTTGTTGTAGGGGACTACATGATGTCTGTTGAGGAGTACCTGGATGAGGATAGGTGGCAGAATTCAGAAGCTGAACCAGATCTGCACAACCATGGAGGTGTTACTACTATTTCCTGGCCTCAATGCGTTGGAGGCCCTTTTTGCAAGATGTTGACCCAGTGGGCTGTAAAATACATTTATTGGCCCTGGTCATAGCTACTACTCCAAGTATTTATCATTGCATGTACTATGCTGCACACTGACAAGTGCATGTAGTTGTCACCTTCTCCGCTACATGATTGTGCAAAGCAGGGACGGCTTTTTTGGCAAAATATTGGTGACTAGGTATGCATCTCCTGGGCTGGGCACACTCCATTAGTTGTCTAAAGACCATGGTGTCAACAAGATGGTACGTTATTGGCTGCTTCACTAACAACTTGGCCAGGTGTGCATTAAGTAGCACTACAACAGGGTGACTTGACGAATACTGTTGTCTGCATTGTGCATTCACAGCACGTTTTTGCAATACAGTTCCCATATCAGGTTTTTGATGAAAATCTGATTCTTCAAAACCATACCAAACTGTATCAAAACGTGTGTTTAACCTGTATTCGGTTAAAAAATCATATATTGTTTTAAAAAAGATGTCCTGTTACATCCGTTTTTTAAGAAAGAACCGTATATGTTTTTAACTTTTCACTCCATTATGAATAAAGTTTCACTTGTTTGATTAAAATTCCCCCCCCCCCCCCCCAATAAAAAAATAAAATAAAATAGCTGCAAAGTCAGCTACGGTTTTGGGTACAGGAAAAAAAGCATACAAAACCGTACAAGACGCAAAACGGATGCAACCGGATGCATCGTTTGGCATACAGTTTTAAATGGAGAACCTATGCATACGGTTTTCAATACGGTTACACACAGTTTTCGAATTGAAAACATATACGGGAGCTGTTTTGCAAAAACGTGGTGTGAATGCACCCTTACAAAGATTCTACAATATATTACTGGCAAGATAGAAGAGGACACAGCACTGATGAGGACAGAAAGGATAATTTGCTGCCTGTGGATAAGGCCTGGCTTTTAAACAGATTAGGGGGATTTGAAGGAGAAGCAGCAGCAAGGGCAACGTTTTCTTCACATTGTGGGGCAACTCGACTTGTGATGCCATTCCATAAAGACATAGTCCTATACCCATACTCTGGCCATGGCTTACTTTATGTTTGCAGAGATGAAACAGTGCCACATTTTCTGCATCTGGTAAGTCAGAAATATTGTATGTTTGATTAAGCACAGAGAATATAGAAAACTTGGCTTTAGACGGCTATTATTTAAATGTATAATTATGTTTGAAATACTATATGCTTTAATAAAAACCCAGAAAACACACGTAACTTGGCCTTAGATGGCTATTCCACCTTCACCCTAAACTCTTTTAATGCGTAGTTAAACCCTGGTAGGAGTACTATATGTTTGATTAAACCCAGAATTGACAATTCTGCTTTCACTCTCAATGCTTTTAAATGTGTGCTTATGTTAAACCCAGGTAAATATACTATATGTTCAATTAAAACAAAAAAAATATATGCAACCTGGCCTTAGATGGCTATTCTGCGTTCACTTTCCATGCTTTCAATGCATACTTATGTTAAACACAAGTAGAAATACTGTGGGAATTTATCAAAACCTGTGCAGAGGAAAAGGGGATCAGTTGTTTATTGCAACCAATCAGATTGCTTCATTTATATTTCTGAGGCCTTTTTAAAGAAAATAAGCAATCTAATTGTTTGCTATGGGCAACTGGTCAACATTTCCTCTGCACAGGTTTTAATAAATCTCTCCTTTATGTTTGATTAAACTGAAAATATACATGTAACTTTGTCTTAGATGGCTATTCCATGTTCATTCTCAAACCTTTCAATAAGTATTTATGTTAAACACAGAAATACTTTATGTAAAAATAGATCTTGGATAGCTGATCTAATTTGCTCTCAATGCTTTGGAATGCATATTTATGTTAAACCCAGGTAAAATACAATATGTTGGCTGGTATTTTTAATGCACGAACTGTACGCAGTAATGTAGGTAATAGAAGGTTACTGTCTAAGGTCAGCACACTGCTCAATGCTTTGCTCAGCTTGTAATGTGATAGCATTTATAGGCCCCTTCTGTGGTGACATTGCTGGCTGGGATTTGTAGTGCACAGACTAGGCACAGTACTGCAGAGGACAGAAGGACACTGTCTAAGGGTCAGAACACTGATCAATTCTTCGCTCAGCTTACTTTCAAATTCCACTGGATTTGTGATGGCTTTCTGGGATCAGCAGTTCCTCTGTGTTGTCTCTGAGCTTTCTCTCTCCAAGATGGCAACCTCAATGCAGTTCATAGGGCTTTATCAGCCCCTTTGCTGTCTGCTGATTGACCTGGGAGCTGTATGTCACATATATGCAAGCAATGATTGAATAACCTGGGGTAAAGTACACTTGCTGCTAGTTGCAAGGTATGCTGGGCTACCCTGATATCATCTTAGTGTTCCTAGTACTTCCTTCTCTAATTCAGGTGCCAAAACTCCTTGTGCAAGCCAAGCCTGGCAAGGTATGAAAGCTCGGTGAGCTGCTTTCACCCCAATGTTCTCATCATCTATAAAAGTCAGAAAAGCACAGAAATTGCAAGTGTGTTTGTGCTGGGAGTTGGGCTTTTCTACTTAACATATATCAGTAGGGGATGTCTCAGTATGGCATATGGGTTCCAGACAAGTATAGTTGGTGTGTTCACCAATCCAGGGCATGAACAAGGAAAAATGATAAAGTGTAGAGTGGCAGAGAGCAACCATGGGTGCCCACCAAACAAAATGTTTAACTTGCTTTGGAAAACTCCCACTTTTGGCCCTATGATTCCATTGTCAAAAAAGATGTGTTCGGGCTCATAGACAGACCATTTAGGGCTATATTATACAGCCAGACCCCTGTTCTGATACAAAGACTGATCACCTAGATTGGTGCTTGTTTACTGAGCCTATTACATGGCTAAAAAGCAAGCGGGAGATACCCATTGGTGCTCTGTCTTTCACAACTCTTGACCCAGGCTCTGCTCACTCTACTTTTCTTCCAAGGTCTCTGCTGGCACTCTCGTCTCCTCCTGCTTAAGTTAAGCTATATATGGTGGATCTGCCAAATTATGTGCCTGAGCATTGTTGAGTCTAAGTATTCCTCCTGAAGGTGTACTGCTCTCTTACAGCTGCTCCATGAATCTGACCTGTGCCTATCTCCCGGTTACTGATTCTGTCGGACCCCTCCTGTATTATTCTGATTCTCCTGATGTCTCTGCCTCATCCCTGGGTACTTAACTAGTACTTACTTAGCTTTTCTTTGTACTTAACCAGTTGACTATGTTTATCTGCCTGACCCCCTGGTGTAAGGCACTGGTGCCTGGTCAGCTGGGCGACCTGGCATCCTCTAGCAGCAGAAGTTCAACTTCTGCATCCTAGAGTGAGATAAAGGATGAAAAGCTAGATGGTACTTAGACTTTACTCCTGGGTGTAGACCCAAGCCAAATCAGTTGCACAATAAGGCCACACCTCAAATATCATCCATGCGACCCTTTACTACTGTCATTCATTGGCCTAACATGAGTGGTGTGTGGCTGACAAGTGACAATTTTTAAAACTGGCAAAACCCCACAGCCGACAAATGACCCATGTAATAGGGCTCCTAGTTGCCCACCAGACAAGGGAATTGATGCAGCACATTGCCACTTAAGGCAAGGTGCAGTTGGCATTACTTTCCCATGGGTCTTTCCTCCATGCTGAGGCCCTTTGTTTTATCATTACCTATGACATATATATATTATTTTTTTATTTAGCCTAAGCCAAAGGTCTCTCAGAGTTTATATATAGAAAAACTTGCAAAATACACCAGCAGCATGCTCACTAAACCTACATGTAGTGAAATGGCATTGGACTAAATGTCACCGTGTTAGGATTTTACAGTATGTGATCCATCATTGAGAGCTGCTCTTTACATTTGGCTAAATCCAGACAGTTCAGGGAAATTATACATCATAGACAGAAATTATACAGTTACCATTGATTAAAAACGTCATAATTCTTTGTGACTCCAGCCATCTATTTTCTGTCAAGCTAAGAAAATGCCTTTTAATGTTAAGATTAATTATTGATTTGGCCGATGGCTGCGTCCCGCTGACCATTTGGAGGCTGGGAAGGTTTCAGCTCCATTTCTTCAGTGGTGGCAATATACATAAAATTACAGGCTTGCGACACGTAAATGGTCAATTAAATGCTAAGCAGCAAAGCCATTTAAGATCCTTATGTTGCATCATTTGTGGGTGTTTAAGTGTTTGTCATGGTGAGTGTATGGGTGGTTATAAAAGGCTCCTAATGACTGGTGATAAATATTATGAAATCCTCCAGATATTTGGGAGATTTTTGTACATCCAGATACCATAAAAGGGCAAAAAAGACATTAAAGGAATATAAAATAGAGCTAATTTCTTTCAAAAACAGCTCCACGTCTGTCCCCAGGTTGTGTGGTGTATAACAACTTGGCTCCTTTCACTTCAATGGAACCGAGCTGTAGAACCACACTCAACCTGGAGACAGGCGGGGAGCAGTTTTTGAAAGAAATTAGCTCTGTTTTTTATATTCCTGGATAACCCCTTTAACGGGGTATTCCCAACTGAAGATGTTGTCCCCTAGCCATAGGTTAGGGGTAAACAAGCTGATTGGTGGGGGTCTAAGTACAACACTTGGAAATGTTCAGTGGCACCATAGAGAATAAATGAAGAGCTGGGTGTGCACCATTCAATTTTGTCCCCACTCTCAGGACCTGTAGGGGTCCCAGCAGTTGGATGCCTACTGATCAGCTTGATATCCCCTATATTAAGGTTAGGGGCTGTTCTCGGGCAGTTAAAACATGGGACACATGGGCTTAACACTATGGGCCTTGTGTACTATGTGTCTCGTTTTTCTTTTCCCCTTTTCATTTAGAATTTATTCATTTATTTATCCTCTTTGTTAAAGGTGAAAAGAATGTGCCAATAAAAAAAGGGTGAACAATTTCATAAATCACTCAGACTGTAAAAAAAAGTTTGAAAAATTTACTCAAAATGGTTAACAGGATCAAACAACTTGGGAAAAACTTGAATAAATAAAGTGAAATGCATTTCCCCCATACTTTTTTCACCAAGATTTACACCAAACTCCAATAGTGAATAAAGCCCTATGACCTAAAGGGGTATTCCAGGAAAAAAACTATTTTTTTTATATCAACTGGCTCCAAAAAGTTAAACAGATTTGTAAATTACTTTTATTAAAATATCTTAATACTTTCAATAATTATCGGCTGCTGAAGTTGAGTTGTTGTTTTCTGTCTGGCAACACTGCTCTCTGTTGACATCTCTGCTTGTCTCGGGAACTGCACAGAGTAGAAGAGGTTTGCTATGGGGATTTACTTCTAAACTGGGCGGTTCCCGAGAAACGTGTCATCAGAGAGCACTTAGAAAAGAACAACTCAACTTCAGAAGCTCATAAGTACTGAAAGGATTAAGATTTTTTAATAGAAGTAATTTACAAATCTAAAACAAAGATTAACCACACCTCAAGAAAACTACCCTAGGTGAATAATTGTTTGAGACATAAAGTTTTGAAAAAAAGTGCAGATTTTATTAAAACAATAAAAACCTAAATAGTTAAAAATATCAGAGCAATGTCAATGTTATCTTAAACTGTCATTGGGCCCTAATGACAGATTTAGAAAATACGAATATATGCATAGCCACTACCTAATATAGAATAATCTATAGATGTAAAAAACAAATGCAATTTTTCAACGGTATATAATGATCCGGAGTCGACTATTAGTCCGGCACCTATGATGAATAAAAAAGGGCTGATAGTCCGGCACTTGTAATGGAAAAGGCAAAGTCACTTGATGGACTGATGTATAGGTGTATAAAAAGCTGCCCACAGTTGTTAGACAAATGCAAAGTTCAACCTCACCCTGGCTGCTGGTCCCGTACTGCGACGGGCCGATAGTTGAAATTCTTGTGTTGGCTGCAGCAATCCCGGCGTGAGAGCCTGGATGGATATGGGCTCCGGCAGGAGACTCTCTCGGGAGCGGTCCGTGGTATCAGCAAATACCTGGATGTGTATCGGACCTTCGCTGGAGAGATCGTGGCTGGGTTCTGGTAGTGCAGGCAGCAGGTTGGTAATGCGCTCAGTGGGAGAGGATGTTTGATGAATGCAGCAAGTGGTGCACAAAGATCTGGGCCGGCTTCAGTCTAGGTGGTGCGTGCAAATTGTGCTCTGTTCAGATTAGATATCAGAGCACAATTTGCATTTATTTTTTACATCTATAGATTATTCTATATTAGGTGGTTGCTATACATATATTCATATTTTCTAAATCTGTCATTAGGGCCCAATGACAGTTTAAGATAACATTGGCATTGCTCTGATATTTTTAACTATTTAGGTTTTTATTGTTTTAATAAAATCTGCACTTTTTTTCAAAACTTTATGTCTCAAACAATTATTCACTGTGTACCCTAGGGTAGTATTCTTGAGGTGTGGTTAATCTTCGTTTTAGTTTTTACCCATTTGGATTGGTGGGGATCAATCCTTTAACTACAATAACCTCGAATATCTGGTTGTGAGCTGCACACATTTTTCTAATTTACAAATCTGTTTAACTTTCTGGAGCCAGTTGATATATTAAGAAACGTTTTTTCCTTGATAACCCCTTTAATGATAATATATTCCATTACTATCTTCCAAAGAGGTTATTATCCATCTTACGCTCTGGCAAATAAACGTAGCTATAAAGGAAAGGCGAATGGGTCAATTGGTCTGGGGCCTTAAGAACTATGGGCCTGAAAGGGTCCCCACCATCTCTCATTAGGAAAAACAATGGAACAGTATTAATCAAACCTTACTTGCAATATGAGGCTTCTGTAATATATTACTTAAAAAATTTGGCCCCAAACCAATATTTTACCCAAGTTTTTGTTCAGATGTGAAATAAGGAAGAAAGCTTCAATGACCAAGGAGTACTGGAAAAAGGGAGAGGGGATTTACTGTTGAGAGTACTATTGAAATGAGAATCTCTTATGGCTATAATACAGAGTTAAGGGGTGACCCTACTATAAAAACTCTTGAAAGGGACACTGCTGTAACTACTGTATAAAGTGTCCGCAGATGTGGAAGAAATAGGCTGATAATAGAAGTGCTGCTCACTGATGTCTTCTTTGTTAGTGCCCAAACAGATAACACATGTTGAGATTGCATTGATCTCTTTGTCAAGTCAAGATCAATCTGACAAAGAGATCAATTTGATCTCGAAAAAGCATCACCTGTTTGAGCACTATCAAAGAAGACACTTATATCTCAACTTCAGCTCTTCTATAATCTGCCAATCTCTCCTGTACCTACTGGCTCTCAGTTGGATGGCCTTGAGCCACCCCTGAAGAAGCTACAGCAACCTGTTATGCTGAGTGTCTACTAGAGTGGTACATTGACTGCCCAACTGAATAAGGTGACTATTGCTCTATGGTGCGCTGTTCACCTGCTTTTCTTGCATACTGGGTAAAGTGGACACTGCTGAAAGTGAAAACAGGAACCGCTGTTACAGCTGCTTGGGGCAGGAAGAGAAGCACTGCGGTCACTGCTGCAGGATGAGGGCCAATGTTGTGACCTCTTGGGAAAAGAAGGATCATGCTATAAGTAGTAGGGGAAGAGAGAGAAGCAACTGGGGAGGAGGGAGCTAGTTTAGTCTATTGATGAAAAGGGAGCACTGCTCTAACTACTGGGAGAAAGGGTCCAATTGGTATAGGTCACAGCAAAAAGTATGCAGACTCCCAATTTCAAAAAGGCTGTGGTCTTTATTTAGGTCATCAGCAATGCTGATGACCTAAATAAAGACCACAGCCTTTTTGAAATTGGGAGTCTGCATACTTTTTGCTGTGACCTATACCAATTGGATGTTTTATATCTGGACTGGTTATCCGGATGGTCACGGGCATAAGAGCAGGGACTAGTGCTGTCTTCCTCCTTGGACGTGTTTACTGGGAGAATGGGGGTAGAGGGGCAAAGCTTTGACTACTGGACTACTGGGAGAAGGGAGCACTGCTATTATTTCAAAACGGGGAGCACTATTAATACAGGGAGCGGAGATGGTGATACCGATGTTCTTACTATATAGACATGAGGACAATGCAGTGATTACTGTTGGGGGCTCTACTTTGACTGTTTTTATAAAAAACCCTCTGACTATTTGATGAGAGGGAACACTGCTTTGATGGAAGGGAGAGGAGGGAGTTAAAGAATAAATTAATAGAATTTCAACATGAAAAAAAATATTTTCAAAAGTATTAGGCAAACATCTCACTGCATAGTAACAAATCAAATGTATCCAAATGTAAAACATCTGAAATAAGGATCACACAATAGTGCGGAAAGCAGAATTTCTATCAACACTGGATAAGGATCATAAGAGGAATGGGTGATATCAGACACAGATAGAAATGGAGGTTCTCAGCACTGGAGGTACGTGAGATAAAGTAGTGATCTTGGGGATAGGGAGCTGTGTGCTCTTCTTCTTACTCATGCCATAAAAAAACAAAACAAAAAAAAACACTACAATCTGTCTTGATCACTTCTTGGTCCGCAATGGCTGATAACAGCAGTATCACGTGTAGTGTCTTTTCAAGGCTGTATTGCCATGTAGATTTTTTGTTGCTCTTTTTGCTCTGTTGTATTTTAAAAATGACAAGAATAAAATGTTTACAGACAATGTAGCAAAATGCTGCATGTAAATATAGTAACATAGTTCATAAGGTCGAAAAAAGACCAGAGTTTGTCAGGTTCAACCTATATCCCTAATGAGTTCCTACTGAGTTGATCCAGAGAAATGCAAAAAACCCTCATACTTGAGGTAAAAATTAATTCCTAACTCCAAATATGTCAGAATAGATCCCTGGATCAACCTTCTGTCCCTATAGATCTAGAATCCATAACCTTTAATGTTATTATTCTCCAAAAATGCATCCAGACCCTTTTAAATTCTATTACAGAGTTCACCATGACCACCTCCTCTGGCAGAGAATTCCACAGTCTCACTGCTCTTACAGTAAAGAACCCACATCTGTGCTGGTGTAGAAACCTTCTTTCCTCAAGATGTAGAGGATGCCCCCTTGTTATAGATACAGTCCTGGGTATCAATAGATTATGGGAGAGATCTCTGTACGGTCCCCTGATATAGTTATACATAGATATTTGGTCTCCCCTAAGCCTTCTTTTTCTAAACTAAATAACCCCAATTCTGATAATCTTTCTGGGTACTGTAGTCCTCCCATTCCCCGTATTACTCTAGTTGCCCGTCTTTGAACCCTCTCCAGCTCCACTATATCTTTCTTGTACACTGGTGCCCAGTACTGTACACAGTATTCCATGCATGGTCTGACTAGTGATTTGTACAGCGGTAGAATTATTTCCTTGTCGTGGGCATCTATGCCCCTATTGTTTCACCCCATGATTTTATTAGCCTTGGTGGCAGCTGCCCGACACTGGTCACTACAGCTAAATTTACTATTAATTAAGACTCCCAAGTAATTTTCCATGTGAGTCGTCCCAAGTGTTCTCCCATTTAATACATAATCCCAGCCCGGATTTTCCCTCCCCATGTGCATTACCTTACATTTATCAGTGTAGAACTTCATCTGCCACTTCCCAGCCCAAACCTCCAACCTATCCAGACCCAATTGTAACAGTGCACTGTCCTCTATAGTGTTTACCACTTTACAGTTTAGTATAATCTGCAAAGATTGCTACTTTACTATTCAACCCCTCTACAAGGTCATTAATGAATATATTAAATAGAATAGGACCCAAGACTGACCCCTGTGGTACCCCACTAGTAACAGTCCAGTCACCCAATCAGAATAAGCACCATTAATAACCACCCTGTTACTTACCCAGTTGCACACATTTTCCCCCAGTCCAAGCATTCTCCTTTTATGCACCAACCTTTTATGTCGCACCATATCAAATGCTTTGGAAAAATCCATATATACGACATCCAGTGATTGCCCCAGGTCCAATCTGGAGCTCACCTCCTCATAAAAGCAGATCAGGTTAGTTTGACAGGACCGATCCCTCATAAAGCCATGCTGATATAGAGTCATACATTTATTTTTATCAGATATTCCAAAATAGCATTCCTTAGAAAACCCTTAAACAATTAACATACAACGGAATTATTTTTAAATATTGGCATCACATTTGCCATGCGCCAGTCCTGGGGAACAGTCCATGTTACTATAGAGTCCCTGAATATTAAAAATAGGGGTCTGTCTATTACATTACTTAATTCCTTTAGAACATGAGGGTGAATGCCATCTGGACCTGGCGATTTGTCTATTTTGATTTTTTTGTAGGTGGCACAGTACTTCTTCCTGGGTTAGACAGGTGATCTGTACTGCAGAGTTTACCTTATCACACCGCATTTCACTTTCCTCAGTGAATACAGTGGAGAAGAATTTGTTTAATATCGTTGCTTTTTCCTGATTCCCATTTATAATTTCTTCCTCATCATTTTTTAAAGGGTCATCACTTTCATTTTTAACCTTTTTACTAGCTATATAGTTAAAAAACATTTTGGGGTTTGTTTTACTTTCTTTGGTCATGAGTCTTTTGTCTCTATTTTTGCGGCTTTTATCAATTTTTTTTAACCTATTTTACATTTTTCTCTATAGCTTTTTAATGCTTCTTCACTGCCATCCAGTTTTAGTAGTTTAACTGCTTTATTTTTGTCATTTATTGCCCCCTTAACATTTTAATTCATCCATATTGGTTTTCTTTTATTTCTGACCCTTTTATTCCCATAAGGTATATATTTATTACAGTGAGAATTTAAGATATTTTTAAAAGTCACCCATTTTGTGTCATTATTCTTGTTTTTGAGGACATTATCCCAATTTATATTGTTAAGGGCTTCTCTGAGTTGATCAAACTTTGCCTTCTTAAAGTTCATTGTTTTTGTGGCCCCTCAAGAGATTCCCTTATTGAAGAACAAGTTATAATGTATTATATTATGATCACTATTTCCTAGGTGTCCTTCTACTTGCACATTAGTTACTCTGTCAGGTCTGTTGGTTAATATTAAGTCTAGTAGGGCGCCCCCTCTGGTCGGGCCCTGCACCATTTGGGACAGATAATTGTCTTTAGCTATAGTCAAAAACCTCTTTCATGTATGATATTAACAGGTCTCAGTCTCCCAGTTTATATCAGGATAATTAAAGTCCCCCATTATTATCACATCATTCTGATTTGCTGCCTTGTTTATTTGCCTCAGTAATTGATCTTCTGGCTCTTTCATTATGTTTGGTGGCTTATAGCAAATCAGAATTTTTTTTATTTTCATCTCCATATATTTCTACCCATAATGACTCCACATTATCGTTTCCCTCCCATATATCCTCCCACAGTGCGGCCTTAAGACTCGATTTCACATAAACACAAACTCCTCCCCCTTTCCGTTTTGTCTGATCCTTCCTGAATAGACTATAACCCTGTATGTTGACCGTCCAGTCACAGCTATCGTCCACCCAAGTCTCTTTTATACCCACTATGTCATAATTTTGACATCAACCACTCCAGTTCCTCTGTTTTATTGGAAAGACTACTGGCATTAGTCAACATGCAATTTAAAGGTGTATGTTTTTTTTTCCTATGAAGCCTATCCCTATTAACTATTGTAACTCCTCCCTCTGCTCCACCCCCATGTATATTAATAAGTCCCCCCCCCTCTCTATCTACACTATCTTCCCCCTCTATGTTGTAGGCTCCCTCCCTCCCAGTCCCTAGTTTAAACACTCCTCCACCCTTCTAGCCATCTTCTCCCCAAGCACAGCTGCACCCTCCCTATTGAGGTGCAGCCCGTCCCTACAGTAGAGCCGGTATCCAACAGCGAAGTCAGCCCAGTTCTCCATGAATCCAAACCACTCCTTCCTACACCAGCTTCTGAGCCACTTGTTTACCTCCCTAATCTCCCACTGCCTCTCTGGTGTGGCTCATGGTACAGGTAATATTTCAGAAAATATATTACCTTGGAGGTCCTAGCCTTATGCTTGCGGCCTAAGTCCCTGAAATAATTTTTAAGGATACTCCACCTACCTCTTACTTTGCCATTAGTGCCAATATGTACCATGACTGCTTGGTCCTCTCCAGCCCCACCCAGCAACCTGTCAACCTGATCCACGATGTTCCGAACTTGAGCGCCAGGATGACAACACACTGTTCGGCGATCCCGGTCTTTGTGACTGATCGCCCTGTCTGTCGCCCTAATAATTGAGTCCCCCACTAGCAGTACCTGTCTGGCCTGCCCTGCACTCCTCCCTCCCTCCTTACTGGAGCAGACACCCCCCTGGCGGTCAGAAGCAGAGTCCTGCTGCAGTACTGCTAGCTCTGAAATGGCATCCCCCTCCTCTGCCTACCGGGTAAACTTGTTGGGGTGTGCCAGTTCAGGACTAGCCTCCCTGACACTTTTCCTTCTACCCCGTTTTCTAACTGTAACCCAGCTAGCTGCCTGACCGTCCTGCACCTCCGTCTCACTATCCTCCCCCACCTTTACCCAAGAGAGGACTTGCTCAGTGACCAGGAGACTCCTTTCCAAGTTGTCAATGCATCCCAGTGTTGCCAGTTGCTCCTCTAGATCCAGGATCTGGGTTTCCAAATGAGCAACTCACACACATCTCGTACAACACAATGCACCCTCAAACTGCCGTTCAAGGATTGCATACATTGTGCAAAATGCCTTTTCCAACATGGAGGCCATACTAGGTTTGGGGATTGCAAAAAATAACAGTAAAAAAAAAAAAAAAAATCAAATATTTCAATTAAACTCCCTGAATTTAAAGTCCTTTAATTTTAAGTCCCTCTCACTTTTATACTTACACTCACTTGATATACAGACACACAATCACTAGCTTAAACAATTGCTTAGTGTACTTGCTTTTATAGTTACCAGATACCACCTCTTTCTTCCACTGCCTGGAAGTGAATGCAAAAGGGGTAGCCTAAATTATTAACCCAACCGTTTTAAAAAGCATGTATGGTACTCACAGGGATGGTAACTGTTGTATTGAAGGCAAGCTGAGAGTAATAATTTCTTAGTGATGGTGATGATGTCACATGGCAGGGTGGTATAGCTAACCTGATGGCTCCTGTAAGCTTAACAAGTGTTCCTTGGTTCCTTGTGGTGTGAAATGCAGGAATGATAAATCAAGACACTTGGATAATGGGAAAACTATTTCAAATTAGCTGCACATTCTGTGTAGATCCAAGCAAAATACTGTCTTTTAGCACAGAGTAGAATGTTATACGTATTAGGCAGAATAGTAAAAAAATTGTCACTATCGTTTAAGAGTTGTTTTTATTGCAGAGATACTGACTGGAAAGGTCTCTGGTTTGCTTTTTGTGCAGTTCCTAGTATAATGAAATTGCAGACAGGATACAGTCCATGCTTTCTACTGTGTTGGGCCTACACAGAACTTCTGTGACTTGTCAGGCAACACACCACTAACGGACTGTGGGTCACTGAGGAGATTAGTGTATGCAGAGGGGTCCTTGTCCAGATTTAATCTCCTGTGGCTAAATGCCCTCACAGCATGGACTAGAGACAACCTTTTGGGCTAATTTCTCCAAACTCTGTACAATTCCGTGATCACTGCACAAGCAGCCCAGATCTGTCTCAGTTGTTGTGTTACTTGCAACTGGAACAGGACTTGGGGCTAGCTTAACCCCTTAAGGACGCAGGACGTACTCATACGTTCCCTTTTCCGAGTCCTTAAGGACTCAGGACGTTTGAGTACGTCCTGTCAAATCCCGGCCCCCCGCCGCTAGCCGGAGGGGAGCCGGTGCCCGATGCCTGCTGAAATCGTTCAGCAGGCATCGGGGCATATCGCCCAGGGGGGTCATTATGTCCCCCCATGTCGGCGATGGCCGCAGATCGCTGGACAATTCAGTCCAGTGATCTGCGGTAGATTCCGGGTCAATTGGGTCTCCAGTGACCCGGTGACCCGGAATTACAGGCTGTTCGGGGCCGTCTCCGACGGTGGTCAGAATAGCAAATAGCAGTGGTCAGAATAGCAAAAAATGGCTGAGTCCTTAAGGTGAAAAAGGGCTCAGTCCTTAAGGGGTTAAATCAGGCTTAACTTTGAACAGGATACAGGACAGTAAAAAGGCTTGAGCATTTCCCAGGAGGTAAACTCAACTAGGGAATTTCTTTCTCTGTCTCTTCTGACCTTAATTTAACTGGACCTATGAAAAAGACTGTAAACTAGGTGTATGTCTGCCTAACTGAAACAAAGGGAAAAATTGCTCTGATTTGAGTAGTTCCGTTTTCCTTCTCTTCACAATCCGGCCTAGACCGCCACTAAGATTTCTCTCAGCCAAGACTTATCTCCAACAAGATAACTGCCAGGCAAACATTTTAGGCTCCTTTTTCCAGCACAATGCTTACCTCTTGATAAACGCCACATGTGTATTGTCCCACACAGTAATAGCGCCTGCTTTGTGCCCGAATATTGTAGATAGGCCACATCTGTGCCCCCTTATGCAGTAGTTGTAGACCCACTCTGTGCTCCCATATAGTTGGGGGCTCCTACACTGCCCCTATATAGTTATAGGCCCCTATACTGCCTGCTTTTGTGCTCCATTACTCCTCCTATCTGGGAACCTAATGCTATAACCCATAGCAGTAGGTTGCCAGACCAGGGGAGCATTGGAGCACCAAAACTGAAGAGATAGTTACCATCTAAAGCAGCCACAGTAAAGAGAAAGGCCAAAGGGGCATTTTAACATGGACTAATTATCATGAATAGCTGGGTTTACACTGCATTATTGTTTTGCGACCCAGCTATCCATTGACATCCCATCCCATGACACACAGTTGAAGTAGGCCCAAATATAGTCACCAGGGAGGGGAAAGTGAATGATACAGCTGCTGTGCGCCACTGTTTATGTTGACAACCCATTTTTGACGGAATGCCAACGTATAGCTGGGACGCACCACAATAATAGTGTGAACCCAGCCTAACATATTTGTGTAATTACATTTTGGGATTGAACTACAGTTTCTGAACGTCCATAGATAACAGGGCAAGCAGAGAGTTATAATTTCCCATTGTGGTGCAGAGATTGACAGTTTAATTATTTGGATTGAATGGACTTTTCAGTTTAATTTTCATAAACTTCTTCCTGCTCCTGTGCCATAGCCTGCCTGTTACTTGCAGTACTGTAGGGGCAGTGGGGTAGAGGGTAGTGGGGAGGGACACACAGGCAGAGCAGTAGGGAAGGAGGAGCTGCAGCGCCAACGATGTGTGGATGGTCAGGCCAAATTCTTTGTATTCTGCCCCTGCACAGAGGCCTCACTGTACTGCATGGCCTTCTGACAGTAGCAGCAGGGTGTGAAGTATGGGAAGGTGACGTGTAGAGAAATAGCCTGGCCAGGATGCAGACAGGACCGGCTCATGGAGGGGACTGGCCCATCCGGTATTTGCCAGATAGCCAGTCCATCTGTGCTCATACTGGAGTTTGTGTCACAAAAATACCAGCTTTTCAATTGCTGATATAGTGATCATACTGGCTCCAGCATCACAATAGCCGGCTACTGATTTTTTTTTTTTTTTTGTGTACCTCCAGGAGATCTGCTAAGTCCCCCTGGGGTACACATACTCCAGGTTGGGAACCGCTCCTATATATTATATATACAATTTAGATAATTTGCACAGTGTGGGTAAATACTCAAAATCTATTTGCGCAATGTTCTTGACTATTGGCTATGAAGATTGATTCTCTTCTACAGTATATTGATCTGCGTTGAAACACTGCAACACATGACGGATCCTCGAAATTATAAACTATACAATTATCAGAATGATTATTGTTATTCGTCAAATGCCTTAATTTGATCGTTTTAATTCTCATTACTTGTACGAATGACTTTCATTTACAGAATGGTTAATAAACCTACTCTGCCATATTTGGCGTAGGTTTCTAGGTACATTAACACATGCGAATTGCCCAAAGGGACCAGCACTTATTAATGATTTTGTGACTTATTTATTTATATATTTATTTAATTATTAATGGACTTTAATTTGCTATCAAATTGAAAAAAAGAAAGAAAAGAAAATTTCAGAACATTAGAGAAATCTGCAGCTAATTATACCTTGCGATCATGGTAACATGTAAATCTGACATAAAGAAACAATCCAAATGTGTTCATCACCATCATTTCTAACCAAAAATACATTAGGAAAATATGAAATTGGCCATTAGGCTGTATTCATTTATTCTATATGTTTAAAAATGCATGCAAAGTATGGTATGGTTGAGAACTGTCTACACTATAAAGGCCCATTTACAGAGCTGCCCCCTATTACTGCAATAATTATACTAGACTTTCCTTCACGCAGGGCAAAGATTCAGTTTGTCGCACAAGCCCTGTATGTAAATACACTGGCCAAGACAGAGGGATTTAGCAGAGAACACATGGCACATGCACTCCCACCCCCATTTATGATCTTACCTTATAAAATTGAATAGGTGCTCCAAATGACCATGTATGTAGTCTAATCAGAACAGGATCCCATAAGTATATTTTGCTTTGTTACAATGTGATTTGGAGGCACCAAAAAGTTCTACATTTAATCAAGGGTGATCAGCTGGCCATATGCCTTAGAAAGCTATCAGTCACATCCAGCTTGGCCAACAGCTACACAAAGAAAGCTGCTGCCATAATCCTCTGGTGAAGACTTATTTCTCTACAAACAAAGATCAGTTAGTTAAAGTCCACTCTGCCCTGACATTATCTGTGGGGGAAGAGTCATTAGACCCTGCCTACACATTAGATGGCTGTCCGTTTAGCTGGATTCAGCCAATGCATTTGTAGCCTGGAGAGGCAAGCAACCCAATAGTTCTTTGGACCAACCACAGAAAGTGATTTTTATGGGTCAGTTTCCTTCTGTATAGGACACATCCAAGTCCAGCTATTGTAACAAAAACATTCTAATCATCCCATAAGAAATAGATCCTAGAGACAAGAGATTATTTCCAATTGGGTTGTCTTCTGCTGCACTTATAATACCCTGTGAAAGACAGAACATAGTGGGGCTCCTCTGATGGGCCTGTATACAGTGGTCCCTCAACATATGATGGCCCCGACATACGATGGTTTCAACATATGATAGGCTCTGAGAGCACATTTTATGTTGAATACGGCATCGACTTACGATGCATCTGAAAGTCGGGGCCATCCTGGAAAATGGTTCTTCTGCAGCTGTCGCTGGGCTGTTTGATCTGCCCCACTACGCTGTGCTGGCACTCACCTGTCCCCGCTGTTCAGGCCATCAGTTCACTGGTCCTGGCATCCAATCACCGATGCCTACTGCACCCTCGACACTCTGCTGCTCACGCCGCCCCTGCGTCCAATCCCCGCTGTCCTGAGCTGCCCTTGTCACTATGCCCCATCACCATGCAGCCCCTGCGTGCAATAAACCTGCAGCTTCTGCCTCAACATCCAATCATAGCTGCCCTACTCATCCCTTGTACACTAGAGATCCACTTTTTGTGGTTACTTTAACCTTTATTCTTACCATATATTCTTACTTTGGATTACAATTTTGGGGACTCAGGAACCAATTACCAGTTTTCCATTGAGTTATGGACTCAACTTACAATGGTTTCGGGGCCCCAGAAACAATTACCAGTTTTCAATAGAGTTATGGACTCAACATACCATGCTTCAACATACAATGGTCCCCTCCCGGAACCAATTAATATTGTATGTTGAGGGAACACTGTAGTTGTGTCATTAAAAAGATTATATCAAGCTTAAAAGCTCACAATATAGCTATAACTTGCTGATCTGCAGGGCTTTGACTGCTGGGACCTTCCATCCTGGTTATAAGAATGGAGCTCAATAGTCAATAGTGTGAATAAAGTAGCATTGCATATAGTCAGCCACCATTCCATCCAGTGTCTATGGGGCTTCTGAACATAGCCCAGTTCAGTGTGTAGCAATGTTCAGAGGTCTCTAAGCATAGATGCTGCCACTCTGTATATTCAAGGGACAATTGAATCAGCTAGTTATTATTTAATTTTCAATCTTTGGACAAGCACATTATTTCATTATATTTTACTTCCTATTTTAGTTTGAAATCCCTTTGTAAAATGACCCCATGTTAACACTATGGTTTACACAAAGACAAAAACACATTGCAAAGTATTGTACTGTTCACATGGAAATGACCTTGCTATCCTATTCCTGTTTTATCTGTCTCACAATTTCTTTCAATCTGTTAAATGTATCTCCTTTGAGATCAGCCTTTACTGCTATTCTTACAGTATGATGCCATCTCCAAGATTTATATATACCCCGTGTACAATTATATAGCCCATTCCAAATAGAAATATTACCATAAAGTTACATACAAATGTGAAATATATTTCTAATGTCAAATGCAATAATCAATAAGTAGCTGATATTAAGAGCTTTTTGTGTGACTATTGCCAACATTTAATCGTTTGTGTCCCAGACTAATGCAATCATTATTTTCTACTGGCAAAAAGGCTTCCTACAGCTCTATTCTTCAGTCAGCCAGGAGATCGTGCCCTGCCCGAGACAAAAGTACCCACTGGAAATGGATGGAATTAAATAGATGGGGAGAGGGGGGAGGGGATATTTTAACACATTGGCATGAAATGTAAATACATATCGTACATACTTATGAGTTCCCTCGGATCCGGCTAGGATATAATTACCCATGGGATCTGGGCATACAGGAAAAATGCTTTGTAATATGTATAATCATGCAAATGCACCGAATGCAAATTTCATTAACTATTGTTAGTGAAAAAGTGTTAAAAGTTAGTAACAGTAGAAATAATTTGCCTTAGAACTACCTATTCTAATAGAATCACATATAATTGAAAGGAACATGCTGAAAACTGATGCACTTAAGGATGATGAACAGTTGAACTTAATTTTATATAAGTGCGAATTTCCCATGGGCAAAGTACAGAGTGTTACATGTGGTCCTTACTGAAGATGAGAGAATGCCCCGAGATTCGTTTTTGTGAGGTATTGCCAGAATAGTTTTATCTTTTTTCATTTTTTTTTCCAGTTGATTACATTTTTAATTCAGGAGGAGAGAACCCTTCCCATTAAATGTAAGGTGTTAAAGAAGTCATCCAGGAATAGAAAAACAGAGATAATTTCTTTGAAAAATAGCACTAAATTTGTCCTCAGGTTGGGTGCGCTATTACAACTTGACTCCTTTCACTTCAACTGAACTAAGCTGCAATACCACACATAACCTGAGCACAAGTATGGTGCTGTTTTTGGAAGAAATCACAGCAAATAGCATTGCAAAGTGGAATCATTGTTTGACTCCTATTAAAAGGATGGGAGTCCCTGCTTTCTACATAGGTTCTGTGGTGCCCTACATTAGGGCACCATAGAAACTACGTACTAAGCAGGAGGCATATGCTGTATGCCTCCTACTCAGTGAATACAGTAAGGGCCAGTTTGCCACTGCTGTTTACTGTCAAATAGTATGAATCTGCCAAAATGACAGGAGGGCCTGCTCTTTTTGCAAGGTGTTATAAATATACATACCACCCCTCACTCAGGCCTGCATCAGCATCTTCCTGTGCAACCTCTAGTGATCATTTAGTGAAAATCTTGCATTGCATTGCATTGTCTAGTGATCACTAAATGATCACTAGAGGTCATGCTGCAAGTATCTGATCCCAAACGGGTTACAGACAGGAGTTTGGAGTCATAAGTTTATTCACAACTGGTCATGGTGACTGAGAGGCCAGGCACACAGCATATATCTGAGTCTTTAACAAAAGGACAGATGTGGAGTTTAAGGAATCTCCAGTCGTCACCCTTACCCCAGCAAGTATATATAGTTGTGGCTGAATGGGTTGTGACCCTTAGTATGGTCTCTAATTGGCAGTGGATGTCAAGAACAGCAGACCTAGAAGAAAAATTAGCTAAAGTCCCATAGTTATTTTTTAAGAACAGGACCGGATCCTGATTTATGTGAACTTATAGTGAACAGATATCAAGAAAACTCCAATGCTTTGACTTGACAAGCTTAGGGCACACATGCCTAACAAGATTATTGGGCCCTGGATTCTGCCCAGCTTAGGCCATCTCTGTCTAAAAACCTTAGTAGGGGCTAAAATTCACAGATGAAAATTGTTTCCATGAGATGAACTAGAGTCAGAAAAAAATAGCTGATAGAAATAGAGTTATAGGTATTGTCCTCAAGAAAAGTCAAAAGAAGATGACACAATTAGGGGAAAAAATCAAGGGTGGACGGCATTTATGCTGTGAAGCTGCTATATAGAGGTTGGATCTTCACCGATTATGAACTGATGGCATATAGTAGTGTTATGTAATTATGTCTTAGAGGGGTACTCCGCCCCTAGACATCTTATCCCCTAGATATCTTATTTTTAATTTCACTCGGTGCCTGATGACTTGCCATGCGGCAACGGAGGCTCGTGGCGTCATGGCCATGCCCCCTCATGACATCACACCCTCCCTCTCAATGCAAGTCTATGGGAGGGTGTGTGACGGCTGTCACGCCCTTCCCATAAGACTTGCATTGAGAGGGAGAGTGTGACGTCAGGAGCCTCCAGTGATGCAGCCGGCATTCTATACCAATGCTGGGTGCTGCAGGGAGATCACGGGGGGTCCCAGCGGCAAGACCCCCGTGATCAAACATCTTATCCTGTATCTTTTGGATAGGGGATAAGATGTTTAGGGGCGGAGGTACTCTTTTTTAGATGGGGGTGACCCTTTTAGTGTCCAATATTTACCTTTCCATATAGGAAGACTTTTTAAAATGTCTAGTTTGTAACATGATTCTTGAATGAAGTCATCAGAACCCCTTAGGATAAAAGCTGTCAAACTATACCTGCACAGGTCTACTGGTGAGAGGCAATAAGACCCCAGACTCATTATCATGTGAATTGGAATTCTAGTGAAAGCCTTGTATTTATAGAAAAGTGATTCACATCACTCACTGCATTAAAACTTATTTTCAAAAGATGACATTTATATCGTAAAAACATAGAGGAAAACATGCTTCAAAGGACGAAATTCATGACATTTCACATTGGCACCACAGCATGCTCGGAATGAAATGCCACATTTAAGACAGCAAATTACAAAATAACAATAATCTAGAAGGTTTTATTTAACCCCTTCTGTGTTTGTAAAATACTCCATGTAACAGTTATAAAACGTAATTTTTCATAAATACAATATTATTTTGTATTATTTAATCATAGAAACACATTTATTTTTCCACTGTTTTGAGAGCCTTCAGACTTTAACAATGACGCAGGCACCCTTTTGCAGTTTTAATTGTATTTAATGACCAGGCCACTCACTTACCATTTCTCTATATGAGCCAAAGAGAGGTTCCTGCTCTGGCAGACTCAATGTGACCACATATTATAGTCGGCTATTTACTCAATGTGACCACATAATACATATTGTCTGTGTTTTGTTGTTCTGTTGATATGTTTTACATATTTTATTCTTATCATGATTATTGATCTACACTCATTTGTCAAAGGCTACCCGACAATAGACAGGTGGATTCACCCGGAAAGTAAAGTGTTAATGCATGATACCTGACTTTAGTCATCTCTCTAGCATCAATAGTCATGATATAGTCACAGTTCTGAATTTGCAAACCTTAAAGTTGCCACGTCTAGAACCAAATGTACAGTAGATGCAGCCCCCTCTGGAGGTAGTTTTGAGTGTGTGCACCATTGTGTTTTGACTAAGCCCCGGTAATACTCTACATGATATCTGTGCTTTAATATAATATGATGCAAACTCTTGCATAGTTTATTGATGAGTCCACTGCTTTACATAATCAATCAATGTATGGTAATATCTGCCATCTGCTTCATGACATGGAAAAGGTCAAAAGTCTTTTAGGGATGATATATTAAACATAATGAACAATTACTATCCAACTATAGATACAATGTAGCATTACTATCTGTAGGTGAAACAAGGCAACACTCCTGGGGGGAAATAGCAGGACCCCTTCTGGATAGGCTAAAGTATAGGTCACCAATATTAGAGTCCTAGAAACTCCCTCAAATAATTTTATACAGAGCAAATATCAAATAAATGGAATGTCCTATCCAGTTCATCTCTTCTACATATGAGGTCTGGTTGGCTAATAGAGTGACGTCCCAAGCAGAGGAACCCCACCCCCTCCCCGTGGAGAACCCAACAAGAAGTGATGCCTTGTTGAATCTGATCATTTCCAACAACGCAGAGCTGGTTGGTAATGTAACTTTGCGGGAAAACCTTGGTAATAGCGACCACAATAGAGTTACTTTTGACTTAAAATGTAGAAAACAAAGACAGACGGGGAAGGCAAAAACATATAACTTTAAAAAGACAAATTTCCCTGGGCTGAGAGCTGCACTACAGGACATAGACTGGGGGGAGGTGTTCTCAAATAAGCAATAAACAACAAAAAAATAGCCTTCAAAAAATTCAAATCTGATGGGTCAGCTATAACATTTAAACAGTACAAGGAGCTTAATAAAATCTGTAAAAATTTTATAAAAGCAGCAAAAATTCAAAATGAGAGACAGGTGGCCAAAGAAAGCAAAACTAATCCTAAATATTTTTTTAGATATATAAATACAAAAAAACAGAGGACAGAGCATGTAGGACCCCTTAATAATGATAATGGGGAGGTTGTCACAGGCGATTAAGAGAAGGCGGAGCTACTGAATGGGTTCTTTAGTTCTGTATACACTATGGAAAAAGGAGCTGACATTGGCCAGGTCAGTGCTGGTAACACATCATGTAATGTACTGAACTGGCTTGATGTAGAGATGGTACAAGGTAAGTTAAGTGAAGTAAATGTAAGCAAATCTCCAGGGCCGGATGGACTACACCCAAGAGTTCTTAGAGAGGTAAGTTCAGTAATATCTGTACCCTTGTTCATGATATTTAGAGATTCTCTAGTGTCTGGTATTGTGCCAAGGGACTGGCGCAAGGCGAATGTGGTGCCAATCTTCAAAAAGGGCTCTAGGTCTTCGCCAGGCAATTATAGACCGGTAAATCTAACGTGCATTGTGGGTAAATTGTTTGAAGGACTTATAAGGGATTACATACAGGAATACATAGGGGATAATAATATTATAAGTGATAGCCAGCATGGGTTTACTAAGGATAGAAGTTATCAAACCAATCTAATTTGCTTTTATGAAGAGGTGAGTAGAAGCCTTGACAGAGGAATGGCTGTGGATATAGTGTTTCTGGATTTTGCTAAAGCATTTGATAATGTCCCTCACAGACGTCTGACAGGTAAATTAAGGTCTTTGGGCTTGGAAACTTTAGTTGGTAATTGGATTGAACACTGGCTCATGGATCGTTCCCAGAGAGTGGTGGTCAATGATTCGTACTCTGATTGGTCCCCGGTAATTAGTGGTGTACCCCAAGGTTCAGTACTGGGCCCATTGTTGTTTAATTTATTTATCAATGATATAGAGGATGGTATTAACAGCTCTGTTTCTATCTTTGCAGATGACACCAAGCTTTGTAGCACGGTACAGTCTATAGAGGATGTGTATAGGTTACAAGATGACTTGGATAGACTAAGTGTCCGGGCATCCACTTGGCAAATGAGGTTCAATGTGGATAAATGTAAAGTTATGCATCTGGGCACTAATAACCTGCATGCATCGTATGTCTTAGGGGGGATTAAACTGGCAGAGTCCCTGGTAAAGAAGGATCTGGGTGTACTTGTAGATCACAGACTACAGAATAGCATGCAATGTCAGGCTGCTGCTTCCAAAGCCGGCAGGATATTGTCATGTATAAAAAGAGGCATGGACTCAAGGGACAGGGACATAATACTCCCCCTTTATAAAGCATTGGTACGGCCTCACCTGGAATATGCTGTTCAGTTTTGGTCGCCTGTTCATAAAAGGGACACTGCGGATTTGGAAAGGGTGCAGAGATGTGCGGCTAAACTAATATGGGGCATGGAACATCTTAGCTATGAGGAGCGATTAAAGGAGTTACAATTGTTTAGTCTTGAGAAGAGACGTTTAAGGGGGATATGATAAACGTATATAAGTATATAAATGGCCCATACAAAAAATATGGAGAATAACTGTTCCAGGTTAAACCCCCCCAAAGGACGAGGGGGCACTCCCTCTGTCTGGAGAAGAAAAGGTTTAGTCTAAAGGGGCTACACGCCTTCTTTACCGTGAGGACTGTGAATTTATGGAACGGTCTACCTCAGGAACTGGTCACAGCAGGAACAATTAACAGCTTTAAAACATGGTTAGATACGTTCCTGGAACAAAATAACATTAATGCTTATGCAGAATTATAAAACTATATCCCTTTCCCTTATCCCCTTACACCCTTCACTTCAATTCCCTGGTTGGACTTGATGGACGTATGTCTTTTTTCGACCATACTAACTATGTAACTATGTAACTATGTGACATCTCTATTCCTTATGCATATGGACAGGAGGTATCCTGATGGGAAAACCTTTTTGATAATAAAAGTAAGTTTCCCTGTAAAGGAGAATTACATCTATGGTGTCACAAAGAAAGAGAAGGTTACATAATGTTCTTTTTTTTTTATTTTTTATATAAACCACCTCCCTCATGGATTCTACTAGATGCCAATACCACCCTATGTTAAATAGCCACCGATATGGCTATAAACCAGTGTTTCTCAAACTCACTGCTGTCTGAGGCTTTGTTTGGAACCCTCATTTATGTTGTTTTAGAATTGGTGGGTAGAATAGCATAGAATGCAGCGCTATTTTTTTTTCCATCAAAAGATGGACACCATGGTGAAACTGGTTTATTAGATAATGGCGTTCACTGGGCAGCATTGGGGACCATTGTTTGATGGACTGGTACTGTGCCATGGTTTCTGGTCAGGCTGGGAAATAAAAAGTGCTTGTGCCAATGTTATTTTCCTACATTTTTATAGGATGCCCCCAAATGATGGCATTTGATTCACACATAGCACATATGATGCCCTTCTGTTGGCACAAATCACACACCAGGCTTCCTAAATAAAGATATAGATCATAGATCCCCTTTATAAAGAACCCAACCTAGCCATGTATATAGACCTCAAACTAAACCCCCAACCAGACCACCCACATCTCAATCCAGAACCACACTGTAAGCAACCTGGACCAGTCTCCCTTGTATATGAAGACCCCTTTTTATACAGGCCTCCTAAAAATAAAAAATCCCAGATCAGATCCCCAAAATATGACAAACTCCAGATCAGATATCCTCATAACAATTTGATAGGACTGTGTAGGAAGAAGGTAATGATAGTGATGGTGGGACACTTACAGAAGAATCAGTGGCAGCAGCAGGCAGTACAAGCCTAAATCAGAAGGTGAGAACACTGGCATACTTGGAGCCAGAGGCCGCTAACAAGCCAAAATACTATTTATAGATACAGTATTGTCAGTAATGTTTAGAGGTTGGGAAACAATTCATATTGACAATAGGTGTGTTCACAATATACGGGTTTTGAATGCTGTATAGCCACCATAAGCCATTGAGTAGGACCACCCCTTAGTACTACTTGGTAGAAACTACTATTATTTTTTTCAATCCCATTATAAGAACATGATCCTCACTTTTGTCACCCAACCGAGATCCATCTGCTAGGACTGTTTGTCCCATTTGCTGTAGAATGTACAATAAACTCCCTCCACACATCTGCAGGAGGAAATTGCAGACAATGTGCTCTGGGGAAAGGAAGGTCATTTATCACCATGAAGATTTGCCTCTTACTTTGCTTTCCCTCCTGTTATTAAACGGTTTGTTACATCTGACACTACTTGTGGAGCTGCCTGGCTAGAAACGTTGTATTCCCTAAGGACACTTAGAAGGGAATTGGAAAGTATTATAGAGCTTCTACTTTATGCTAAACCCTGGAAGATATGTCCTGAAAAGGCAAAATGAGAAGAAGCTATGAATGGGGTATTTTGATACTAGGCGTTGTCATTGATAAAAATGGTGCAATTTGAGGGGTTGTAAATAGAGCTCAGTAATACGGAATCATGAGCTAAATTCAATGCAGGGAACCATAACCTTCTATCTCATGTGTGCATCATATTGGAAACATTGATTTTTCTCCAGCCACCTGCATCATGGATGACTCGGATTATTATACAGATTGGAACTAAAAGCACCAACTCCACAAAAGAGGCCAATTTAAGAGTGAGAATCAGAAATAAAGTGGTTTTGTCAAAGATCTCAATGGCTTAATAGCCTTTAGTTAGGCGCCCAATATTCTTTAAGCCCTCAGGAGGAGTCCCAAAATCAATTTCCTCCTAAGATCTTGTGATGGTAGAAATGCAAGCTAAGAAATGGTGGCTGAAGGTCTCAGGACAGGAGGAATAAACATGGCAGGTTGTGATAGATTTCATGGTAACTCAAATGGACTGGACATTTAGTGAAATCCTTGAGCTCTATTTTCATTGGCACCATGACGTCTGTTAATAGAAGTAAATGAAAAACCTGGACTGCAGTCACCACCAGATGGCACTTAGAAGTTTAAGACAGTTTTCTAAATAGGGTTTTCCAGGCTAGTATGATAGATGACCTATCTACAGGATCTGCAATCAATCACTAATTGACACGTTGCTGACACTCAGATGTTCAGTGCTTGTGTTATGAAGTTTTCTTTAACACATTGACATTTTTAAGGGAATTGATGTCCAGGGATTTCCCTCTGTGCCCTCTGTGCCTGCAATGAGCGTATTTTCTACTCTTCAGCATACTTCTCCACCCTGCCTCTCTCTTACAGGGGGGGGGGGGGGGGGTAGACATCTGAACCCTGCCATACATAAGGGTATATGGTGGGACTGAGGCTCATATACACATGCACATATAATCTATAGTCAAGGGTATATATTTGTATCAGAAATCCATAGTTCACCTGCTCCTTGTTCCATGCTGCGGTGTTAAAGGGGTACTCAGGCCCCAAGACATCTTATCCCCTATCCAAAGGATAGGGGATAAGATGTCTGATCACTGGGGTCCCGCCGCTGGTGACCCCCGCAATCTAGCATGCAGCACCCACCTGTAAGCATTGCAGGAAGCGCTGGGGACTCTCAGTGTTATGCCTCCCGGGAACAGAGTATCGTGATGTCACGACTCCGCCCCTTGTGACATCATGCCCCCTCCCATAGACTTGCATTGAGGGGCGTGGCATCACACAGGGCGGAGTCGTGACATCACGATACTCCATCTCTGTGGTCAGGAGGCATAACACTGAGAGCCTCCAGCGCTTCATGCAGTGCTTACAGGTGGGTTCTGCATGCCAGATTGCGGAGGGTTCCAAGTTGTGGGACCCCCGCGATCAGACATCTCATCCCCTATCTTTTGGATAGGGGATAAGATGTCTTGGGGCCGGAGTACCCCTTTAAGGAAAACTATTTCTCCCTGCCTCTAACTATGGCAGGTGCCACATATGAACAGGGAATAAGTGAGGTCCTTTGCTTACACACTGCTCCTGTCCCTGCCTATTGTGTAGCTGCCCTAAGTGCTGGATCGACAACCCATGAAGACAGTGCCTTTCTGACTAGGTGCAGGGGCAACCAGTCAAAATTAAAATACTAAAAAAAATACAGTTAAGGGTCAGGAAAACAATCAGGAATACAAAAGGTAAATACAATCTACAACAATACTCAATGGAGACAAACAAGCACAAAGGATTGTCAACAATTTAAGTCAGGAAATCAAGAGGACAAATATACTGTATGCAGAGACAAAAACCAGAGATAATATCCTAAGACAAAGCTGGGGGTCACAAAATACCAGATAGTTAAGATGAATGCAAATGCAGGATAGAATGCTAGCTACTGAAACAATGTCCTTTCACAAGCGAGGTGTATCAGCCCACTACAGGCTTATATAGGCAGCTGAGCAGGTGTGGTCACACAAGGTATCTGATTAGAGAAAGAGACAGAACCCTGGATAAGGCTGGGTTCATACCATGTTTTGTACTTACGGTTCCCGTATACGGCTGGGGGGAGGGGCTTAATAGCGGTGCCCGCACTCAGCCGTATAGGGGAACCATATTTAATGCATGTCTATGAGCTGACCGGAGTGAACCACAGCCTCCGGTCGGCTGCGTTTTCGGCCGTATGCGGTTTCTCGATCGTAGGCAAAAACGTGGTAGACCACGTTTTTGCCTGCGGTCAGGAAAGCGCATACGGCCAAAAACGCAGCCGACCGGAGTCTGCGGTTCACTCCGGTCGGCTCATAGACATGCATTAAATACGGTTCCCCTATACGGCTGAGTGCGGGCCCCGCGATTAAGCCCCACCCCCTCCTCGCAGCCGTATACGGGAACCGTAAGTACAAAACGTGGTGTGAACCCAGCCTAAGTCAGAATGTAACCACAGCAACCCAACTCAGAACACAAACAGAACATGTAAAGAGACACTGTTCTTACAGCAGGGTTACATAGTAACATTGTAAGGTTGAAAAAAGACAAGAGTCCATCAAGTTTAACTTAAAACCCTACTGTGTTGATCCAGAGGAAGACAAAAAACCTCTATGAGGCTGATGCCAATTGCCCCATGAGAGGAAAAATTCCTTCACAACGCTAATATGGCAATCAGAATAAATCCCTGGATGAATGTTCTATCCAAAGAAATCTAGTATCCATAACCTGTAACATTATATTATTCTAGAAAAACATCCAGGCTCACGCTAAACTTGTTTATTGAGTCAGACCTCACAACATCATGTGGCAGAGAGTTCCATAGTCTTACTGCTCTTACAGTAAAGAATCTCTGTCTGTGATGATGGTGAAACCTTCATTTCTCTAGACGTAGAAGATTGTACCTAGATTGTTTCTTAAGGGAACAATACTTTTAGTTAAAAATTTCTACCGTATTTATCGGCGTATAACACGCACTTTTTAGGCTAAAATTTTTAGCCTAAATTCTACCTGCGTGTTATACGCCGATAAGCTGCTGCAGTTCAATTATTTAAAGCGGGCACTTTAAATCAATGAACTGCAGCAGCTTTGCAGGTGCAGAGACCGCCACCGCTGCCGGCTTCTCTGCCCCTGCCTGTCCTGGGGTCTAGAGCCCTGCTTCCGGCCCTTCTCTCCCCCTAGCTATCGGTGCTGCTGCCCGTTCTCTCCCCCTTGCTATCGGTACCGCTGCCCCATTGCCGGCGCCGATAGCCAGGGGGAGAAAATGGGCAGCCGCTGCCCAGTTGCCTCCCCTATCCTTAGTTGTATAATTACCTGTTGCTGGGGTCGGGTCCGCGCTGCTTCAGGCCTCCGGTGTGCGTCCCATGCATCGTTGCTATGCACTGCACGGCACGGCGCAATGACGTCGCTCGACATTACGCCGTGCCGTGCAGTGCATAGCAACAACACAGGAGACGCACACCGGAGGCCTGAAGCAGCTCCCATCCCCGGCAACAGGTAATTATACAACCGGGGATGGGAGAGGCAACGGGGCAGCGGCGCCGGCAATGGGTGCCGCTGCCCCTTCTCTCCCCCTGGCTATCGGCGCCGGCACCGATAGCCAGGGGGAGAGAACGGGCAGCGGCGCAGATAGCCAGCGGGAGAGAAGCAGCAGCAGCAGGGCTCTAGACCCCAGGAAAGGCAGGGGGAGAGAAGCGGGCAGTGACGGCCTCTCTCCCCCTGCCTTTCCTGGGGGTGTATCGGGGTATACGCATGCACACACATGCACCCTCATTTTATCAAGGATATTTGGGTAAAAAACTTTTTTTACCCAAATATCCTTGGTAAAATGAGGGTGCGTGTTATAGGCCGGTGCGTGGTATACCCGATAAATACGGTAATTTATGTAGGTGAAGAATATTATTGGGTTCTTTCTACTTTCTTTTGCAATTTTTGCTTAGTTTTTTTCTTTTTTAAAGAATTTATTCCTTATAATTTTCTGACATTTCCACACTACCTTCTTGTTTTAGTAGTCTGAAAAATGTCCCATTTAGCTTGTGTACTTTTATTACTGAGGACAAGGTCCCAACATATTCAAAATCAAATTTGTAATCCAATTTCTCTCGAGTAAGGGAATACCAAATATGTGTATGTCAAGTGCTCTGTGGGTGCACTAGAGGGCTCAGAAGGGAAGGAGCAACAGTGGGATTTTGGAGAGTGAGTTTTTCTGAAATGGTATTTGGGGGGCATGTCACATTTAAGAAGCCCCTATGGAGCCAGGACAGCAGAAAAAACCCACATGGCCTACTATTTTGGAAACTACACCCCTCAAGGAACGTAACAAAGGGTCCAGTGAGCTTTAACACCCCACAGGTGTTTGACGACTTTTTGTTAAAGTTGGATGTGTAAATAATTTTTTTTCCACTAAAATGCTAGTTTTCCCCCAAATTTTTTATTTTTACAAAGGGAAATAGGAGAAAATTCCCCCAAAAAATGTGTAACCCCATCTCTTCTGAGTTTGGAAATACCCCATATGTGGACGTCAATGCACTGCAGGCGCACTACAATGCTCAGAAGAGAAAGAGTCACATTTAGCTTTTGGAAAGCAAATTTTGCTGAAATGGTTTTTGGGGGGCATGTCACATTTAGCAAGCCCCTATGGTGCCAGAACAGCAAATAATCTCCCACATGGCATACTATTTTGGAAACTACACCCCTCAAGGAACGTAACAAGGGGTACAGTGAGCCTTAACACCCCTCAGGTGTTTCACGACTTTTCGTTAAAGTCGGATATGTAAATGATTTTATTAATTTTTTTCACTATAATGCTGGTTTTTCCCCAAATTTTACATTTTTACAAGGGGTAATAGGTGAAAATGCCCCCCAATATTTGCAACACCATCTCTTCTGAGTATGGAAATATCCCATGTGTGGACATCAAGTGCACTGCGGGTGCACTACAATGCTCAGAAGAGAAGGAGTCCCATTTGGCTTTCGGAAAAAACATGACATACTATTTTGGAAACTACACCCCTAAAGGCACGTAACAAGGGGTACAGTGAGCCTTAACAGCCCACAGGTGTTTGATAAATGTTCATTCAATTGGGATGTGAAAAGGAAAAATTTGATTTTTTACACTAAAATGCTGGGGTTACCCCAAATTCTTCATTTTCACAAGTGGTAACAGAAGAAAATGTCACTGTAAATTTGTAAATATATTTCTTTGGAGTCAGGACATACCTCATATCTGGGCGTAAACATCTCTGCGGGTGCACACCAGGTCTCGGAGGAGCAGGAGCGCAGTCAGGGGCCTTGAGCTTTTACATAGCTGCCTATGGAGCCAGAACAGCAGGACCCCCCTCAAGGAGCATTACATGGGGTAAATTACTAAAATGGGGTACAGTGGGACGTAAAATAATAAAACAGGTTATGTTCCCAGAATGATGACCCAGAGCATAGCCATAACTATATAATATGCCCACCCCAAACCGTATGCTCTGAATCATCATTCTGGGAATGTGATGTGTGTGTGGCCGTCCCTAACCTGTTGCCTCAAATGCGCACCCCACTCAGGTGGAGATAGAGCGCCGCACATTTGAGGCAACATAAAAAAATCTTCGATGATAGTGACTCAGTGACCCATGACCCATTTTTGGAAAAAATACCCCCAGAGGTCTTATCAGTTTTTTTTTAAATGAAATTTTTTTGGGGGGGGCAATTTTGTGGTTTATGGGGTTAAAACTTGGAATGTACTCTGGACTTGGTACATTGGGGTCAAATTATGGGAAATTAAAAGGGAAAATTTAGTAATACATGGAAGTATGATACTCCCTGAAGCAGTTTTTAATGCAGAGTGGTGGTGTCCTTCCGAATCCCCCTCTTGTTACACACTCTGCATTTTTTCTGCGATCGTCCCTTCTTTCCAGTGTGGGGGACCTCACCTGGAAAGTGCTGGCCTGGGACGATCCAGGCACCTATATTTCCAGTTTCTTGGGAAGTCCGGCCTGCTCTTTCCCGGTCAGCAAAGATCAGGACCCTTAGGACTTCTTCTTGGAACTGGAGGAATGTCTCTGTATTGCCAGCGTACTGGGACAGTACAAAAGAGTTGTACATGGCAACCTGTACCAAGTAGACCGCAACTTTTTTGTACCATACCTGTGTTATCCGCATGGCGAAGTATGGCTTGAGGACTTGATCAGAAAGATCAACTCCCCCATATACTGATTGTAGTCCAGAATACAATCAGGCTTGAGGACTGTTGTTGTGGTACCTCGCACAGGGACAGGTGAGCTGCCGTTACCATGAATTGTGGTCAGCATAAGGACATCCTCTTATCCTTATACCTTACCAGCAACAGGATTTCATAGGTAAGGGCACGGGACTCACCCTTGGGCATAGGTGTCTGAACAAAATTTAGAGGGAGGCCTCTCTGATAGTGTTGAGCAGCATAGGCCATATTCGAATTCGTGACATTTCGCGAATATATGGACGAATATGATGATCACTGTGATGTGTACTGTGAAAAAAAACAAAAAAATGAATATTCGAAATTGCGAATATATAGTGCTATATTCGAGAATATTCGTGAATTCGCGAATATGCGATATTCGCGAGCAACACTACTCTCTGATTCTTCCACACGGTCCCACAAGCGGACGTGGATCTGGCGGCAAGGGATGTGAACAGAGGGATGCTGGCATAAAAGTTGTCCACGGACATGTGGTGACTCTTATCCAGCAATGGGTGCACAAGGTCCCAAACGAGTTTCCCGCTAACACCCAGAGTGGGGGGGACATTCTGGGGGTTCAATACGGAATTCCGTCCCTCATATACTCTAAACTTGTAAGTGTACCAGGAGGTACTCTCACAAAGTTTGTAGAGTTTCACGCCTTACCACGCCCGCTTCGAGGGAATATACTGGCAGAAGATGAGTCTCCCCTTAAAACTGATAAGAGACTCATCTACTGAGAGCTCCCTGAGCGGTATGTAGGCCTCCAAAAAATTTGGCCACAAAGTGATCTATGACCGGCCTCACTTTGTAAAGCCGGTCATAGGTGGGATCACTTCGGGGGGGACATGCCAAATTATCAGTGTAATGGAGGCATTTCCGAATGGTCTCGAACCACTTCCGTGTCATGACCATACTGTAAAGCGGGGTATTTACTGTCTGACACAGTTTTTTTTGGGGGGAGGGTGTGTGTGTGGGGGGGGGGGGAGAGTATGTAGTGTGTGCTTGGTGTAACTTTTATATATACTTTTATATATATATATATATATATATATATATATATATATCGGTGTGTGATTATATATCGGTGTGTGATTATAAATCACACCACTTTATGGGGGGGAAAAAACGCTGTGGCCCCCCAAAAAAGGGGGGGGGGGGGACAAATGCAGCTCCCAGAACCCCTAATAGGGCCTGGGTCATGCGGAAAAAACTGCGGTGGACCATTGAGGACCTATTAGGGGGTCGGGGGGGGATTTTGGTTTTTACTTTTTCTTTTTTTCCTCCTACCTTTCCCTCACAGACAAACTCACCCTGACTAATGGACAGTTCTTCAGCCCTGAGGGGCTCAGATCTCAGCTGAGGGAGGGGGGGGGTCCCTGGCTCTGCCTGCTGACAGAACTCAATAAGCTGGCAGAGCTGTGAGAAAAGGGCATTAACCCCTCCCCTGCCGGCCAATAGCAGCGCTCCGGGGGGTGACAAAATCGCCACCTCCCCTTAGATACAGTAGGTGATTGGGGGTGTATTCTACACCCCGATCACCAAGTATCTCAGGGTCATCGGGTCACACATGACCCGTATGACCCAAATTGCTGCAGGCACCGGTGTGAATTCACCGGCGATCTGCAGTGATCGCCGACATGGCGGGGTCTCAGGACCCCCCTGGGCATTTGCATGGGATGCCTGCTGAATGATTTCAGCAGGCATCCCGGACCGGTCCCTGCACGGCACACGGCGGGGACCGGTATTACCACGGGCATACAGGTACGCCCTGGGTCCTTAACTACCAGTAAGCCAGGGCATACCCATACGCCCTGGGTCCTTAATGGGTTAAACATTCCTCCACCCTTCTGGACATCTTCTCCCCCAACACAGCTTAACCCTCCCCTATCATTGAAGTGCAGCCCATCCCTAACATAGAGCCTGTGTCTGACAGTGAAGTCGGTCCAGTTCCCCATGAACCAAAATCCCTCCTTCCCACATCAGTTTCTGAGCCCCTTGCTTAGTTCCCTAATATCCTGCTGTCTCTCTGGTGTGGCACATGATACAGGTAATATTTCAGAAATGATTACCTTGGCGGTCCTTGCCTAGAGCTTGCTGCCTAAATCCCTCAAATTTTGTCACTTTTCTAAGGACACACCACCTTCCTCTTACTTTGTCATTGGTGTCAATGCGCACCATGACTGCTGGGTCTTCACCAGCCCCTTCCAGTAATCTGTCCAATTGATCTGCAATGTGCTGAATTCGAGTGCCAGGAAGACAACACACTTTGACGTTCTCTGTTTTTGTGACAGATTGATCTGTCTGTCCCCCTAATAATCGAGTCCCCTACTACAAGCACCTGTCTGGACTGCCCTGCAGTCCTCCTTCCCTTCTGGAGCGGACACCGCTCTAGCTGTCAGAAGCAGTGTCTTGCTACAGCAGTGCTTTCTCTGAACTGACATCCCCCTCATCTGCCAATGGGGCAAACTTGTTGGGGTTCCAAGGTCAGCCCCCTGCTACAGTAACCCGGCCGGGCAATACGCAGTGAAGGAAGCCCATCCGTTCTCTGTGTTGTGTGGGCAACAAACAGCTGATTACCGGAGGTGCCGGGTGTCAGCACCCTGCCAGTCAGTGATTGATGGCCTGGAAAACCCTTTCAAGAACTAGCCCTATTTTTGTTATCCCCACCTTTATACAGAGCTGGGTTGTATTTTTAATTAAACCTTTTTGGCTTGAATTTAATTGGTTTGAATTGAATTTAAAAACTAACAATAACTTTATTTTAGGGGGAAACATATAAAAACAACAGTTGTACTATTTTTAAGGTATTGTTTATGATTTTGGAAAAGTTGGTGTTTCCACTGGTACCCCAGAGACTCTTTAATGTCTTTTTATTTCAGTTTTTGGAGGATGGCAGGATGTACAAAAAGTAGTGTAATCAACTAGGAAATAATTTTTGCTATAAAATGCATTTTCAATGCAATGGATGCTTTCTTATTTTCTTTGTATTTTTAATTTGTTGGTTAACTTTTTAACTTCACTAAACGACTAGGATAAATCATTGCCCAGTTTATAGTACAGTGTACTATTTTTGTTATGTAGTATATTATGCTTTTCAGGCTTAATAGATGTAGTGTAGTAAAATGGCAGACCTGGGGACAATTGCCATAGCAACTGATAGGTTCCTCATAATAATATCACAAGGGGATGACAATGGCAATACAGAGGTTAGATGCTGCAGTCAGCATTGTCCTGCGGCATCTTAGGGGCTAAATGGCCAAGAATTATGTCCACAATTTTCTCTGTAGTATACAGCAGCTGATAAGTACTGGAAGGCTTAAGATTTTTAAATAGTAATTTACAAATCTGTTTAAGTTGACTAGAGGATACTCTATATCCACTGTGACCCGCTTTTTACCCCTTCTCCATATAGACTAACACCAACACAGCCCAGTTTTATTAAATAGCATAGTAACAAATGTATAAATAAGCAGATAAACATTACCAATAACATTTTAAAGCAGTGCAAACAACCCAAATCACTATGCCAGCAGGAGGGGGACTTAAAGGCATCACAAATCTTCAATCTCCTACTTTACCCTTGGTCGTGCCTCACCTGACCCAAGGGCACCTCGTTAGGAGACCACAGTCCCTTAGGGACAGCCCCCGCAGGGATTTCCACCACCGGCTGGGTACCACCTCAGCCCCACCATACAAATATCTCTGATCCTCCTATTCAACTCTCCTCCTATTCAAGTCCCCCTCCAGCCCCTGCCATTGTGACAAAACAATGAAACCCCCCACCCAGAGTAACCCTACCAAAACCAAAACAAGGGTGGGTGGGCAACACGCTTCCTGCTCTGTGCTGCACTGATGCCCCCCCCCCACACACACACACACACTGGCCCTTTTAACCCCTCCCTCTAAGCCACCCCTCCTAGTTTCTCCCTGAACTTTTTCCTCCCCATGCTCTCATACTGTCCGCTCCTGGGCTTTCTTTCTGTCACCAGTTGATTTGAAAATATTTTTTTTTTCCACCAGAGTACACCTTTAACCTTAATGTTTTTATCACATGATTTTTAGTTACGGCTATGTAGGTGTTATCATCAGCATGTACAATTAGATTAAATACTACACTAACCTAATAGTGAACAACATTTTATTTTTTTATTTTTTATTTAAAATATTTTTGGTAGTGCAGCATCAAGTGCACAAAATGCATTGGTGCCTTCTTACTAAAACACTATGCAAGTTTATACATATTGTATTCTTGCTTTATGAATTTACATTGGAAAAGGAACGAGACCAAGATCCTTGTTTATTTTTATTCGCTGGGTGATTCTGTCTGATGCTTCCCTGCCATCATAAGGCAGGGCATCATCTTCTGCTCCTACATTTTTCTGGTCTGGAGGTAATTCTGCGTATTATCATAATTCACCCACATAAACATCACTTGTATCTTTCTTCTATGGCTTCCTATCACTCGCTCTCCACGTTGTTCTCATTATGCGGCCTTCCCAGCCTGCAATCGTTAATAACCATTTAACTAAATGACTATTAACAACCCTTAATGGATATCGCCATTTAGTCAATAACCCTCTTTATCTATCTCTCTCTCTTGCTTTCAGTGGTGATTCTCGTTTCTTGTAAACCAACAGACATTACTGAAGCACTAGACTCAAAATCTAAGAAATCTATGAAATGTTTGATGAGATGCTAAGTGTTCATCTTAAAGGCTGACTAATGAAATGAATGATACATATAGTAAAATGAAGAAATGCTACTGTACATGTAGCGTATGGAAAAAGCTAATTAAACATTACATCAGGAAGTGGGCATTTGTGACCAGATTGCTTTGCCCAAGCCAGAATTAGACTTAAAAGGATTTTTCCACTTTGAACTATCCCTACGTGATAGATGAGCCCTACTTTGTAGAGATAAGCAAACCTCCTGAAATTTTTTTGGGGGAAGATCTGCTTGAATTTAGTGATGAGCGGCATTGGGCATATTCGAATTTGCGATATTTCATGAATATATAGAGACGAATATTTGTCCTATATTCATGATTTTCGCGTATTTGTTATATTCACATGTTTGCATATTCGAGGAAGAAAACAGTGGGGGTGGGCAACTTTACTATTGGTTGCTAGGGATGTTGTTCATAACCTCTGACAAGTTTATTTGCATCATTCTAATTGGCCCACAAGTGAAAAGAAGGAATATGCAAATATTCACAAATGCGAATATGCGCATATGCGAATATGTGGAAAAAAGTGAATATTTGTAATTTTGAATATATAGCGAATATAGTCACAATATTCACGAATTCATGAATTTGCGATATTCACGATAAAAATTAGAAATGTGAATATTTGCGCCAAACACTTGTTGAATTGTGCATGGAATTCTTTCCAGATTCAATGACTAATTTGAACACATATAGGAGTCCCTACTTCTGTACACTTTGGGAATAAAGAGAGTTCAATTGACGGTGCATACAGCATCAACACTTAAATAGAGTTTTTGGGTGGAGCTTGAAGTCTTGTTGGAGCCTGAAGTAGGAGTAGAGCTAGAGAAGGACGTCGTGGGCTAACCTGGTGCAGTCTCCTACACTGTTGAGGGATGTGGATATTTGACAGTATAATGCCTATAAAATTGGTTGGACACTGCCTAAAATGATCAGGGGAGCAAAATCAAGCCTTACACATTGCATTCTTATTTCTAAAATCTGGAGAGTGCATTTGTAGGTGTTGCCCGGGTTTATAGGTATGCCACTAACTGAGAGGTGAAAGGGCATTTGGACGTAACAAACTATAACGATTTAAACATTGTCCTACAGTCACTGGTTATACTTGTCAGTGCTCTAATAATGTCCATAACTTTAAGTCAATCTTACTTTCACCTAATCTGTTCTTTAATGAAGGTTGCAAAGATCCAGAAAGACTGAGCAAATGGTCTTTAAGGACATGTGACAGCCAGAGGACTGGACGATCAATAGCCCGGATTTTCCTTCTCTTAATTTGCATTAAAGTCACCTTTCCATTGAGCAATTTGGATGTCATCTAAGAAAGCTTAGACAGACAATTACGCTGAGGATGAACATGACAGGGTTATGTCTGATTATAAGTAATGCGGCAGAGGAAGAGGCTAAATAATACAGTAGAGAGGGGACTGAATTCTATTATGGGCTCATCAATAAAATAAAGATGAATAACTTCCAACAGTTGAGCTTCCTTTGTTGAGCATTGCTGAATGTAGTATTAACATATAGATGTTGGCTGTTGGCTATGTTAATAGAAATCTTTTCAACCTTACTTTTTATATTAAGTAATTGACACTATATGACGGTGTGCTTGAACTAAAAATCATGAGCAAGGTAGATCGTTGTAGAAGCTGTGATCATAGGCAGTGGTGGTAAGTTTAACTTGTATGACATTGGTGAGGTGGGTTTTGAATAACAACCTAAGACACATTTAGGGGTGGATGTGGATTTAATGGGGGAATTAGATTTATGCATCATGAGAATGAAAGAACAATATGCATGGAGATTGGGGTGGCACTCTTTAAAGCCATTCTGTAGACATACAAAAGATTTTCTCCTGACAAGAGGTTCAGTATCTGATCTTTAGTTTCAAATCAACTCAGGAGCTCCTCCTTTGTTTAGTATGGCATCCAATAAATAGCAATATTTGATCCATTGGATACTACTTAATATCTCTGTAATTTGGTGCCTTGCAAAGCCACCATGCTGCAGCACTATGGAGTCTAAAGGACACTGTGTGTCATCATAATGATAATACAGTGCCACATGGCACAATATGGCACTATAGAGTCATATGGACACTGTAAGTCATCTTATTGATATCTCAGTGCCATATAGAGGCACCGTGTGGAAGTACTATGGGGTTCTGGGGACACTGTGTGCCATTATGGGTCTCTGTTAACACTGCTCTGCTGTGTGCACAAGGCTTTGGCTAGGTGGCATTTACGTAGTATATGATTAAAAATAGAATTTTCTTTTCTTCAAGCTTCTTAACAGCTCTACAAATTCACTTGCAAAATGTCCATCTGGACTCTACATGGTAAGATGTGTAAAATGTAGCCCAGGTTTGGTGTTATAATGATGCAGGAGCGCCACAAAGAATTACCCTATTGACTTCTATTATGTGACCAGCTGTACAGCTGGAAAAAAAAGAAGCCCCCAGAAGCATCATCTTGTTGTGCTCTCTATTGTAACAAGTTGTTGTTACGTTATGCGCTCCGGCCGCACACGCTCGCCGTGAGCACATGGGCCTGTTACCTGCTGCTGCTGCCAGTGGGGCTGGGACTCACATCGCGGGACGCGCCCGCATGCGAGCCCCAGTCCGTCACTCACCTGGTGCTTCTCCTGCCCCCGCCTCTGCCTCTCTGCTCCGGCGCGCGTGTCCCCGTCCCCTAGGGCGCACTCGCTGGAGCTTTAAGATTTAAAGGGCCAGTGTGCTCATTACTGTAATTCACCTGTGGCTCATTGATAAATTCCTCCACCCTCCTCACTTCCCTGTCAGATCTTTGTTGCTGTTACGCCGAGCGCTCCGGGTCCCCGCTCCTCCCCGGAGCGCTCGCTTCACTCTCCCCGCGGCAGCGCTCCGGTCACGTCCTCTGACCCGGGGCGCTGCGATTCCGCTGCCAGCCGGGATGCGATTCGCGATGCGGGTAGCGCCCGCTCGCGATGCGCACCCCGGCTCCCCTACCTGACTCGCTCTCCGTCTGTTCTGTCCCGGCGCGCGCGGCCCCGCTCCCTAGGGCGCGCGCGCGCCGGGTCTCTGCGATTTAAAGGGCCACTGCGCCGCTGATTGGCGCAGTGGTTCCAATCAGTGTGTTCACCTGTGCACTTCCCTATATCACCTCACTTCCCCTGCACTCCCTTGCCGGATCTTGTTGCCTTAGTGCCAGTGAAAGCGTTCCTTGTGTGTTCCTTGCCTGTGTTTCCAGACCTTCTGCCGTTGCCCCTGACTACGATCCTTGCTGCCTGCCCCGACCTTCTGCTACGTCCGACCTTGCTTCTGCCTACTCCCTTGTACCGCGCCTATCTTCAGCAGCCAGAGAGGTGAGCCGTTGCTAGTGGATACGACCTGGTCACTACCGCCGCAGCAAGACCATCCCGCTTTGCGGCGGGCTCTGGTGAAAACCAGTAGTGGCTTAGAACCGGTCCACTAGCACGGTCCACGCCAATCCCTCTCTGGCACAGAGGATCCACTACCTGCCAGCCGGCATCGTGACAGTAGATCCGGCCATGGATCCCGCTGAAGTTCCTCTGCCAGTTGTCGCTGACCTCACCACGGTGGTCGCCCAGCAGTCACAACAGATAGCGCAACAAGGCCAACAGCTGTCTCAACTGACCGTTATGCTACAACAGTTACTACCACAGCTTCAGCAGTCATCTCCTCCGCCAGCTCCTGCACCTCCTCCGCAGCGAGTGGCCGCTCCTGGGATACGCTTATCCTTGCCGGATAAATTTGATGGGGACTCTAAGTTTTGCCGTGGCTTTCTTTCCCAATGTTCCCTGCATCTGGAGATGATGTCGGACCTGTTTCCCACTGAAAGGTCTAAGGTGGCTTTCGTAGTCAGCCTTCTGTCCGGAAAAGCCCTGTCATGGGCCACACCGCTCTGGGACCGCAATGACCCCGTCACTGCCTCTGTACACTCCTTCTTATCGGAAATCCGAAGTGTCTTTGAGGAACCTGCCCGAGCCTCTTCTGCTGAGACTGCCCTGTTGAACCTGGTCCAGGGTAATTCTTCCGTTGGCGAGTATGCCGTACAATTCCGTACTCTTGCTTCAGAATTGTCCTGGAATAATGAGGCCCTCTGCGCGACCTTCAAAAAAGGCCTATCCAGCAACATTAAAGATGTTCTGGCCGCACGAGAAATTCCTGCTAATCTACATGAACTTATTCACCTAGCCACTCGCATTGACATGCGTTTTTCCGAAAGGCGTCAGGAACTCCGCCAAGATATGGACTCTGTTCGCACGAGGCGTTTCTTCTCCTCGGCTCCTCTCTCCTCTGGTCCCCTGCAATCTGTTCCTGTGCCTCCCGCCGTGGAGGCTATGCAGGTCGACCGGTCTCGCCTGACACCTCAAGAGAGGACACGACGCCGTATGGAGAACCTCTGCCTGTACTGTGCTAGTACCGAACACTTCCTGAGAGATTGTCCTATCCGTCCTCCCCGCCTGGAAAGACGTACGCTGACTCCGCACAAAGATGAGACAGTCCTTGATGTCTACTCTGCTTCTCCACGTCTTACTGTGCCTGTGCGGATGTCTGCCTCTGCCTTCTCCTTCTCTACAGTGGCCTTCTTGGACTCTGGATCTGCAGGAAATTTTATTTTGGCCTCTCTCGTCAACAGGTTCAACATCCCGGTGACCAGTCTCGCCAGACCCCTCTACATCAATTGTGTAAATAATGAAAGATTGGACTGTACCATACGTTTCCGCACGGAGCCCCTTCTTATGAGCATCGGATCTCATCATGAGAGGATTGAACTTTTGGTCCTCCCCAATTGCACCTCGGAAATTCTCCTTGGACTTCCCTGGCTTCAACTTCATTCCCCTACCCTGGATTGGTCCACTGGGGAGATCAAGAGTTGGGGGTCTTCTTGTTCCAAGAACTGTCTAAAACCGGTTCCCAGTAACCCTTGCCGTAACTCTGTGCTTCCTCCAGTAACCGGTCTCCCTAAGGCCTATATGGACTTCGCGGATGTTTTCTGCAAAAAACAAGCTGAGACTCTACCTCCTCACAGGCCTTATGATTGCCCTATCGACCTCCTCCCGGGCACTACTCCACCCCGGGGCAGAATTTATCCTCTCTCTGCCCCAGAGACTCTTGCCATGTCCGAATACGTCCAGGAGAATCTAAAAAAGGGCTTTATCCGTAAATCCTCCTCTCCTGCCGGAGCCGGATTTTTCTTTGTGTCCAAAAAAGATGGCTCCCTACGTCCATGCATTGACTACCGCGGTCTTAATAAAATCACGGTTAAGAACCGCTACCCCTTACCCCTCATCTCTGAACTCTTTGATCGCCTCCAAGGTGCCCACATCTTCACTAAATTGGACTTAAGAGGCGCCTATAACCTCATCCGCATCAGAGAGGGGGACGAGTGGAAAACGGCATTTAACACCAGAGATGGACACTTTGAGTATCTGGTCATGCCCTTTGGACTGTGCAACGCCCCTGCCGTCTTCCAAGACTTTGTCAATGAAATTTTTCGTGATCTGTTATACTCCTGTGTTGTTGTATATCTGGACGATATCCTAATTTTTTCTGCCAATCTAGAAGAACACCGCCAGCATGTCCGTATGGTTCTTCAGAGACTTCGTGACAACCAACTCTATGCCAAAATTGAGAAATGTCTGTTTGAATGCCAATCTCTTCCTTTTCTAGGATATTTGGTCTCTGGCCAGGGACTACAGATGGATCCAGACAAACTCTCTGCCGTCTTAGATTGGCAACGCCCCTCCGGACTCCGTGCTATCCAACGCTTTTTGGGGTTCGCCAATTATTACAGGCAATTTATTCCACATTTTTCTACCATTGTGGCTCCTATCGTGGCTTTAACCAAAAAAAATGCTGATCCCAAGTCCTGGCCCCCTCAAGCAGAAGACGCCTTTAAACGACTCAAGTCTGCCTTTTCTTCGGCTCCCGTCCTCTCCAGACCTGACCCTTCCAAACCCTTCCTATTGGAGGTTGATGCCTCCTCAGTGGGAGCTGGAGCTGTTCTTCTACAAAAAAATTCTTCCGGGCATGCTGTCACTTGTGGTTTTTTCTCTAGGACCTTCTCTCCAGCGGAGAGGAACTACTCCATCGGGGATCGAGAGCTTCTAGCCATTAAATTAGCACTTGAGGAATGGAGGCATCTGCTGGAGGGATCAAGTTCTCCTGTTATTATCTACACCGACCACAAGAACCTCTCCTACCTCCAGTCTGCCCAACGGCTGAATCCTCGCCAGGCCCGGTGGTCTCTGTTCTTTGCCCGATTTAATTTTGAGATTCACTTTCGTCCTGCCGATAAGAACATTAGGGCCGATGCTCTCTCTCGTTCCTCGGATGCCTCAGAAGTTGAACTCTCTCCGCAACACATCATTCCACCTGACTGCCTGATCTCCACTTCTCCTGCCTCCATCAGGCAGACTCCTCCAGGAAAGACCTTTGTTTCTCCTCGCCAACGCCTCGGAATCCTCAAATGGGGTCACTCCTCCCATCTCGCAGGTCATGCGGGTATCAAGAAATCTGTGCAACTCATCTCCCGCTTCTATTGGTGGCCGACTCTGGAGACGGATGTTGTGGACTTTGTGCGAGCCTGCACTATCTGTGCCCGGGATAAGACTCCTCGCCAGAAGCCCGCTGGTTTTCTTCATCCTCTGCCTGTCCCCGAACAGCCTTGGTCTCTGATTGGTATGGATTTTATTACTGATTTACCCCCTTCCCGTGGCAACACTGTTATTTGGGTGGTCGTTGATCGATTCTCCAAAATGGCACATTTCATCCCTCTTCCTGGTCTTCCTTCTGCGCCTCAGTTGGCTAAACAATTTTTTGTACACATTTTTCGTCTTCACGGGTTGCCTACGCAGATTGTCTCGGATAGAGGCGTCCAATTCGTGTCTAAATTCTGGAGGGCTCTCTGTAAACAACTCAAGATTAAATTAAATTTTTCTTCTGCATATCATCCCCAGTCCAATGGACAAGTAGAAAGGATTAACCAGATCTTGGGTGATTATTTGCGACATTTTGTTTCCTCCCGCCAGGATGACTGGGCAGATCTCCTCCCATGGGCCGAATTCTCGTATAACTTCAGGGTCTCTGAGTCTTCCTCCAAATCCCCATTTTTCGTGGTGTACGGCCGTCACCCTCTTCCCCCCCTCCCTACTCCCTTGCCCTCTGGTCTGCCCGCTGTGGATGAAATTTCTCGTGACCTTTCCATCATATGGAGAGAGACCCAAAATTCTCTCTTACAGGCTTCATCACGCATGAAGAAGTTCGCGGATAAGAAAAGAAGAGCTCCCCCCGTTTTTTCCCCTGGAGACAAGGTATGGCTCTCCGCTAAATATGTCCGCTTCCGTGTCCCTAGCTACAAGTTGGGACCACGCTATCTTGGTCCTTTCAAAATTTTGTGTCAAATTAATCCTGTCTCTTATAAACTTCTTCTTCCTCCCTCTCTTCGTATCCCTAATGCCTTTCACGTCTCTCTTCTCAAACCACTCATCCTCAACCGTTTTTCTCCCAAATCTGTTCCTCCCACTCCTGTTTCCGGCTCCTCGGACATCTTCTCGGTCAAAGAAATTTTAGCTGCCAAAAAGGTCAGAGGAAAAAAATTTTTTTTAGTGGACTGGGAGGGTTGTGGTCCTGAAGAGAGATCCTGGGAACCTGAGGACAACATCCTAGACAAAAGTCTGCTCCTCAGGTTCTCAGGCTCTAAGAAGAGGGGGAGACCCAAGGGGGGGGGTACTGTTACGCCGAGCGCTCCGGGTCCCCGCTCCTCCCCGGAGCGCTCGCTTCACTCTCCCCGCGGCAGCGCTCCGGTCACGTCCTCTGACCCGGGGCGCTGCGATTCCGCTGCCAGCCGGGATGCGATTCGCGATGCGGGTAGCGCCCGCTCGCGATGCGCACCCCGGCTCCCCTACCTGACTCGCTCTCCGTCTGTTCTGTCCCGGCGCGCGCGGCCCCGCTCCCTAGGGCGCGCGCGCGCCGGGTCTCTGCGATTTAAAGGGCCACTGCGCCGCTGATTGGCGCAGTGGTTCCAATCAGTGTGTTCACCTGTGCACTTCCCTATATCACCTCACTTCCCCTGCACTCCCTTGCCGGATCTTGTTGCCTTAGTGCCAGTGAAAGCGTTCCTTGTGTGTTCCTTGCCTGTGTTTCCAGACCTTCTGCCGTTGCCCCTGACTACGATCCTTGCTGCCTGCCCCGACCTTCTGCTACGTCCGACCTTGCTTCTGCCTACTCCCTTGTACCGCGCCTATCTTCAGCAGCCAGAGAGGTGAGCCGTTGCTAGTGGATACGACCTGGTCACTACCGCCGCAGCAAGACCATCCCGCTTTGCGGCGGGCTCTGGTGAAAACCAGTAGTGGCTTAGAACCGGTCCACTAGCACGGTCCACGCCAATCCCTCTCTGGCACAGAGGATCCACTACCTGCCAGCCGGCATCGTGACAGTTGCCTTGTGCCTGAGAGAAAGCATTCCTGAGTATTGTTTTGCAGTGTATCTGATCCTTTGCTCTGTGACTTGACCGTGCTCCTCTGCCGACTGCCTATTGACCTCCTGCTACGTCCTGACTATGCTACTGTGCTGCCTGCCTTGACCTTCTGCTATCCTGCTACAAGCTGCCTTATCCCTCCTGTGCCTTACATCTCCTCAGCCGCCTGTGTGGTCAAGCCGTGCCAGGGGTAGCGACCTGGGTGCCGCCTGCCGCAGCAAATCCATCCCACTTTGCAGCGGGCTCTGGGGAAAACCAGCAAAACCTTAGACTCCGCTCCCTGGTACGGTCTGAGTCATCAGCCACATATATCCAGCGGATCCACATCCACCGGAGTTCCTGTCTTCTTAAACGTGAGTGTTACAGTTGTGTTGTCCTCCTGGTCAATAAACCTAAAAAGGCAATAATAAATAAATGAATAAATAAATAAAAATAATAGATTTTTACCTATATCCTTGTGGAACAGATAATGAAAATAAGAAGGACTAATTTCAATTTAAGTTCTTTACAACAGTCAGGGGCTTGGAATACGCTTAGAGAAACTGGCAATAAGCCTTGTAAAGAAAAGAACAACATGCATTCTGACTGTCTGTTTGGTTTGTAAATGTATTAAAATAATATACTGATTATTCTTACCATTGACCCAGATTTGACTAAAACCAAAACTGTCTGATTTAGTTTCAGACAGATTGGTAAATCTTGGCCAATGTGTTTGAGTGGTTCATAGTGAATTACAATGTTTATTTCTTTTTTGATTGTGCAAATAATCACAATAGAAACATTCATCAGAATTAACTTCTTCATTTACCACCTGAAAATACATTGGAGTCAATTGGGCAAAATAGAGAATAAGCTGCCCATATACACTGGGTTTGCTCTGTGTGTGTGTTGGAGGGGTTCTCTTGCCTCTATAGGGCTGCTTTAAACTATAAAGTTCTTCCGTTTTAAAGAGCTGTTATAATGTTCCATTATGAAAACCCTTAAAAATGGCCGTTACAAAATCCCATATGGCCGTTACAAAATCCCATTAAAATCTATGCGATTTTTACATTATCCGTTTTAACCTGTCATAGACCGTTATTAATAACGGACGTTGTTTGTGATGGAAGAAAAATGGTACATCCACTATTTGCCTGCCGTCACAAAATAACGTCCGTTATTAATAACGGGCTATGACGGGTTAAAACGGATAATGTAAAATTCCCACAAACTTTAATGTGATTTTGTAACGGCTCTTTAATGGTCGTTTTCAAGGGTTTTCATAACGGAACATTATAACGGCTCTTTAAAACGGAAGAACTTTATAGTGTGAAAGCAGCCTTACTTTTAACTTTTTTATCCTCTTCTGGACAACTTAGTATAGAGATCACTTTAGGCCCTGGCATGCCCAGAGATCCCTTGTCAGTAGATAGATAGCCTGATAGATAGATACATTGATAAATACATTTGGCTTTTAACTAGAGTTTGTCTTTATTTTCAATTCAATGTAAACATTTATTTATTTTTAATGAATCACATCCTTTTCCGTAGGATTTAAACTAATGCCAAAATATATACAGCTTAGGCAGAACCACTTCAGCCAGGAAATGCCATCAAAACTGCCCCAACTGATTTTGCCCCCACTTGAGAGACATTGCTACAAAAATAGGTTTCCAATGCAGAATATATAGACTCTGTTCACAGAGAGCTGGGGGAGAGAGGAACTGAATTGCATTGGCCGTGCATTTTAAATAACTGTTGGGCGAACATTAGTTTTGCCAACAGGCATTTATTCCAACTTGCCTATATACATGAAGGTTTGGCACAGCCTAACATTTATGTGTTTTCTATGAAGAGGGGAGGGGAAAGTTGCAGCCAGACAGCTCTGGAGCTAATTTATTCCTTCCAGAACAAAAGGGTCTGATTTTGTAAAACTCTGTCTCTCCACTGATATCATCAGAGATTCAGGAAGCCGCCATATACCTTAGAAAATTATCTGAACCTGCAAACGGTGGCAGTGTATATGTGTATGGGGCAGTGTATGTGTGTATGTGGGGGCAGTGTATCATACACAGCCCCCATATACACACATACACATCCCCATACACATATACACTGCCCCATACACATATACACTGCCCCATACACAAATACACTGCCCCATATACAAATACACTGCCCCATACACATACACTGCCCCTATATACACACACACATACACAGTGTATGTATATGGGGCAGTGCATATGGTATGGAGATTTGTGTGTGTGTGGGGGGGGGGGGGGGCTGTGTATATGTGTGTGTGTGGGTGGGTGGGAGGCTGTGCATGTGTCTATGGGGGGCTGTGTATGTGTGTATTGGGGCCTGTGTATATGTGGGGGTGGCTGTGTATGTGTGTATGGGGGGCTTTGTATGTGTGTATGGGGGGGCTGTGTATATGTGGGGGGCTTTGCATGTGTGTATGTGTGTGGGGGGGCTGTGTATGTGTGTATGGGGGCTGTGTATGTGTATGGGGGGCGGTGTATGTGTGTATGGGGGCTGTGTATGTGTGTATGTGGGGCTATGTGTGGGGGGCTGTGTATGTGTGTATGGGCTGTGTCTGTGTCTGCATGTGTATGAGGCAGTGTATGTGTTATGGGGCTGTGTATGTGTGTATATGGGGGCTGTCTATGTGTGTATAGGGGTTGTGTGTGTGGGGGGGCTGTGTATGTGTGTATATGGGGGCTGTGTGTGTATAGGGTTTGCGTGTGGGGGGGGGCTGTGTATGTGTGTATATGGGGGCTGTGTGTGTGTATAGGGGTTGCGTGTGTGAGGGGGCTGTGTATGTGTGCATATGGGGTCTGTGTGTGTATAGGGATTGTGTGTGTGGGGGCTGTGCATGTGTGTATATGGGGGCTGTGTGTGGGGGGCTGTGTATGTGTGTAGGGGCTGCGTATGTGGTTGTGGGGGGCTGTGTATGTGTGTATGGGGGGGTTTGTATGTAGGGTTGCCACCCAGCCGGTATTTTTTATTTGCCACCAGTAATTTTATATGAAAAATACCAGAATAAAATTAGCCCTGGCCTGGATGCAGCCGTAGCTGCCGGCGCTCACTGTACTAAGTGGCTGCTGCCCCAGATGCTGAACAGGCAGCACCGCGGCCACTTTAAATCAGTGAGCTGCGGCAGTGAAAAGTGACATCCTCTTGCTCCGAGGAGCCATGCAGGAGGACATCACTCGTCACTGTCTGTGCTGCCCTATCTGAAAGCCCACCGGCGCCAACAGACTGCCTGCAAGAGAAGCTGCTTGCAGTGAGGTGCAGGCAGCTCTCTAGACAGCCAGCGGGGAAATAAAGCAGGGGGCCAAATTAAAATGCATAGTATGGTGGGGTGAAGTGGGTGGGGTAAGGTGTTGTTGGAGTTAATCAATTAAATCAAACAATTTAAATAGCACAGGGGGATCAAGGGGGTTAAATTTGAACCCATCTGACCCCTCCGTGCCATTTTAATTGACCTGAATCAGGAAGGTGTCAATTAAAATGGCACAGGAGGATCAGGAGGGGACTGAAATTATCCCTCTAGGATCCTCCTGTGCTATTATTTTCTATCCCACCCTCGGATTCCTCTGTGTCATTTCAATCCTCCCCCTCTAATCTCCCTTGTGCCATTTTAATCCACCCTTCTGACCCCCCTGTACCATTTCAATCCCCCCATCTGATCCACCCTGTGTCATTTCAATCCTCTCTCCAATCCCCCTGTGCCATTTCAACCCCCCCCCCCGTGCCATTTCAACTGCCCCCCCCCCTCTGTGCCATTTCAATTTCCCCCCTCTGATCCCCCATGTGCCATTTTAATCCCCTTCCAATTCCTCTGTGCCATTACGTGACGTGTATGGGCATGGCATTTTTTGGAAAAAAGGTGGCAACACTATGTGTGCATAAGGGCAGTGTATTGGGGCTGAGTATGTGTGTGTATATGGGGGCTGTGTATATGGGTGTGTGTGGGGGGGATGTGTATAGGGGCTGTGCGCACATGTGTGGGGGCTGTATCTGTGTATGGGGGCACAATGTTAGGCAATATTGATGTGCAGTTTATGTAGAGGTGGGGATGGTGCTTTAGAAAGGAGCCTAAAATGTGTGTTCATCAGATTCTGCAGAGACAAGTCCGAGCTGGGAGAACTCTTCATGGAGGTCCCGGCCAGAGGGAGAAGGAAAGAAAACTTGAACAACTCCGATCAGAGAAGACGTTGCCTGTGAGTCCTGTCATTGTAATCACCTGTATTTTCAGCAGACACTTCCTGGATTCTACCTCTGTATGGTCAGTGGGGGAGATTTATCAGAACCTGTAGAGAGGAAAAGTGATGCAGTTGCCCATAGCAACAATCAGATTGCTTCTATTTATTTTTCAAAAGCTTTCTTAAAAATTAAAGAAGCCATCTGATTGGTTGCTATGGACAACTTCTCCACTTTACCTTTCACAGCTTTTCATAAATCTCCCCCAGTATGTGGGAATATTCACAAATTTTTAGGGCAGTTTTACAGTAACCAGAATAGTATATATTTGATTATAGCAGAGTGCGGAACTGTTAAATACTTTGCAGCACAGTGTTTTACTGCACTGCCCTCTGTTGTAATCTAATTAAAATACTTAATTAGAAAAATTAATTGGGGGGTGGGGGGATTCCCTGGGGGCAGACTCAGGGACAGGCTGCTAGGGGGAAGGGGGCCCAGGCCTTAACCTGTGTAAGGGGCCCTGAAATCTCTGATGGCAGCCCTGTGTATGGGTACCTTTAAAGAAAGAGAGCTACCGTATTTTTCGCCGTATAAGACGCACTTTTTCTTCCCCAAAACTGGGGAAGAAAAGTTGGTGCGTCTTATGCGGCGAATACACACCTATCGGGTCGATGACCCGCGGCTAATACAGGACATCACCGATCGCGTGATGCCCTGTATTAACCCTTCAGACACGGCGATCAAAGCTGACCGCCGCGCCTGAAGCGAAAGTGACATTAACCCGGCTGCTTAGTCGGGCTGGTCGGGACCGCCACTGTGAAATCACGGCGTCCCGAACAGCTTACAGGACACCAGGGGGGGGGGGGGGGGTTGGGGGAACCTTACCTGCCTCCTCAGTGTCTGCTCCGTGCTGGGATCCCCTGCATGGTGGCGCTCTCCTTCGACGTCATCACGTCATCGTGCACGCCGTCCCGTCATCCAATAGGAGTGGCGTGCGTAGCGACGTGATGACCGCGACGTGATGACGGCGACGGAGAGCGAGGATCCAGGGGAAGAAGACGTCCGGAGCGTCGGGGACACCCCTGGGACGTGGCGACAGCGATGGAGTGACATCCAGGTCAGCGGTGACGGGTCCGGAGCAGCGGGGACACGTGAGTATTAACCTCCTATCCAGTGGTCTTCAACCTGCGGACCTCCAGATGTTGCAAAACTACAACTCCCAGCATGCCCAGACTGTCTGGGCATGCTGGGAGTTGTAGTTTTGCAACATCTGGAGGTCCGCAGGTTGAAGATCACTGTTGGGTGCAGAATCTTTTTTTTTCTAGATTTTGCTCCTTTAAAATTGGGTGCGTTTTATATGCTGGTGCGTCCTATAGGGCGAAAAATACGGTAAGTCCTAGTTCTCAGGAAGTACTATTAGTGACCGAAGGGATGAGCAGTTTGCCCAAGGGCCCTTCTGTCCTTGGGTGGCAAAACTGAGCACCATAAATTACAACCTTATTTGCTATGTGTTCCACCCTTTTATGTATGCCAGTGTCAATCTTAATATTCTGTGGACATTTTTAGACATGGCGGCCTATGTGTTCTGAATGCATTAAAAAGAAAACTATTTAATGAGAGACACAAGAGACCACAAAAACAAGTGAAGCAAAGTATCTTTGCCGTTGACTATTTTACAGAACGTAGATTAAAAAGCCGAGTTCCATAGGGAAATGTTTATGAAAGCAATCTGCAAATGAGCAAATGTATTAATTAGCAACTTTTTTCGCATAAATCCATATTTTTCATTGTTAGTAAACCGGGCCCGGAGTTATAAAAATATTAATTACTCCTGTTTTCATCGCAGTCAGAAGTGAAACCATCATCAGACACAAATCTGTTATTTATTCAGGAAAACAAATTAAATCAGCATATAATCTGCGCTTTAGGTATTTAAAGTTTTTAGTGCATAAATTCTCCAGCTGTTCTGCACGCTGCCTTTATCTGATGTTTTTTCTAATGTATTTAAAATCCTAATAAATTTCTGTGTATTTTTATTAAGCAAATAATTCTGCAGGAAATGATTTCTATTTCAGCTGAAATGTTGGGTTAATGAAAAATCCTTAATATGGAAAATGTAAGCAAAAGCATACAAGCGAGTGGCCTATCCAGACGTAAAGTTGGACTGTGGAAAAGGCCTAAAAATATAGTTTAGCTATAGATTAGACCCTTAGCTTGAAGAGCCGAACTGTGTACAATGGCACATGTAGAGTCTTTGCTTCCATCTTAGGAATCTATAGGGGCTCTGTGTGTTGCCATAAAATGTCTCATTGTTTTGTCTACCCACCCTTTTCTTGACCCTCAGGCCAATTTGCAACCCCTTTCTTGCTAACAATGCAGATGTACTGGACAAATCATCCAATTGCAATGGTCAACTAGGACCCCCATAGCAGCTGTATTGCCTGCCTCTATGATATGTATGCTGCTACATCGTTGAGGCACTGTATTGTTTTATGAAAGCATTAGTCCTGCTAAAGAATATCATTGTAATGTGACATTGGAGGGAGCATGCCACATTTTTCTTGTTTAAATGCCTAACTATAGTGGTTGCAGAGCTGGCAGTTCCACCTCGGACCTGGTATTTGTTGGCATTATATAAAATATTCATTTATCTATATCTCCAAGAAATTATACAGCAGTTTACAGTTTTGAGAGTAAAAAATAAGGACAAAAAATTGACATTACAATAATACATACGGGCCCTCATTTACTATTGCAAATCCGACATGTTTTGTCGGGTTGTGCACCAGATTCTGTCGCATAGCACCAGAAATTCTTTCTATTCCAGATTGTGTGCCAGAATTTGAGCCAGAATTGAAAAAACCCAGACTAACTCTCCATTTTGCTAAGAAATCCGGAAAAAGGGGCATGGCAACTGGGGAAAGGGGGCGTGGTCTCCGAAAAGGGGCATTTTCCCGACATTTTCACAAAAACCCAACATATTTACTAAGGTTTCCACATAAAGGGCCTCATTTACTAAGAGTTTACTAGTGGGAAAAGTTGTTTCAGACATGCAGGATTCCTCTCTATTTACTATTGGGAAAAGTCAGGAACATTTTCTGACCAGCTTTTTCTAGGTCGATATTTCCAGCCATTTACCCACAGGATTTTCTGTGAATTCCATAGTAAATCGGTCGGGTTGTGAAACCACGCCCCTTTTTGACCAGCCACGCCCCTTTTTCGGGTTTGTCGGATTTTTCAGGCTCACAATGTCGCACACTGGCACAGACATGTCTCAGACATGTTTCAGACAAAATAACCAGACAAAAACTGGTTGGTTTCAGCTTAGTAAATGAGGCCCAAAATGTGGTGGATTTGTGGTGGACATGTTTCAGACAAAATAACCAGACAAAAACTGGTTGGTTTCAGCTTAGTAAATGAGGCCCAAAATGTGGTGGATTTGAGCTGAGGAAAACAAGACAGATCAGAGCATGTGTAAAAAAAAAAAAGCAGAATGTAGGGAAAGGGGAAAATGTAGGGAAACCTTAGTAAATACTGTGGAAAATAAATAGTAGGGAATTAAAACCCACAAAGAAACCTACACTCCACTCTTAGTAAATAAGGGCCACTGATTATTCAAGAGGCGTGAGGGCCCTGCTTGTCAGAGCTTACTGTCTTAAAGGTATGGGGCTGAGACCAAAGTTAGCAAAGGCTTTGTATACTCAATGGTCCAGCCATGTTTTATAAATAAAGTGGATTATATAAAGGTGAGTGAACTGGTAACCAGCTAATCTGCGTGTTTAAAGTGCAAAGCGCTCAGGGGCAGTGCTGAATGATCGTAGGGTTGGTCAATTACAAAAAAGATATAGGACTGCTTGAGTCTTTAAGGTACATTTAAATCTCTGGCATTCGGTAAAAGTCTGAGGGAAAGAACTGGTGAGAGGTTCGGATTATAGAAGATGGAAGTTTTAGATCATTAGCAAGAGCGGAGAGCACATGTAGGATGGTAGACAGAATGAGGAGGAGATGTGGGGAGGTGCAGCACTGGGGAGAGCTTTGTGGGTAAGAGTGAGGATTTTATACTGTATATTGGGCTGAATGGATACAGTGTAGTGACTGGCACAGTGGGGAGGCATCGATGTAATGGCTGGCGAGGAAGATGAGTCTGGCTGCAGCATTTAGGATGGACTAGAGAGGGGAGCGATTAGGGAAAGGAAGGCCTATTAGTAGAGAGTTACAACTGTCAGGGCGAGAATGAATCAAAGCAATAATGAAAGTTTTAGCTGTTTCAAGAAATGAGCGGAATTGGTAGATATTTTTGAGGTGCAGGTGACAAGAACTTGAGAGGGATTGAATATCAGACAGATCAGAGTCTAGCATAACTCCAAGACACAAGCTTGCTACCCTGGAGTTATAGTAGTACAAACACCGAAATAAAAACATCAGGGTTGGGTAGTTTTTTTAATGGAAATAGTTACTGATGTTTTGTTGTTGTACAGGAGTGATGTCAAGGAAAGAGGTATAGAGTTGGGTGTAATCAGGGAAGAGATAGTACTGAAAACAAAATCTACTGATAGTTTGTCCAATGGGGCGGTGTAGAAAGTAGAGAAAACAAAGCTGGAAAATGATACACTGAAGAAGTGGTCAGAGATGTAGGAAAAAAAAACAGGAGAGAGCCTTTAGATCAATGGACAGAGACTACTGAGGAGGAGTTGGTGATCTAGGTCCCTGAGGAATGGGTATGAGCCCCAGTATGCAATGGATGTACGGTATTTAATAGATTTTTTTAATTGTTCATGCTGCAAACTGTGAACAACAGTATGTTATTGATACCTTACACAAAGCAGAACAATCAGTAACAAAGGCCTATTCTGTAAATGCTAAGCAGAAGAATCCATCAGAGGAGAAGTGGATGCAGCTGAAGATGCTTGCAGGAGAAGGATGAGATATGTGATCCTGGCCAGGGAGGATCAATACACCCTATTCCAAATTATTATGCAAATGATATTTAGGTGTCACAAAAATTAAATATTTTGTTTTTCAGTTTAACTCATGGATGGCATTGTGTCTCAGGGCCAATCTCGGACACCTGTGATAATTAGATTGCCAGGTGAGCCCAATTTAAGGAAAAACTACTAAAGGTGGGTGTTCCACATTATTAAGCAGAGCACCATTTTCAAGCAATATGGGGAAGAAAAAGGATCTATCTGCTGCCAAAAAGAGTGAACTAGTTCAATGCCTTGGACAAGGTATGAAAACATTCGATATTTTACGAAAACATAAGCGTGATCATCGCACTATTAAGAGATTTTTGGCTGATTTAGAGCACAGATGGGTTTGTGCAGATAAAGGCACATTGAGGAAGATTTCTGCCAGATCCATGAATCGTATCAAGAGAGCAGCTGCTAAAATACAATTACATAGCAGCAAACAGATATTTGAAGCTGCTGGTGCCTCTGGAGTCCCACGGACATCAAGGTGTAGAATCCTCCAGAGTTTTGCAACTGTGCATAAACCTTCTATTTGGCCACCACTAACCAATGCCTACAAGCAGAAATGGCTGCATTGGGCAAAAAAATACATGAATACTAATTTTCAAACAGTCCTGTTCACTGATGGGTGCCGTGCCACCCTGGATGGTCCTCATGGATGGAGAAGTGGATGGTTGGTGGACGGCTGCCCTGTTCCAACAAAGCTGCAACATCAGCAAGGCGGTGGAGTCATGTTTTGGTCCGGAATCATGGCACCTTTAGGGTCCCTGAAGGTGTAAAGATGACCTCTGCAAAGTATGTGGAGTTTCTGACTGGCCACTTTCTTCCCTGGTACAGAAGGAAGAACTATGCTTTCCATAATAAAATCATCTTCATGCATGACAATGCACCATCTCATGCTGCAAAGAATACCTCTGCATCAATGGCTGCTATAGGCTTAAAAGGAGCGAAAGTCGTGGTGTGGCCTCCATCCTCCCCTGACCTAAATTCTATTGTAGAGCATCCTCAAGCAAATTATCTTTGAGGGTGGAAGGCAGGTTACATCTAAACAGCAGCTTTGGGAGACATCTTACAAACAAATTGAAGCAGAAACTGTCAAAAAAACTCGCAAGTTCAAAGGATGCAAGACTTGTGAAGCTGCTATCACATAAGGGGTCCTATGTTAAAATGAAACGTGACCTGTTAAAATGTTTAAAAAGTTAAAATGTTATTAAAAGTTTTGTGGAGTCGGGGTGTTGCAATGGTGAATGAAGGGTCTTTTGGTATCAACCTTTACTTGTCGTGACGTCAGGGTGAAGTTTACTTAGTATTAAAGGACCTGCCGCCAACCGGCCCAGAAACGGCAGGGATAATAAACGGAATGTCCACAGCAGATTTTTTGAGACAACTGGAAACTTTTACTTGAACTTTAATGCAACAGTCTTTACAAGTATATAGTGTCTCTCGCCGGAAGGCAGGTCCCTCACAGGCTTTAAGCAGGCCATTGTGCTACTAATTATAAGATTTTAGTGGAATAGTAGTCACACAGGATTTGTAGGTTGAGCTTTATAACTCACAGTTTTAGTGGCTGCTGGTTCTTTAGGCTTTGGCCTAGTTGAGAGGAATGAAGATATGCTGATTGGGCTTGCTTTGGATCCGGGAGATAAGAGAGAGAATTTAGTGACTACAGCCCCTTATATATTAAGGGGGCTACACTAATCCCATTGGTTGCAAAGCCTGTACGTCCTGAACCCAGAGAACTCTGGGTACATCACATGACATGATCACATGACCCCGGAAGGTCCTACATCCATTATCATATACCACATGACCTGGGTAGGTCCTATACATTTATATACTTTACAAAAATATATTTATATGAGGCGGCCAAGGGGCAAGCCCTACAGTAGAGCCCTGTGGAATGGAGTGACTCTAGTTGAGGGGACTTTAGACAGGGACAGGACAAGGTCCTGTACCGGGACACCACAGTTTGATTAAAATAGTTTTTGATTTCAGGAAATATGCTGCAAACACAACAAATGATAACTTTAAGTTCTTTACAACCTATAAAGTGTTTTGAAACTTACTGTGCGTAACAATTTGGAACAGTGCATTGTAAGTTTTTTATGTTTAAAAAAAATACTGTTATCATTATAATATATTATGATGTCCAATAAAATTTGGATTGTACTCTTAAAGGGGTACTCCGCCCCTAGACATCTTATCCCCTATGCAAAGGATAGGGGATAAGATGTCAGATCGCCGCAGTCCCGCTGCTGGGGAGTACCGGGATCTCCGATGCGGCACTGCGCTATCATTGCTGCACAGAGCGAGTTCGCTCTGTGTGTAATGACGGGCGATACAGGGGACGGAGCAGTGTGACGTCATGGCTCCGCCCCTCGTGACATCACGGCCCGTCCCCATAATGCAAGTCTATGGCAGGGGACATGACGACCGCCACGCCCCCTCCCATAGACTTGTATTGAGGGGGGCAGGCCGTGACATCACGAGGGGTGGAGCCGTGACGTAACGATGCTCCTGCACCTGTATTGCCTGCCATTACGTGCAGAGCGAACTCACTCTGTGCAGTAATGATAGTGCGGTGCCGCAGCGGCGATCCCGGGGCTTCCCAGCAGCGGGACCGCGGTGAACTGACATCTTATCCCCTATCATTTGGATAGGGGATAAGATGTCTAGGGGCGGAGTACCCCTTTAATAATTGATAACATGAGAATTATGCTGACTGTTATTTAAATAAATTATTTAGGTAAATGAGAAAAATATAATTTGCTAAATAATTTGAAACAGGGTGTAGATCTGCTTCCCACAGAGAAGTAAGAGTAATGAGTTGATCGTTGGATGCTTTGTTGCATCCATGGAAACTGTAGCCTTCTCATTTTATCTTTATTGTTATTTGTATTATATGTTGCAATTTGGCAGGATTTCCAAGGATCACCAGGAGAATAAAAGTGGGCCACAGGAGTTGTGAACAATGATTCTTCTTAGATGTGATTAGTAGAAATTTACCACTCACCAGGTATAAATGAATTATTTTTACAAATTTTTTTTGCGGATGTTGGTGCATTCTCAGTGCCACTCAAAAGTTTATTTATTTATTTATTTATTTAGGTTTTCCAACTGGATGTGTCCAGTGCAGCCTCATGGTTTTGCCATCAAGCTGCTTGTGCTGGCATGAGACATCTGCAGCTTCATCTGATTCCTTGCAGGCCGCAAACATAAAGCTGCTTGTGTCCACATGGGAGATTGAAAGAGCAGGGAGCTGATGACTCTTCTTTTCATCACACTATAGCAGTGTTTAGCTGGGATCTGGGGCATATAGCCCTGGATTTGCTGATTGGGGTCCGCACCCTTATTTTAATCTGCCACTGGTGACCGATATAACTTTACGTCACATAGTGATCTTCTGAATTGGAATCTGTGGCCCCTGCAGAAAAAACTTTAGATTAAATTCTGTCATTCCAACAAAGAGTTATCTATGAAAATGCAATGACTGGCAAGCTCCACCAGAGTAAGGGTCACCTTGTGGGGGGGGAGCCCCTTTAAGGTCACTTTTTGTATAACATTTTCCATTTTTGTGGGGGGTTGACTCCCTACACCCCCATTGATCAGATGTTTGAACTGGCTGTGGCTCTCACATGAGCCTCTCTAATGTTTATCAGCCCTCATTCCTACACTGCCATACTATTAGTAGGGGTGGCGTAAGTTACTGCAACTTAATTCCCTTCAAGTGAAAAAAGTGACACTGCAGTACCTTGCACTGCAGTACCAGTGGTGTTGATTTGAGGTGCACCCGAGTGGAGTGACCAAGTAGTATCACCCCATCCGGCATTTTGCTGCTGGTTTAAAGTGAAAACTGGCAGCAGAGAGTGAGAAACACATTCTTCCTACACAAATGATGTATTCAAAGACCCCTGAGGGAGTGTCACCAACCTTAGTTACGCCACTAACCATCACTGCTAATAGTACAGTGATGCAGGTACAAGCACTGGTGACCATTGAAGAGCTCAAACAGCTAATCATCAGGGGTTGTCGAAAATTGGACCCCTCCCAATCTAATATTTCTGGTGGATCCTGATAGGTTATCATTTTTAAAAGCCCCCAAAAACCCCTTTAAGGATTTCTGGATAATATATGTCAGGTTATTGTACGGTAAGTTTTGTACTTATTGTATAATTATACAATATATTATGATGAAAGACAAATAGCAGAAAAAATATGTTCTATTAATGGATGTCCAATTAAAGCTATAAAGTCCTGAGGATGGAGGGGATTTGTCCTGGACTTGAAATATAATCTTATCATAACCCACTGCAGGAGTGGATCAGCCTGTCTTTGGGCATTCAGCACGTTCCATGTTTTATAACCTTTTCTTGGTTTCCGAGACTTCGCTTTGAATCAGTTCCAGTTTTTCACCTTTTCTCCGCATATTATGAAAGCAATAAATAAGCAGGGCTAAAATTGCGAGCCAATCAAAAACGGGAAGCAGAAATGTCAAAGCACTACATCACTTCTGTACCATTTAAGGTGTAGCCGTATATTCGGGTGACTTATGTTGTTGAGGCGGTACAAATTATGTTTAATCAAGCAGAGAAAAATGGATACTAACCTTTGCTTTGTCATTATAAAAATACCAAAAGCAAATGTTCTAAGGTGAACACATAGCTGAAGGTTGCAAATAAATAAAGTGAATTCCTGAAAGTCAAGTTTTATAGCATCCTTTAATGCCTCCGAGATGATTATGTGGGTTATCAAAACTAATGTTTCAAACGAAACAGAAAAAAAAGAAACTAAACAGCATAAAGGTCATGCACACTTTTGCAACAGCTTTTCATTGCTCTAGTGCATCTCCAAAAATAAAAAATTAAATAAAATAAAAGTCTTGATTAAAAATATCCCACCTTTAATGCTCTAGGTAGCTACCCTTTCAGCTGTTGCAAAATTACAACTCTAAAGGCTACAGGTTGGACACTTAGGTTTTAGGCACAGCTCCTACACAGACCTATGTGTTTCCATGGTTGCAGAACCATGGAAACTCAGACTGAATCAGTAATTTCTTTGCAGATGTGCTTCAGCTGCATTTTAGCTCTGGATTGTCCTTTGTACTGATCATTTGAGAAAATGGCTGTTTATTTATGGTGAAGGGCACAGGGAGACCATGCTCTTCACATTAAAACGTAAGAAGAAATCAATAGGGTATTCTGTATCATTGGCACAAGTGATTTCAACATCATGCTAACCAAAACTTGCTAACTCTCAACTGCCTGGCATATGTTTAATCTTGAGACCATACCAGTTGCAAATAGTGCGGGCTCTTCATGCAGATAACAAAAATAGAAGTTTAGTGATGCAATGTTACAGAACATGGAGTACCATAATGGTAAAGTTAACTGTTACAATATTCGCACATGGGAGACTTGGGGCTAGACTCTTGACCTCTGAGATCCTACTTTTTCTTGTGGGGACATGTCAAGTACTATGTTTTTGTGCCACCATTAGCATCTGTTTGACCTTAAAAACAGAATCATGGCAATTGTGAACTCTGTGAAAGAATACACTTTAAGAGGCATCTGTGTAGAATTCAACTATTATCTTGATGCTGTGTGTACAGTAGGTAGAGGGTTCATAGGGGGGGGGGGGGGGGGGGGATTTATCAAAACATGTCCAGAGGGAAAAATTGCAACAAATCTGATCGCTTCTATCATGTTAACCGTATGGACCTACAGAATAAAGATAAGGTGTCATTTTTACCGAAAACCCCAAAAGTTACAAAATTGCATTTTTTCTTCAATTTTGTCGCACATTGAAAGCAAAATTGAAAGTGTTATGATTTTTAGAAGGTGAGGAGGAAAAAATGAAAATGCAAAAATGGAAAAACCCTGCTTCATTAAGGGGTTAAACCATTTGTAAATGTTTGCATAAATGTAACATGTTTCTATCATTAGCAAAAATAAAAATAAAATTGCCAGCACAACTACCTAATACATGGGTGCACGCTGCTGTGGTAAATACAAAATATACAAAAAGAAGGTTGCAGCAGTACTCTTGGTCAAAAAATTGAGGCTCTTAGCGCACTTTTTGATCAGCGCACATCCACCACACGGAGGAGGAGGACATGGAGATGGCCTTACTTTGGATGGGACACTAACATGCTCTACGTGAGTAGAAGTGAGTAGAATAAGCGTAAATAAAGGTCTCATCCGAAGTAAGACCACCTCCGCATGGGGGATATGTTTTGATCAAAAAGTGCACTAAGAGACGTTTTTTTTTTGACCAAGAGTGTTGCTGCAACCTTCTTTTTGTATACTATGTTTCTATCATTAAATATACTGCTTTGTACACAGTGCCTTCCACAGAATGCAATAAATTTAATAGCCATGTTTGCCCTAACTATGTAGCCATGCCAAGGTTGTCTACCCTGCCATACAGTCCATACACTTTTTGGGCAGGGCTGTGCTTGGTTTCCAGGCAGCAGACCTGGTCTTACAACATCTCTGCATGGTAGGCTAGCTCCAGTACAAGCAAAAAAAACCTTAGGAAAGGTGAGCAGTAGGATGAGGAGCCGGAGGGAGCAACTTGCAAGCAAGCATTAGGTGGGTGGAACCAGTAAAGCACTAGGGTGGCTACCCAAAGGGACTCAATCTCCTACTTTGCTCCACTCTGGTGTATGCTGGGCAGCATCCTAGCATATAGCACATCTGCAAGCTACTGCAGTGCTTTTAAAGTGACAGTTGGTATTGTGCAATGGTGATGTCACATCGGGCAGGGATAAGTGCAGCCCTATGCAACGGATCCTAAACTGGATGACGGTTCCTGTTCTAAGTAAGCACAGAGGCATAACACAGTAGATACATTGTAGAGACATTGGGGAGAAACACACCAACAGATATATAGTGTAATTCATAAAGAAAAAGGCGTCAAACAGGACATAATTGACACAAAGTATACTTTATTAACATGAAAAATGACAAGACATTTAAAATAATTTAAAAGAATACATATATAGTAGTAAACATGAATCCAAGAGATGCTGAGAGAGAAGAACGGGGGCTATGCTTGTCTGCCAGGGAAAGAGTTAAATAAATAGTGCACATAAGTATTGTTTCCCATGAATTAATGAGGGAGGCTACGGCTCAAGGGTTGTGGAATAGATATTAGGAACTGATCCGGCAATGCTCGGATCGCAATTAAATACAGAAAATCAGAGAGCAAGAGAGAGCCCCAGGGGATCAAAAGCGCATTATAAGTAGAACAAACCCTAAGCTAGACAATATAAGGAAATACTTTACCAAGTGGAGCAGAGAGTACAATGCTACAGCCACCCGCCACCCAACGTTTCACCAATGAAGGCTTCTTCCAGGGTGTGGTCAATAGAGTGTGGGGTATGTATATATGCAGAGACTTAACCAATTAAAACCAGGGACAAAAGCACGTGATGTAATTAGGGCGTCGTAATCGCCCATAGGTCACTGTTACCAAGCCTCGCTTTCATACCGAGGTCCGGAAACAGATACGTCTGTCAGCGTGCATCACCTGGCAAACCAAGCCTCGCTTCCAAAGCGAGGCTCGGATGTACGGGCCAATCGTATACTGGGATGTGTCATTATCCAGTAGAGAGCCAAGCCTCGCTGTCAAAGCGAGGCTTGGAAAGTGCTCAGATGCGGAGATCCCTACTAAAGCGAAAATTCATAACTCTAGGTAGTTAGTTATAATTATATACAGGCACAATTCAAACATAAATAAAAAATAAAATATATTCATTTCTATATCAACATATTATAGATTACATATCAGGGACTAAAGTGTGTACTTAAGTGTGTACTCTTTATGTATTTACTCACAATATGTACCCATCATGATATTTAGTCCCTGATATGTAATCTATAATATGTTGATATAGAAATGAATATATTTTATTTTTTATTTATGTTTGAATTGTGCCTGTATATAATTATAACTAACTACCTAGAGTTATGAATTTTCGCTTTAGTAGGGATCTCCGCATCTGAGCACTTTCCAAGCCTCGCTTTGACAGCGAGGCTTGGCTCTCTACTGGATAATGACACATCCCAGTATACGATTGGCCCGTACATCCGAGCCTCGCTTTGGAAGCGAGGCTTGGTTTGTCAGGTGATGCACGCTGACAGACGTATCTGTTTCCGGACCTCGGTATGAAAGCGAGGCTTGGTAACAGTGACCTATGGGCGATTACGACGCCCTAATTACATCACGTGCTTTTGTCCCTGGTTTTAATTGGTTAAGTCTCTGCATATATACATACCCCACACTCTATTGACCACACCCCGGAAGAAGCCTTCATTGGTGAAACGTTGGGTGGCGGGTGGCTGTAGCATTGTACTCTCTGCTCCACTTGGTAAAGTATTTCCTTATATTGTCTAGCTTAGGGTTTGTTCTACTTATAATGCGCTTTTGATCCCCTGGGGCTCTCTCTTGCTCTCTGATTTTCTGTATTTAATTGCGATCCGAGCATTGCCGGATCAGTTCCTAATATCTATTCCACAACCCTTGAGCCGTAGCCTCCCTCATTAATTCATGGGAAACAATACTTATGTGCACTATTTATTTAACTCTTTCCCTGGCAGACAAGCATAGCCCCCGTTCTTCTCTCTCAGCATCTCTTGGATTCATGTTTACTACTATATATGTATTCTTTTAAATTATTTTAAATGTCTTGTCATTTTTCATGTTAATAAAGTATACTTTGTGTCAATTATGTCCTGTTTGACGCCTTTTTCTTTATGAATTATTCTATGTCTTGTGGCGTAGGACCTACTGTGTGGGAATTTTTTTCTTTGGGTATCTCAGATATATAGTGGTCAAACAAGCAAGGTCCACACCAAAATAGCAGCAGAGGAAACAAAACAATGAGCAGAGAATAGCAATGTCACAAGTTGAGGTCAAAATACACAGGATTAAACAAGCAAGGAGTATACAAGAATTAGTGCATAGTAACTGAACGCAAGCAACTTGAGATACAAACTGACTGGGTATTGCCATGCAGTGACCAGATGTCATAGGCTCTATGTCCAAGCCCACTGATAGACCTGGGCGTTGTCACAGGAGCACATTATGCTTCAGCCAAACACAGCAAAATAAACTCTTAAGTCAGCATCAGATCCTATTCTTTACTGGCAAAGCCCGAGAGGTTGGACCCCAGCCAATCTTCATTTTAAAAACTGATCTGATGGAAGTTGTTACAGGAAAGCCCTATTAAAGAAAGTCCATGACATGGTTAAAGTCTCTCTCCTTTTGAAGCCTTATGATCCACTTTTCAGGGTTGATATTCAACCATATTCCCTGCGTAATTCAAGGAGGCAGAAGGGCATATCAACACATACCAGCAGCAAAAAAATAAATATCATCTCAACAATCTTAAACTGCTCTTACTGTGCCATGAAACTGTTTTTAATTGTACCAAAAATATTATCTTTGTTAATTTTAGATCCCGATAAAAACCAAAACAAAAATATTTACTTACAGTATTTTTGTTGTTTTATTCAATATAATTGAGGCATCATCCTTCCATTTCAGTATGGCTTTATAGTGAACATATGGACTATATTCTCCTGAATGTTTTTCAATCTTCCTATCTTTCTAAAAAAAAAAAGCTGGTTCTACTGGATATAGATGCAACAGATGCATGTGAACATCCATGTCATAACTGAAACAAACATTGCTTTACTCTAGCAAATCGCATACATTAGCCTACATCTGTCAGAAGCCGTAAAAACAAAAGCAGAACTAAAAAGTTATATAGTTAAAGACGCCAGTTAAGTTACAGTCTGCATAAATTAAATAAACGATACAACATTAGGTGTTAAAACCCATCAAGAGCACAATTACAACCCAGAGGTTAATAATTAAAGAAAGGAAAGTAAAACGTGTCTCCATCGCGTTCCACTTGTTGAAAATCACTAATGAAGCTGTTACCACAAAAAACACATGACAATGAGGGGCATCTTCATACCTGCGGAGTAGTAGCGGCCACTGCTGTGAATAATAATTGGCAACTGCCAGAAAAAAAAGTGTTTGTCATCTTGATTCGAGTTTGACAAAAACTTTTAAAAAAAGGGAAAAGAAAAAAAAAAAAACTTTATTTCTAAAAACCTTCCTCTGAACTTTTGACACAAAAGAAAACAATGTTAAATGTGAATATTAAATGCATGAAAATAATTCTACAGAGAAGTCAAAGTAAAGTGAAGTTTAAAATGCCCACAGGTAACCTCTGAGCTCACACAAGCAGACTATAATTTTAAAGGCTTTACAACTTGAAAGTGTTTTTTGAAGGCAATAAATGTGCTAGTAAAAATGATTATAGTACAGGGGATTTTATGATAACAAACAAGGAAAAATAGACCTGGATTTGCGAGAGCTCAAGTAAGGTCATGCATAGGACATTGGACCTGTGGTTTTGCATTAGTTTATTTATACAAGGCATTGAAGAGATCCTCTGCCTACATTCCTTTTAAAATATCTGATAAATAAAGCAGGCTGAGATGGAGAATGGCTCGGGGGCTAGTGCCAGGAATACTTTGATGAGTTATCAGAGACAGACTGATTGCTATGGACACTCCACCTTATGAGAAAATATGTAAAATTTAATTGTAATGATATCTGGTCAGTGAGGAGTTATAGGCAATGGACCAATCAGCTGCTGAGGCAGGGTATTTAGTTTTCACCTCAGCATTCTGGGGGGGGGGGGGGGGGGGGGGGGGCTCTTGATTTGCAAGTTCTCACTTCTATGTCTTGATTTTAGCCTTGTGTTGTCTTTCTGTAGTTCTTTCTTTCATCACTTTTTGCTGTTTTTATCCTGTGTATTTTTACCCTGGCTTGTATCCTGACCTTTCCTCTGTTTTGCTTGTGTTTTGTACTTCACCTCAGTATAGGTCTGACCTGTTGCTTTTCTTGCTTTGCCCCTTGTCTTGTGTGATTGTACTTCTGCTTTATCTTGTTTGAACCTGATCCTGTCTTCTGACCTGACTCCAGCTACCTGTAATCTGATCTTTATACCTGTGTCCTGTACCTATTTGTCAGTACTCTGTAAGGCTGGGTTCACACCACGTTTTGTTAAATACGGTTCCCGTATAAGGTTGGGAGGAGGGGGGCGTGGCTTAATCGCGGCGCCCGCACTCAGCCGTATTCGGGAACCGTATTTAATGCAAGTCTATGAGCCGACCGGAGTGAACCGCAGCCTCCGGTCGGCTTCGTTTTCGGCCGTATGCGGTTTCCCGACCGCAGGCAAAAACGTGGTTGACCATGTTTTTGCCTGCGGTCGGGAAACCGCATACGGCCGAAAACGAAGCCGGCCGGAGGCTGCGGTTCACTCTGGTCGGCTCATAGACTTGCATTAAATACGGTTCCCGAATACGGCTGAGTGCGGGCGCCGCGATTAAGCCACGCCCCCCTCCTCCCAACCATATACGGGAACCGTATTTAAGAAAACGTAGTGTGAACCCACCCTAAACCTGCTGTTATATCTTCTTGGTTTCCTGTTTGTCAGTATTTTGTCTCCCTGCCCTTTATCTTCCTGGTTCCCTGTTCTTCAGTACTCTTGGTAAACCCTTTGTGTCCTGACCAGTTTGCCTGACTTTCACTGTTTTATTTTTTATTTTGACTTGTGACACCTCTGCACTTTGGTCCAGCGTAGGGACCGTTGCCCAGATAAAGAGTGTAAAGAAATTACACTCTGCCACAATGTAAAGTTGGGACTGCACAGTATCCCATATGGGCAAGGAAGGAGTTCACACTATTCTCACCCACTCCCCCTATACCTGCCTACTTACGTACCCGCCCTAGGTAGCGGGTCCATAACCACGGTGATGGTCCCTACTTACAATAAGTGAGGGCGGTCCAGTCAATATAATAAACCATAGAGGGGGCATGGCTTAGCAACCCTGGGGACCGACGCAAGTGCTGATAGCTCCGGCCGGGCCGTTTGTTCAAAGGCCTCT